>NC_136942.1:4945877-5023377 GCF_949987615.1 Pollachius pollachius
TCGCATTGGCCATGTAAGCTCCAGTTAGTTAAGCAAGGTGGAATAAAAGCCTCACCTTTGGGACAACCAAAGACCCAAAGACCCACACTTTCTATGAGGGAGTTTGTAGCTTACATGATATTTGTCTCTGTGTGTGTGTGTGTGTGTGTGTGTGTGTGTGTGTGTGTGTGTGTGTGTGTGTGTGTGTGTGTGTGTGTGTGTGTGCGTGTGTGTGTATGTGCATGTGTTTGTGTGAGATCAAGAGAGAGATTGTGTTGGTGTGTGTGTCTGTGTGGGGATGTGTTTTATGTGAGATCAAGAGAGTGACTGCATATGTGTGTGTGTGTGTGTGTGTGTGTGTGTGTGTGTGTGTAGATGTGTGAGCGAGAGAGAGAGTGTGTGTGTGTGGTGTGAGAGTGAGCTAGTGTGTCTCTGTGCTTGTATATTTAATACATCTGCAAGGATTATCTTAATCTAAATAGCCATAAGCCTGTGTACCAGCGCATGATGTGTGCTCAATCGGTAAGCTGAAACTTCCAACTCAATCTAGCCGCAACACAAACAATATCCAATTAAAATGTTCAACATCCACTGCTTTTTTTCTGATGGTTAAATCCTCAAGTGACATATAGTTTCAGCTGATTTCAGCTGCCAATGTTTTAGATCCTTGACGTTGGATAGACATATACTACACATGCACGCACACACTCTCATGCAGCAAACACAGACAGACAGACAGACAGACAGACAGACAGACAGACAGACAGACAGACAGACATATCCAAACACGCACACACACCGACATTGAGACAGACATATCCTAACACACCGACAGAGAGATAGACATATCCAAACACAGACAGACAGACAGACAGACAGACAGACAGACAGACATATCCAAACACGCACACACACCGACATTGAGACAGACATATCCTAACACACCGACAGAGAGATAGACATATCCAAACACAGACAGACAGACAGACGGACAGACGGACAGACGGACAGACGGACAGACAGACAGACACATATTTTATTTTTAGATTCTTGATGTCAGAAAGCATATAACCCACACAAACACTTATCGATATACACATCTGCACGCACACACGCACACGCACGCGCACAGACATGCGACCCATGCTGGTCTAATGGAGGTGTCGCAGATGCACTGCAGTCTTTGGGACCCCATAAGGCCCCCCACCACAGGGACTCATGTCCATCGTGGACTTTAAAGGCCATGTGGTGACAGGCTATCCACTTAGGCCAAATGTTCTGAGGGAAACGTGGATACGTACATGTTTCTTTTAATAGCTAAAGAAGCAGCATGGTCATGGGCAAAAACATCGGCCTGGAAAATGCACTTGCTGAACTTTTGATTGGCCGGGTTTAGGGATAGAATTTGGACGTGATTGGCTGATGGACATGTTATGGTGGTTATGGTATGGCTGAACAGACTCCATGTTTTACATGGAAAAAGAACATGTCCAAGTATGTAGGGGCTTGGCTGTTCAATCCAGCTAAAAGGTACTGGGTTTAATCCCCCGTAGTCCGCAACCTCTGGGCGCCCTTGGGCGAGCAAGATGCCTAACTTGTAAATTAAAATGTCACCTCCTCTTTAGTGGCATTTAGACAAATATTGAGTGTGAACACTATCAGCCAAAGACACTGTATCGTATTACAAGCTCTTCTACATTCTGGTAAAGCCCGCGTCAGGATATCCCACCGTCGGTTGCCTCCCCTCTCAATTTATTTGTGATTACAATAATGAATCAATTATTAATTACAATAATGAATTGATCATTTGTATCCAGCTTTGTAATCTGAGATAGATAGATTGATAGATGGTTCGGGGTGGATGGATGGAAGGATAGCTAGATTGATTGCTTTATTGATAGATAGAAAGAAAGTTTCTAATGCACTGGAAAGGATGTGCATAGCCAAAATCAATATGATATCTCCATTGTCCAGGGTGGCTCTTTGTATCCGGTGGTGTGTTGGAGGAGAGGGCTGAAATGGTGTGAAACAGCAGATGACTCATCACTACTCTGACATAATAATGGGCTACAGTCACAAGTGGCCCATTGCAATCACCGTATAGTTCAGATCTTACTTATAGATTTTTATAGTCACTAACGCCAGCTGGTGCAGTAAAAATGAGCATCGTGACATGGTATAACACTTCGTCATTGTGCATGAACTTTAAAATATGCCCCCACACACAGACGCTAGCATTCGGAGGCTTGATAAGCTTATACAGACTTAATACGTGTTGGCACCTTCCACACTCTTCTCCTCCAAGGGAGGTTGTGTCACATTCAGAAATATCTTCTCCAAAAATGTGTTTGTGTCTTTGTTTTTATGTGTGTGTGTGTGTGTGTGTGTGTGTGTGTGTGTGTGTGTGTGTGTGTGTGTGTGTGTGTGTGTGTGTGCGTGTGTGTGTGTGTGTGTGTGTGTGTTCCTTTGCAAAAAAACTGCCAAACTATATTCACTCATTTGTCACCATTGTCCGGTTTTGTCCCTAATCAAAACTGCATACAATTCCATACAATTACACACAGAACAATTGTTAACCTTTCATTCTGGCCTGAAACATACCTTGACATTCCCGCCTGATATTCCCCTAACCCCCAATTTCAATAATGACAACAAGAAGCACCGTTGGCACCAGAAACCATCCTCTCTTCAGCCTGTCTCGGCCCTCCCTTCAGACGAGCTTTTCCCATCCGATCCATCAGACGGAGCAGGCCGTCAACACTAACAAGCTCCCTGGAGCTCAAGCACCACAACACCACACAGAGGCTTCCAACAAGCCTGCTCGGCTGAAGGCTTCCAGTGTCCCTGGCACAGAGCTAGCATAAGTAATAAGTAATGAATCGCGCTGAGTCTTCATTGCGATAGACTTAGGATGGTGACCAGACCTTGTGTCTGTCCCCATCTGGTTGTAGGCCTGTCTGTTGCCACGCTTTATGCACCACTGTGGCGATGAATTAGGGAAAGTGTTAATTTGTCTTGATTTTTCTGTTGCCTATTTTATTTATTTATTTTGAGGGTACATGGAGCTGTATGTAATCCATGCGGCTGAAATGTCCATGACAACTGATTCTTCCATTCATTAATTCAAAAAGGGGGTTTTGCTTTGGTACATTGTGCACTCATTCATTGACGTGCATTCTTTATATCTTACTTTGATAGTTTATGTCTCTTAGCAACAGTCGCTCCTACCTTCTACATGGTTCCATTTGGAGATGTCATCTGAAGTTTTTATTATTCATCTTTGCCATTATGCAGACAGAATCCAGTTGTACATAGTGTGCACATCAGAGCAATTAAAGCTTCCACGAATCCAGTGCATTGTCTCAAGCTTGTCTGCTGCAAGTCATGCTGTTGCTTAACTACTCACAGATGGAAAATGCATAGTTCCTAATGAACAGCCCGAAGCAACAGGGCCCTGTTATATGATGTTGCATAAGGGTTGATTAGGCCTCTGCTATCCAGCCCTTCTGTTACCAGGCATGGTGGAATCTTCTACCCTATAGGCTCACTTTCAACACATAAAATCTCTTCCAAAAACTGCCCTTCCTCATCGTGGACATTGCCAAAAGCCTTGTGTTAAAAATGTATCGTGCTTGTCCGAGTCCTAGCAAGAACTACAAAATGTAAGACTTGACGTATCAAGCACTTACATCCATCCAATTATCAATTAGACACATGCAAATGTCAGAAAGTTTTGTTGGAATCAGTTCAATTGTATAAGGGCCGTATATCGCTGAAGGTTAGAGTGGCCCCCTTTGACCTGTATACGAGCAGGCGTGTGTGGGATTCAGAGGCAAGACAAGGGTTTGTTTTGATGTCCTTCAGGGGCTGTTAGCTCTCCGCATGGTTGATCATGGGATGGAGACAGGGCGTGGGCACATGAGCTAGTAAATGATCATTAGCAGCGATGGCTCCACGTAGCCTAGAGCTCCCAGATTCCTGGGCCATGCAAATCAGCCGAATTTAACATCTTCCAATCGTCAACCTTTATTTTAAGAGAGAAGCTAATTTGAGTCCCAGGACTCTTTCTCAATGATGCAATGTGTATATGCAATATGGCACGACAGAACCCCACAGAGAGATATATAAGCCTACAGATAGTGAGTAAAAATAAATAAAGCATTTTATTTTCTAACACAATACACAATCTCATGCTCTGTCAGAATCGGACAAACGTATCCTAAAAAAGCATGTAATGTCTATAGTGAACTGCAGAGAGAAGCAAAACGTTACTCAAGACATTTTCTCGTCGAACAAGAATGGGACACAGAAATAGAGCAGATAGAAAATAATGCTCGATAGGCAAATTATGAAACAACGAGTAATGATTTAATCCACACATTTTCTCGATGTGATACAGCTGCCACAATTCACCGAATCATTTGAAGACACTGTTTTCAACGTTGTATTGGTTTTCTTTAAATGGTCACTGCTTTAAAACAACATGCACATAGTGAGCTAATTGCGGTTTAGAACTTAATTTAAACCTCGTATTGTCCCTCATGTGAAGAACGAATTATAAACGGAATCATCGTACGTTAACTAAATGGTTTTGACGACCCTTATCTCCGCAGGAGCAATACAATCCAGAGCAACCACATAGATTCCTCTTCTATCCTATGCGGTTCTATGGGGACGGAGCGCATTGTTTTGATAGCAAACATCCCTCGGAAGGTAGCCGAACGCTACTCCTTTCCACCGCAGAGCACTGCTTCTAAAAAAGGTTCGTTGTGGGCATGTATCGATCGAATATTTAGTTTGAACGTGAATGTGTGACGAGCCAGTGTTTAACCTCTATTCACTCAAACCGTGTACCACATTAAAGATTAAGAGCAGAGCACTGGACTTGATGCGAGCTAACAAGCTAACAGGCTTGCCATCTTTGGAGTGCTGTCCAACCGAGCACCGTAATAATGCTTACACGTCTGGCGTTTATGTGTTTACTTCTAGCCATACTACAAGATACCGGCGGATACGTTCTAGAAAATAAGTTTCTCGTCGGCTCTGAATGCACGCAAATCCCGCTTGACAGCAGCTGTTTGCAACTAAATGATCGCCAATGCCTCAGAGCCAGTCAGCTCATTTAATGTACCCCATGGTTGAACACCCGGGATCATAAAACCCCGGGGGTATAATGACGGGTATACGACTCGTAGACTGTAGAGACAGCTTGGTGACACGGATGGAAACTGTGATGCTGAAGCAGCTCCTGTTTGTTGTCATCAGTGAGGTTTCCTCGCTGAAAACAGCTTCTGCTTTCTGCTGGGTTTCGTTATTCAATGTAGTCAGCGGCATGTCATGTTGGGTTATATGAACAAACGATAATAATTTCACTAAACTGTGGATAAAAACCTTAATAGCCATGTTTTTCTAGGTGTATACATCTCTGAGCATCGAGTCTACGTTTCGCCTAATCTGTTAATAAAGCAGACACATTTTTCAATAATATCTCATGGGTTCCATCCCTAACCATATCAATATTATGTTGTGTTATAATAGAATCACACAATAACAATGTAATGTGATTTTTAAGAATAAGAACTTGAACGAGGGTGCATATTGTCAAAATGTATCGATCATTTGATAGATCTAGCTGGTGTGAAATAGGCTTTTAGCCACAGGGGGGCACTGCAACACAACATGGTTCAATGTTTGTTATTCTTGACGATGCTAGAATGGGTAAGGCAGGGCTTTATATATTCTGAAAGATTCCTGTTTATTATGTTTCTTAGCTTTTAACACGTTTATTTGTATACGTTGTATGCAGAGATTAATGCCACAAGTTTATTTGGCCAAATCCAGGATATGACGTCTTCCTATGTATTTGAGGAGGTTAGAGATTAAATCACAATAATCCTTCTACCTATTTCAAGCTCTCGCCAAAGGCTGTGTGGTCATAATAACCATTTGAGCTATGACTCTTCTAGACTTGTGCATGATCATATTTTTTCTTTTTTCTTTTTTCTATTCGCTGTCCCCACAACCCAAATGTTATCAAATTCAAAGCAAAACGTTGTTATATTCTACAGATGAGTCATTTGCACTAAGTCTCTTTTCTGACAGAAAATATGTTTGCTGCTGTGGATATGGCACATATTTCTTCAGCATTCGAAGCTCTTGAAAGCTAGTTTTAACACTTACTCTTGGATTAACCGAGAGTTGGGACTTTCAATTGTGTCTATACACATTGCACATGGCCATTCATTCCTTCCTAATCAGAGAAATCATTGACCTGTCAATTTTTTGGGATTGGTTTGGTTGGATGACGTACAGGGGTCAAGTCATTCTGAATCCAAAATACATTCTGCTGATCTGGGCAGCATCCATGCTCTGTGGCATCGCGGTTCTCCCCACACTTCAACACTCTCTCTCGCTCTGTCTCCCACATGACCAACTGTCAGTCCATGTTGGCCACACTTCGCTCGGACTCTGAACGTGTAACCTCACGCTATACGCTGAGGGCTTATCTTTCCGATGCTAACCGTGATATGTTGTTATATTTTGTGTCTAGGCCTGTCTTGTTGGCCGAGGAGTCATGGATGAGCAGACAGGCTCGCCTGGGGCGACGACCGACAACAGCAGCCAGAGAAATGGAGAAGAGGTGAGAGGGGGACTCACAGGGTGCCAGAATGATGTTCATCACAATGCATCATGGGATTGTTTTGGTGGTGATACTCCCCCATTTTGTGATTCCTCTAGGGCGAGCGTTGTACTGCTGTTAAATCCTAAATCGATGTAAATATGCCACAACCTAGTCCCATCCAAACGTTGTTCTGCCACATCCTGTTGAGAAACGCTGTGGCAGTTTAAAAATCACAGTTATGGGTCCCCATAATGAAAAAGTAATTTCACGATAATTAATAACAATGACCTACCTCTACACCATAAGAAACATATCAATAACATTGCTATGCTTAATGCCATCCGGAATGGAAACAAATGAACAATCTCAGTATGTTGACATGCACACAAAACAGCCAACCAATCGGGTTCTTAATCAAGCTTCAACATTTAATTATTAACTTTAATGGTAACAACCTACTGCAATTACAGGCAATTCCATTTAATTCCTGGAGCATCAATTAGATTGAGTATTTTGCCATATCGTCGATATACATTGTCATTTGAACAAGTTAATTGCATCATGGTCTGTGTATCTATTATGCGCCTGCATCAAAAGCTCATTCGTGTGACATCCGTGTTTTACTGATAAACAACTGATTCCCCAGATACCGAAACAAGAACCCCTTTGTGCAACGGCTCAATTTCCAACGCACTTTTGGACTGTTCAGGCGATGTCTTTTATGATGGATCGAGGGGCGTTTTTGCCACAATAAAATAATTAAGTATTCAAACATTCATGTTGCGCTGATGGCCGGTATAACCGCTGTAATCAGAATGTCAATGAGGTCGTATTTTATTAATCCCAGGTGGCTAATGAGGGTGCCCCACGACCGAAGCAACATCGAGAAAGGATGAAAATAATACAAAGAATACACAGAATTCCCTCTAGAGTGCAACTTTAAATCTAACAAATCAAACCAAGAGATACTGCAGGAATACCCAGCTCCACTGTAGGTATGCCAGGGTAGGCCGACTGCAGGTAAGCCTAGCTCTTCAGCCTAGCTCTACCGCAGGTGTGCCCAGACAGCATACTGCAGGTATGACCAGGTGTGCCTACTGCAGGTAGCCCTATCTGTCCTGCCCAGTATGCCTAGCTTTACTGCAGGTATGCACCGACAGCCTACTGCAGGTATGCCTTACTCTCCTGGCTAGCTCTACTGCCCGGTATGCCCAGTCGGCCTAGCTCTTCACCCTAGCTCTGCTACAGGTGTGCCCAGGTATGCCTACTGCACTGCAGGTAGCCCTATCTCTCCTTCCTAGCTCTACTGCAGGCATGCCTAGCTCTACTGCAGGTAACCCTACTACGGTTACGCCCAGGTATGCCTACTTCTTACGCCAGCTTCCTTTAAAGAACGTCCGTCCGTCTCCCCCCCCCCCCCCCCCCCCCCCCCCTTTCTCGGCTCCAGAAGCCCCGACGCGGCAGCTGGACCAAGGCCAAGCGGAAGAAGCCCCTGAAGGACAGCAACGCCCCCAAGGCGCCGCTCACAGGCTACGTGCGCTTCATGAACGACCGGCGGGAGCAGCTCCGGGCGGAGCGGCCCGACGTGCCCTTCCCGGAGATCACCCGCATGCTGGGCAACGAGTGGAGCAAGCTCCCCCCCGAGGACAAACAGGTCAGTGGGGAGGGGGGGAGACAGAGTGGTGGAGGGAGGAAGGGATGCGCGTCGATGGCACCGCAACAACAACAACAACAAAAAAGGCAAAGCACAACGAAACAAACAGCGAAATAAAGAAAAGGGCCCAAACTGCTTGCGTTTTTGTTTTTGTTGTGGTACTGTCGACAAGCGGGAATCGGGTCTGGCAGAGTTTGTGTCCAGTGAGTCGGCAAATATTATGGTCGTTTTTTGTACGCCACAGCGCAAGGCCTGGCATCTGGCGGACCGGCTTCCGAGGAGTGCAGACGTCATTTGTCCGTCCCGCAGGAGGACAGATTGCTGTTTTTTTTTATCTCTACTGCAATCTGTGTTGCTCGCTCTGTGTTGGCCAAACGTTTCCCGATTAATTGTCTCTTGTTTCGCTTGTTTCGCCTAGAGTGCTTTAGCCTATTTTCCTCGTTACCTTGGAGGTGCTTTTTCAATAGTCCAAAACTAACGGTAATTATGTTATGTGCTTAGCTGATTTTACAAGGCGCGGTTGCATTTTGATTCAATTATTATTCTAGCAGCAATTTGCTTCTAGAATACCAGCAGAGGTACAATCCCGATTTCTTCGGTGTTATTCTTCTTCAGTCCCTGGGTGGAACGAGAAGTCTAAAGCATATTCACCATGCGACGTGCAAACAACCTTTATGCAGCTGATAGCCCTCTGATTGATGCTCTTTCATACCTGGCTACAGGATGCAGAGACAATGAGTTTCATGCAAATCCTTTAAAATAACATCCTTTCCACACAGCACCTCATAATCACTTTCACAGACTCACAGGATATGATGCGGGAGGACATAATCTATATGTAAATGTTTCAACGGGAGGGAACCTCTCTTATGCAGCCAACCTAATTGGCTGCTCTCCCAGTATCTACCGTACCCTTATTCTACAAGCAGCAGCTTTTTATTCCAAAGTCCACATACTCCAGGATTTCCCCCCTTTTTCGTCGTCAAGTTCTACTTAAAGCGTAATACTGAGTGTCACTTTGTCAGTGACACGCATAATGGCATCGCGGACATTGACGATAGCAGCCTACTAGGACTTGTAGAAGGGCTGAGCTGTCAGGGGAGGTAGGTCGAAGAACGTTGGGGTTTAATGAAGCACTTTCCTCGTTATAGGAGCACCTTTGCATAATGATGGACTCTGTTGGGATAATACGTTTTCTCTTCCAAAGTGTGGAGTGAATGAGTTATTGAACGTTCAATGAGTTTATTTTGGAACACACACACACACACACACACACACACACACACACACACACACACACACACACACACACACACACACACACACACACACACACACACACAGTTTTTTTCTTCCATCCTTATAGAAACATACAGATACTAGACCCTCACATAAAGCATCCTCTGTCCTTCATCTCCTCCCCTTGATCTCCTCCTTCCTCCTCCTCAGCGTTACCTGGAGGAGGCAGAGCGGGACAAGGAGCGCTACATGCGGGAGCTGGAGAAGTACCAGAAGACGGAGGCCTACAAGCACTTCACCCGCAAGGTGCAGGAGAAGCAGAAGGGCAAGAGGCACCGGACAGGTGGGCCGTCTGATTACCTCCTCCTCCTCCTCCTCCTCCTCCTCCTCCTCCTCCTCCACAGGCTGAACTCACTCTTCTGAGAACACCGTGTTCGACAAGAGCCGCACGGAGGGTCAAGACGTTGATCTCTGCCGAGCTGCCAGTGTTAAAACGTACAGGTGTACACCAGGGGGCAGTATAGCGTACCCAAAAATCAAATGTACAAACTGTGAGGCGTTGCTAAGCTCTGGAAGGATCTTCGCAAACGAGCTCCGTGGAGCAGCGTGATGTGGGCTTCGGGAGCACTTGGGATAAGATAAGACTTTATGATTCCCTGGAGGTAAATAAGGTGTTTTAAGCAGCTGTTCACAGAACTATAAACGGTGCAGGTCAAGGCAAAAGCTCACCAAACATAAATGGATAAGATAACAAGATGTATACACATGCCTCAGTGAGCAGAGGGTAGTGCCGGCTACTGGGGTCAGGAGTGTAGTAGAATAAAGTTAAAAAAACGAGATACCATTTCTATAGATCTACATCTATCAATGGGCAGTTGTTACATTGGTGGAGCTGTGGTTGCATTGGTGGAATAAAATACGATTTATTTACATTTTAAGGCTTGATACTCCAGCAGCGTCGGTCTCTTGCTGTTCCCCTCCCCCAGTCGAACATGGCTGAATAGGTGTGTAACATCGATCAAGAACTTGTGTTTCTCTTCTTCTCAGAGGGCGGACACCAGGTCACCATCGACAACCATCATGAGGTGAGTTAACTTCGCTCACTCCTCGGGTGACTTCATTCTTAGTGTAAGGCAGAAGCCGGAGACCCTTTGAGTTTCATTGATGGTCGCTAGCATGTCTATAACACTACCCTGCCTGCTGTGTCACTACTCTATACAACTCTAAAGGGAACGTGAGGTTGACCTCACCGTTTTGTAACGCTAGGGTGAAACACAATGCTAAGAGGTCCCTGCCTCGGTTGACTTCGCCGATAGTATGTTCTTGCAAACAAGGAGGCTGCTGTCTCAGGATAGCATTCCTAGGACCCTTCTATAGATTGAAATGCTGCTTTTGTCCAAATAACTAAAGTTTTGAAGTTTCAAAGGTTTATTCAACCCAATAACCACTGAAGCTGCATCCTTCAGTGCAGGAATATACTGTTGGTTCTGCTTCACAATTGAACTTTCTGCCTTTGCTCTCTGGCCCTTCTGTTCTGCAACCATTTTGATATCTTGTCAATCAAATTTTACACCCCCCGGAATGTATTGAATGAATCAATCTCACAGCTGAAACCCTCAAGTCCCCTTCGATTTTTCCTAAACTTGAATCCCAATAAGTTTCCACTCTAAGCAGTGCCTTTGTTTTACTTTACGGAAAGGTGCCTGTGTTTAATTGAATGCCTCCTTATAAACCAACAGTGCATTCGCCAGACTCCAGCCTTCGCATTTGTCCTCGCTCAACAAATCATTGTTTGAGCCCTGAAGTTGCTCTAATCCTCTTTGGGGAGGTTATGTTTGCTCAGGATCAAGTGTTGTAATTAAGGTTTCAGAAAATCGTTTTTTAACTGTGGAGGGTTACGTCGAGCGGTGGCTCGGTGTTTCTTTGTGTTCCTCTGGGAACGTTGGCTCGGAAATGTTTGTTTTTGAGGCCAAGTGAGAAGCAGAATACAGCCTTTAAAAAATGAATATGTTTAAGTGTTCTGTTCTCTTGTGAAGAAGCATCTATTTATTCAGCTGAATTGCACTTTGTCTAAACACATAATTTGTATGATTAGGAGGTATTAATGCCAGAGGGATTTTTTTGAAACAGATACAAACAGGCTTCTGATAATAGTATCAGTGATGGCTGCCGTTGTAACCTATAGTCCATCAAGCGATAGTCTCAGTCCATTTCCACATCCCTCTCAGAATGCTGTGCTCAGTGTCCTCTGACTTTCCTCCACAAAGCCCAACCATGTAGCCGGTTGAACTTTCAGGACTTGTTCACCACATGAACCAAACTGCCTCTTTAAAACCTGCCCCACCTTCTCTGTCTCTGCCCCCAGAAGGACGTGGAGGGGAAGGAGAGGTCCGTGTTTGACATCCCCATCTTTACGGAAGAGTTCCTCAACCACAGCAAAGGTAAGGGGGCACCTGGGCGCACGGCGAGCGGCCTTTCCAATGCTGCGGTGCAGGCCGTCGGTAGGGGGCGGGATTTACTAAACCACTGTTTCAGATATTCTCCCGGAGTTTTAGAAGTCTTCTGACACTCTCGCTCTGTCGCAAACGGTTGGTGATGTGAAACTCCAATCTTTGTGGTGCATTTGCGGAATTGATTCGCCGACCGTAATCCATTCAATGTGTGATGATCGAGTTCTCCACGCCGTATTATGCTCCAGGGAATGAATCAATTAGCTTAATCTAACCGATCATCGCTGAACCACTTACAGTATTTACTTAACTTGAGTTTATGGTCTACCATTATTAATGATTGGCTTAACCCCAAGTCATTGACCCCGTTTATTAACATGCATTGTAGACGCACCGACTCAAGGTTCTGCATGTCTGTCTGTTGCATGCACACACACGTTAAAGGTGACCTATTATACCATCAGGTGAAAGTGTGATTAGCCGTTACAAGCCGTTTTGCCTCTTCTGACATCATAGGTGGGTGTGTCCACCTAGATGCATGACGGATAGATGAGCAACGTTTGCTCATTTCCCCTGGCTAGGCTGGTAGACTGATCTATCCAGCACATCTAGGTGGACACGCCGACGTGTGATGTCAGAAGAGGCTGATAATCAAAACGCCTTTCAAGGGCTAATCACACTCACACCTGGTGGTATAAAATGGGACCTTTAATCAGCGATTCCAGGCCGAAACATAAATGATCACATTAATCAGATATTTCCTCACGATCCGCTAGCTGCCCGCCCCATGAGCAGGCCGTCAAAAATCCGCGTCTCTGTAGGCAGCCGGTGCTCCCGGGATCGTAGACAAAAACAAAATGGTCCTACCAACCACTCCAAACCAAAATAAAATAGTAGCACCGACAAGGGTGGTTGTGGGGTCTCTTGCTGTGGTCTTGAGTTTTTACTGGGTGCACGAAACACGGAAGGGAGGGACGAGCTGGCTCTGTTTGTTTGGGATCTACATGCTCTCTGTACCGCCCAGCCCGCGAGGCTGAGATGCGAGGGCTGCGGAAGACCAACATGGAGTTCGAGGAACGCAACGCGGCGCTGCAGAAGCACGTGGAGAACATGCGGGGCGCGGTGGACCGGCTGGAGGGCGACGTCATGCAGGAGCGTGGCCGCAACGGCCTGCTGCAGCAGCACCTGGACACCCTGCGACAGGCGCTCGCCGCCAGCTTCTCCTCCGTCCCACTGCCCGGTGAGGAGGGTGACGGGTGGGGGGTGAGGGAGACTACGGCCGGGGGTGAGAGGGAGGGGACTAAGGCTGGGGTCGAGGGGGCGGAGGAGACTGAGGGTTAGGATGATAGGGGCTGGGGGGTGAGGGAGACTGGAGAGGGTGGAGGGACTAGGGCCTGCAGTGGAGGGGAGGAGACTAAGGATCAGGATGACTGGATGAGAGGGGCTAGGACTGGGGGTGATGGAGACTGGAGAGGGTGGAGGGACTAGGGCCTGGAGTGGAGGGGAGGAGACTAAGGATCAGGATGACTGGATGAGAGGGGCTAGGACTGGGGGTGAGGGAGACTGGAGAGGGTGGAGGGACTAGGGCCTGGAGTGGAGGGGAGGAGACTAAGGATCAGGATGACTGGATGAGAGGGGCTAGGACTGGGGGTGAGGGAGACTGGAGAGGGTGGAGGGACTAGGGCCTGGAGTGGAGGGGAGGAGACTAAGGATCAGGATGACTGGATGAGAGGGGCTAGGACTGGGGGTGATGGTGACTGGAGAGGGGGTTGAAAGGGACTAAGTTTTTGGGAGAGGGGGGGGGACTAGGCCTGGTTACTTTTTACCACAGCGTTCTGCCACACTTGGGACCAAGAGTCCCATACCCGTGTTCTGTTCTTGCCAGGCGCACACAAGGCGTATAAATAGTGTCATGCTGTAGCAGCGACGGATTGTTTGATTAACGCTTCAAATGTTTCCAGCCCTACCCGTGTGGCTCTGTCCTGAGACAGAATAACGGATGTCATGTCTTTAAGGTACAGTCCGTTACCACATGAACTCCTTGAATCCCAGAGACATTGGCCTTTAGGATTAACAAGGCCAGAAGGATGCTCTGACGCTAACCTCGGTGCAAAAAAACTCTTCTACTTCAGAGGAATGCCTACCTTTTTTTTTTGTGGTAATTATGCCGTTTCAGATGTGGGAGCCGGATATAACGATGTAATAAAACCCAGCGCTGTGAGCCTTGTTGTCATGGTGATCCTGGCGCTGTCACCGCATAATAGGCCGATTTCTTTTTGCCCACGGCACCAATTTGTGGCCAAAACTCGAGGCACTTTTAGTTAGCACTCTAAAGCCAGGCTGTGAATGCGGGGCTCATCACTGTGAGTGCACGCTACGTGGGTTTTTACATACCACCCATTTCCTATTTCAGAGCACATTTAACGTCTCTTTGTATCAAAAAAGGTTTTCTTTAATATCCAATACTGTGGATAAGGTTTGATCGCTTTTTTGACGTGTTGACATGCCAGACGACTTTAATAGCCTTTGACGTTGTTAACAGTATCTTCGTTTTGATATTACAACCAACACCACTAACTTGTTCGGTTGCATGCTACATTTTCAGTTTCCAATCCAGTCCATAGTAATTCCCTCATTGTGTCAATTTTTGCACACATTGATATGGACGAATAACCTTGAATCCTTGATGTCCTTCACTAACGGCAATCTTATCTTTGCTAACGGCTAGCTTTGAATTTGTTAACGGCTAACGTTGGGTTTGCTAACGGCTAGCTTTTAATTTGTTAATGGCTAACTTTGGGTTTGCTAACAGCTATCTTTTGATTTGCCAACGGCTAACTTTGGGTTTGCGAACGGCTAGCTTACGGTTTGTTAACGGCTAACTTTGGGTTTGTTAACGGCTAGCTTTGGGTTTGTTAACGGCTAGCTTTCGGTTTGCTAATAGCTAGCTTTGGGTTTAGTAACGGCTAGTTCTGCGTTTCTCGGACAGCTAGCCAGCGTTCGCTAATGGCTAGTTTTGCTAATAGCTAGTCTTGTGCTTGCTAACGGCTAACGTGCGTTTTGCCCTCCCCAGGCAGCGGAGAGACCCCCACCCTGGACTCGGTGGATTCCTACATGAAGAAGCTCCACAGCATCGTGGTCAGCAACCCCCAGGAGCACGAGGGCCTCATCAACACTGTCCGGGACGTGGTCAACCGCCTGGACAGGTAAACACCTCTTCTTTACCCCAGTGGGATCGTAGGGGTCGGGGCCCCACACAGGGCCGCCTTGGGTAGAGATCGCTTACCTATAAGCTTTAGTTGTTTTATGGTGTATTCTTCTAGTCTACAAACAGATTAATAATTTATACCCATCAGCAAACTAGCACCAGCTAACTGGTGTGATGCGATGTGGATTCGTCCACTGGGACATTTGTACTACCGGCAGATGCTGGTGGCTGGTTAAAACGATGGAGAGAGCTGTGTATGGCTGTGTTCTAGATATCAATTTGAGGTCAACACAGGTCAAACTTGAAGCAAGAAGGCCTGAAAAATGAAAAAATGACACGCACATTTCATCGTGCATCATTTTTTGTTCTTAACTTTATTTATTTCCTTAAGTTAGTCATCGAGCCAATTCACAGATCATTCAGATACATGTCTCAAAAGAGCAGGTGGGGGTAAGGCATTTTGGATACTGTGCCTGCGGATATTGGTGATTGAACCAACAACCTTCAGGCTGGAAGTCAAACACCCTAGCCAGCCACTGCACCATCCTACAGTTGTACGACGCTATAAGCAAACTTTGTAGCGCGATGAACCTCGGGAAAAGTCACAAACAAGACTTTGAGCAGTTTGGCTTCTGCTGTGACAAATGTGTCGGAGTATGACCAGTTAAGTAACACATTCTGTTTTCTGTGACACCTAGGTAATTGGACCATTTCACCGAAGTGGAGGTACTTTTTGGGACCAGGAGTAGGGCTGGAGTTTCGTCATTCTCATACTTTTCTTCAGACATAGTTGTTGTGATGTATTTATTTCATGCCTATTACATTTAAGGTTTGTTGTTTTTATACGATTGAAATTTCCGAACTTATAAGGGGATTACACTGTTATTTTTACTTTGGAGGTTTTGCTTCTGTCATGTTGTCTTAAGTGTTTCAATGTTTTCACTGCAATATTTAGCCATTTTATCATATTATATGTTGTGTGCTATGTAAGAACATTTCTCAGTGGTTTTGTATTCGACATATAAGGAAAACAACATTTTGTTTAGCTATTGTCATGGCCTTTACAAAAATTAACTCTCTCGTGCCATATCTTTTATTTCTTATTTGTGGGGGAAAGGAGAAGTTTTTCCAATAAACACATTTACAAAATACTGACAATACAGTTCTGGGCCTGATTAATGATCCCTCTGAGAGACTGGAAATATTGAATGTTGGTGACATTAATGTGATGTGTTTTAAATCCCACAATGCCTGTTTTAATGTGTAATAACATTAATCATCTTCCTGATCTGTGTGTGTGTCAGTGTGTGTGCGTGTGCACATGCTGTTGTGTGTTGCTGTAATCCAAGTGACTCCCAAACGATTCAAATGGAGTATGCTGATCAAGCAGCTTGATCTGACTGGGGGTCACTGGACAGCTGACAGCGGATGGGGAGATTGTGTGCTCGCAGGAAAATGGACGGACAGATTAGCTTAATAACAAAATTGGTATAATTATATTATAATATAATATAATTACTATACCAACAATGAATCCTAATTCATATTTTTTTCACATCATAGTATCACACATCTATATTTAGTAAAGTAAAAGTTGGTCCAACTCCACATTGAGGGTTAACTAATTGATCATTAAAAAAGAGAAGGGCCAAAACAGTTGAGCCATTTGGATATAATGACCCTTTCCTGTTTCCTGTTTCACTCATGCCCACTTCCTCTGCCAGCTGCCACTTCCTGTCCAGTGTTGACAATGTACACCCAGGTTATCGCCAACAATCTATTAACGCAAAATGACCCCCATTGAATTGTGGAACAGTGACACAACTTCACTCCAGACAAAGTATAGGCACTAATATCCAACTGTTGTTTGCATTACTAGTACAGGTTGTACTGTAGTTCAGTTAAATACATAGGAAATACAGGAAATGTAAAGGTTTATATTGTTCAACCTCGTATTTAGCAGATCTGAAGATCCGTAATGAATGCGTTTGACCCAAGCATTTGACCTGAGGGTTCCGTTGAAACCTCTGGAACCTTCTATTTATGGGTGCATGTTTATGCAATGGGATGAGCATCCTCGTCTTGCGTTGATGCAGACCGAAATAAATGTTGTGCAATTCACAATGAGAGCACATGTAAGCGATAGGCCTCATTCCTGTACATACATAGGCTTGTAGTCTTATCCAGACAGTAATCAAAGTTGGCTCATATGAGACATTTAACAAGGCCCTTCAGAGATGCAATTAAATCAGCATTCATGTCAGTCCGGTTTGAGACACACACACACACACACACACACACACACAGACATGGTCAGCTTCCGGACCATGACCAAACACCGCCTTTTGAACACACACACACACACACACACACACACACACACACACCCTTATATGGCCTTGTCTAGCTCCTTCTGGTATCTTCTCGGCTGGTGACCCACGGCCGGGTTGCCATGACATCAGAGAGTGAGACAGCAGAGCCCCGCCTCCACACTGGGAGAGCATCTAAGCCGGAGCCCAGCAGGGAAGAATGGATGCGTCAGAGAGGATGAGCCCTGCCCCTCAAACTACCCTGCTAACCTTCACTTCCTGTCCTGCTGCATTCCCTTCCTGCCCTGCTACAGTCCACACCCCGCCCACTCGTAAACATTATCACACTGCAGGACGGGCCGTCTTCAGATGTGTGTGTGTGTGTTACAGGATAATTACACTCCCACGTGAAGAGCAGCATAAAAGCCTACAAATAGAAACAGATTAAGGCCATTTAGGCCGTGATCTCTGTCCTGTGGCACAGTAAAGGGGGGGGGGGTTGGTGGTTTTATAGCCTACGTGGCTTTCTTTATTTTAACTGATAGCAAAACATAACTCAGAGTGAGCAATATGTCTGTGTTTTATTGTCAGGCATGAGCAATGTTATCAGGAGTCATTCCATGTCTGGTGACTCCTGTCGACTTTCCTGTCATTCGGATACTGCTGCTCCTTTTTTTTATTACACATAATAAAAGCGATGAGGATGTTTATACTGTATAGTTCAAAAAAAAAGAAAAAGAAACAACAAACAACACAGAATGCTTACACAGAAGGGAACTACATGCCTACAAATTGAGGGTGACCAGTGACCAGATGACCAGCGGAGGGCGCTGTAATTTGCGTTATAAAGAGTCAGACGTGATCAGTCGTTCTCATGAATTTGCTGTCGGACATACATTTCCTCACGTCCACTGTCATCCACTCAACAAAAGCAAGGTTAATCTAATACAGTTGAACAAAGCCGAAATATTTTTTTTCCTTTGTAAGCCTAGTCTTTAAGAGTTAGGCATAAAAGCAATTGTTTCTATTGGCCATACACTATTCATCTTCTACTTTCGTTACGAGAGAAAGATAATTCCTCTGAAACGGGATAACCGGTTTCCTACAAATCCAGTCGGTTGTTATTCAGTAAAGCCATTGCTTACGCCTCTCCCCGGCAGTGGATTTCTTTTCTTTTTCTCCGATTCGCGTTGCCAGGGCAGAGGAGAGCAAACAATGCTCGGAATGGGTAAGAAAAAAAAACTTGAGTCATTCTCACATGTCAACTCCGGGCCCAAACCCCTCCTACTGCTGCTAGACGTGGACCTAAACTCTATCCTCCTCCGTCCCCCTCCTGGGACTGAAGGGGGATTCCTGCTCCAGCGCTTCAGGGCCTGGCCCTTAGATCAGTCACTCACTCACAGACCGCATAAGAACCTTGTTTATCACCTCAAATGTCATTTGGCCAGTAAAACAACCCATAACTTCAAAGTGCCTTGGGAAGAAGTATGATTGTGGTTTTCTCAAAAAATGGTGAGGTATTTATCAGGTATCATGTAAAAAAAAGAATGCATGTATGTTGACTATAGATTTCTGAATTCGGCCGACTACCAGGCCTAGATAACACTATTGTATCGAATAAAGTAGTTCTTTATTTTTCAAATAAAGGTAAAATGTTAAAATAAATAAGGTTAATACAGTGTTATCGTATAGTCCAACGTTTGCACATTTAGAGCGCGAGAGCAGACCAATTGCGCGTGGCCGCGGTTCTCCGGGCCAGCCTCTATTTAGCACGCGCGTTCCCGCGAAGGGCTTGTGGAAAAACTGCGGCTGGTCGAGCCACGCAGGGACGGCTGTACAATCACCGCTAGAAATACATTCGGATTTCGTGTTTTCCCGAAGACATTCACGTAATCCAAACGGGATCATGACCGCGACCCACGCGTACGAGCACACCCGGCAATGACTCGGGATCAACAAGGTAAGGAAAAGTTTAAGTTAAGTGTAAACTGAAACTGCCTCATACCAGTCCCAAGTCTCCCAAAAAATCGCTGCGAAGTTGTGTATACAGCGGGGAATGCCATGTTTTTTTGCAACGGCAGACACACACTACTGTACTGCCTCACTGTTGCTTCAATCCCGGTATCTCACCGTCCCCACCGCGTTGATCCCAGGTGAGCGGGATAGAAAACGTCGATCCTGGAGAAGTTTGCGCGTTAACGTAGCGCAGCCTTCCACCAAATTAAGTGGTCGTGTTGGGCCAGTAGGTTCTGTGGTGCGGGATATGCTGCAGGCTATTTGTTTTTTGTGTTTAAACAAAGCTATCGTGCATCTCTGTAATACCTTTCTTTTGGGTGGTTGATTGACTGATACTGTGGAAGTTCAATGGGCCGGATCCATCCATCCACATGAATATGTAGTGCGGTAGTCCTCCCAGCGTCTAACGGAGGGCGCTCAGTGATGCAACATCATATTGTCACGTTGAAAGTCGTCTATATGTAAAATAGGATGACACATCCCAAAGACACTTTAGCTCTTTTTTTTTTTGCTGCAATTGTTCGGGAATTACTTAAGGACTATGATAAATGATAAAGAAAATAATTGCTTTTATTTTTTACTGGCTAAGGGAAATGTATTTGGCCTACTGACCATCACCTATTTACTTAATCTAGGGGAACTATTGGTTTATTTTGCGTATTAAAACGGTTTAGTACTACTATTGGGAAGGGTTAGTTGCCAAGACTTGTCGTTACGCAGCGTTGGCTCGGATGCACATTTTGGAGTTAGATTGGTCCAAAGTGGCAGATGTCACCTTGTTACTGAGATAAGGGAGAAGCACAGCCAGCCTTTCTGATAAAACAGGCTGCACATACTTTCGACCGGTATCTCCATGCTTGTCTAGAGAGTCTACGTGATGCAATGGTTAGGTCGGTTTGTTCCGACAGCCTTCACCTTATGGTAATCTTGAACTTTCCATTTGACATTGTTTTCGAAAGTCGTGATCTCTCTGCCTGATAAAGATGCTGTCTGGTGCCGAAGCATCGCACGTCCATCACGGTCTGCTGAAACGATCTGGAAAATGTCTCTTCAATCACTCCTACTTTGGGAGTGAATCAAAATTGTAAAATTAATCCTGCACTATGTTTCGTTTTTACTGCACTACACTGCTGCAACTATCATTTTCTTAAATGTTCATGTTTTTTAATTAAAAAAAATAAATGTTGAGACACTCGAAAATCTGCAAGTATGTTTTTGCGATGGATGCATCGAAACGTGACGTAGTGCAGGCCAGGGCTACATATATCATTAATTCTTCCGAGTGGGTGAAAACACCAATATCTGCGAAGTAGGCCTACTTCAGAATGTTTTGTGAATGAGGATGACGTGTTCCTGGTTTCAGTGCAAGATTGATGTGCCAGACCTTGACCCAACCCCGTCATTCCTTAAAGTGTTTTCCGTGGGTGGGTTGGTGGGTTGGTGGGTGTGGGTGCGTGTGTGTGTGTGCGCTTGCGTGTTCGTGTGTGTGCTCAACTATAATGTATTAAACATCTGTGTTCAAATGTCTTCACTAACCGCTTTCTTTACAAACTGGAAATCACGTCAGAAATGGGCTACAATAGCCTACATGTTATACTTGTTTTAATAAAGGATAGAGCCACCAAGTAATTATTTATTCCTTTAAAAATAGGTCTTCTATAAAATAATGGTCATGAATTGAACGCTCGAAATTCAATCAACTGTTACAGATGAGGGTGTTTACGTCTTCAGCTGGTGGGGATAACATGTCTTTTCAAGCCACCGATTCATTTTTGATACTGGGTCGAGTGCAGTTATGGAGGTGGAAAGTTTCACATTTTTGAGGAAGATCATGTGACGCCAACATCCAATGAGATCGTCCCATGCCGAGGGCCACGGCCTGAGACAGTACAGGGAGCAGCAGGTGTGACCCGCGGGGTTAAGCTTCCGGAAAAAAAAAAACACACACACACACACACACACACACACACACAATTGTGCACATGCATGCACAATTCCATACTTTTGACAATACAGTTCGACATGTACAGTATTCCTTATTTGTTTTCTTATTCTTTCCTTCGTGATAATGTTAACATCCCAGGCGTCGTAAAATGCTTTACTTCTGCTTTCATTTTGAATGTTCAACAGTGCAATGTAACTTGTGCCTCCCATAGTTCAATTGGTGATCATTCTTATATCAAAGAAGGCTTTGCCATTCTATCCAGGTAACTTGTATTATGTTGATGAACGAAATATGAAGCAATTCATCAACTGGTCTGATGGGCTGTGGTTAGTCAAAACCACAGCCCATTTGTTCTTCTACTGCTGTGGCCATGTCCGTGCTGTTGCTTTTGCTGTGTATTTTGATTTGGTTCTATAGGCCTGCATTTATAATCATTGGATATCATAGTAATCATAATAACATCAATCTTTTTACTGCCAAGATTCGGCTTGCACTTTTGATTCCCTGGCTTCTTCATGAAGCCGGGGGGCCTTCATTTGACTGTGTAGCCTCATTTGTGTAATGAGCTGAGCGATGGAGCGTCTCCTACATGCCACAGCAGGTCTGTTGGTCTCTTCTCCAGCGAGGAACTGTCTGTAGCCGCGTCGAGGTTCGGGTGGGAAGAGAGGGCAGGGTTACACCGAAACTGGGGGCTGTCATCTCCAATACATATCACCATACAGTATACACCATATGTATACTACTCCTACTCTTAGGGTATTTGATGCGTAGGCTGACCCTGCGGTTACGACTGCAAACGGTGCTCGCCGTTCATGTGGTCATGTGGTCATCATGGACATGTTAAAGTGGCGCTCTGATTGACAGCTGCCACTGACTCAGGTCCTCGGGAGAGTTCCAGAGATGATTGGGGTATTTTTTGGAAAACAGCCCGATCTCACCAGCTCTATTCGGGCTCTCTTCACTCCATTTCGTCCAGCGGTCTCTGGATGGGAGATGGATGGTTAGGGTTGGCGGCTGTGGCTCCCTGGTTTTTGTCGCTCCAGTGGGACCCTATCATCCATTCATCCATCACTCTTTTACAGGGTGTGAGGGCCCCAGCGTTGGTCGACGATGGCTTTTATTTGGTGTTCCAACGTCACTCATCAATGGTTTAAAAAACGAAAATAACTGAATGTCAGTTCAGTCTGTTAATAATAGTTTCCTTATTATCTCTTGCAACGCATGCAATAATTCTGAAATACATTTATTTACATGAGTGCAAATCATTTATTTCCTTTGTAATACCATAGTGCTCTGATCTAACTCTCCGTCGGTGGTGGATTTCTTTTGACCATGCTACATTTATTGTGGCACTCAATGCTATGTAGATGGGAAACTTAATGGCCGAACAACTTCAGAAATTGAATAGTTGAGGTCTTTGCTCTTCGGTGGAGTCGTTTTTGATTTAATTCTCACGGGGCCAGGAGAGATCAGCTTTGTGAATCATCTCATACTAACTGCACAAAAAGTCCCACATTTTTTGAAAAGATTAAACTGCCTAGGAGGATGAACGTCTATTGTCCAAATCAAAGAACTTCTCTTGGGCAAAAGAGAAGGAGAGGGAGAGAAGGAGTGAGACCGAGTCAGGGAGGCTGACGACAGTCTAAAAAGTCTATGTAATGAATGGTCTTTGAGGGTATTTCGCTCTGTTGAACTGAACAGTATTGAGTAAAACAGTCCCGCCAGACCAGGATGCTGAACCCTGTGAGGTCCAGAAAGGAGCGTATTGTGAGCCTGTAGTGAGGCATTGTTGTTTGACTGCTGACGCCTTGCAGACCTTGTTGAGACACTAACTGCTATGACAACCTGTTACGGTTTGTGTTCGGTGGCTGATGGACGAAGTGGCTCTCTACTACTTCCAGTCCTCAGGCTGCAGATACTCCTCACGGACTCCAACACGGTCTTATTTAAAGGCTTCCCTGGCTATGACCAAGGTTTTGATCTTTATCCCGACCTGATGCATGGTGGATGACTTTGTGTACGAGTGAACGTCATTTTTGGTGATAGGTGTCCGGTGACACGATGACATTGTGTATCATGAATGATGTTGTACTATAACTGACATCATGTGTTGGTTATGGCGTCATGGACTCACGCATGGTGATCGGGGAATGCTGCCATGTATGGTGATGTATGGTGCATGACGTCATGTTTGGGGCCTGTTGTGTGAATGACATCACATGTTGTGAATGACGTCATGGATGGTGATTGGTGAGCAAAGCCATGTATGGCGCATGTTGTCATGCACGGAGCCTGGTGTAAGGTGATTGACATCACGTATTGTGAATAATGTCATGTATAGTGCATGACGTCATGTATTGGGGCCGAACTCAGGTGAATGACATCGAGCATTGTGAATGATGTCATGTATTGTGCATGACGTCATGTATTGGGCCTGGTGTAAGCAGATGACAACACGTGTTGTGAATGATGTCATGTATTGTTTATATGGTGAATTACATCCTTTTATGGTGAATGACTTCATGTGCGTTGAAGGACTTCATGTACAGAGATGCATGGCGAATGACCTGATGTATGATTACTAGTACAAGAACCAGAAACCGGTCTTGGAAAATGCAGTAGTACCACTACCATTATTTAGGTGATAGTATGACGTACCGGAATTTGTGTGTGTTGGATGTGAGCCAAGGACAATAACTTGTACAGGATATAACTTTGCTCATGTACTGTATATTTAATGCAAGATGCCATTCCAATAAACAGAGCTTTGTTTTTTATAGCTGTCCCCGCTCACAGCTCTTGGGAACAGAGGAGCACTCGCATCAGATATGACCGGTGGCTATAGTTACTGATTATATCTTCTTTTTATGGCTTACCCAAGTAATGTGCACAAATAGTAGGGTTCATTACGATCCCTTCCGGAAAGTTCTTAAGTACAAAGACAACATCTGCACGTCAGCCCCATTTAAAGGGGAGATGCTCTTTAATCTCAAAGGGTAAAACAACACAATCTTAAAAATAAATAAATATTTTTTTCAATTCAGTGTTCGAATGCTTACTTTATTTATAATCTTTTATGAAGAAAAAAAAGGTTAGAAGGTTAGGTTACATTTCAAAGGTTACATTTATTAAAAGGGCCTAGCCAAACATGGGATTATCCAATTATCCTTTGTTAGTTTTGTTATCCATTATTAAAACATTATTTGAATTGGCTTATTTGGTAGCACTTCACCCCCTTACCAGCCATCCGTTGTGAGAATAATAAAATATCGAACCATTCTATTAAAATATTTTTTCTGAAAACTGATGAGGCTATTTGGGCCCATCATATGTACTTGTATCTTCCCCTTTAAAGGTAGACTTCACTGTTAATTCACAATTCATTGATGGCAAGAGTGTATTGTATCATCCCCTCTACAACACAACACGATGGAACCAAGAAGAGTTTACAAAGACGCTGCTTACATTTCAAATATTCTTCTGATACAGCACGGCATTGAGTCATACTAATCTAAACCCCGGATGAACTTGGGTCCTCCCCAGAACATTCAGAGCTTCTTGAAATAGTCATGCGGTTGCATCATTGCAAATGCATAGGCCTGGGTAAGACTGGAACGACCCTCTGGGGCTCGGACAGTCTGGCTCTGCATCCCAAAATAACCACAACACATTGCCTCAGACAAGTCTTGCTGCCGTCAGCCCTTGTTTACCTTCCTGCACCTGAGCTGCTGGCTCCCCCATCGAGATCAGATCAGATCCAGTATGTTCCCAACCGTCCGAGGGGTCGGGGGTACGTGAGAGGATTGGATAAGCAGGGTAGGGATGGAGCCACTTGACATGAGTACGTACTGAAAGGGGGCGTCTTTACAGTCTCACTAAGAAATACAGCACTATTATTTTCCGCAGTCGTTGTATTATACGGCTGACATGTTGTTTTCTAGGATGTATTTAATAGCCCCCTGCCCTGCCCCCCACATAAATTAAGGTCTGAACCGAACCATTGATTTGATGAACAGTTACCTCTACTCGAGAAAATAAGCGTCCTTTTTAAGTTGCAATAAGAAAATTCATCACTAGATAATGTAGTCGCAGCAGGAATAACTGTGAGAGCTATATTCATCCTGAATGACTATAATCTATCATAATTCATCTCTAGTCTCCAGTCATCTGCTGTGGCTTTGCAGATATTATAAGTTAGACGTTAACAAAGTTCCGGTGTGGATGCTCCTATGCTTCCAAGTCATATTGTGGTCCCCATTTTGCTGGCTGGGCTGCGCTCTACCTCACCCAACTTCTCTTTCTAAGAATTGAATCCAAATTAGTTTCAAACTTCTACAAAAGAGGTACAAGTGAAGCAGTACAACAAACCTTGAACCTCTGTGATCTCTGAAGTTAGGGATACTAAATATTTAAACGTTTTTCGTTTTATGAGGGTTTGCGGTCCTCTAAGGTTTAGGCGTGTTATTCTCCACGGTCTCTTTTTCATTCACCAGTCGGCTTAAGTCACCGGGATAAATGCAAAAGAATAAGGTTCATAAATTGGGGATGAAGAGGTACGAGGAGGAGCTGGGCTTGTTTGTCCTCTCTCTAATGGCTCCTCCTGACACTGCACATTTCCAGAAGTTTCCACCGTTGTGGAGGCCGAACTGGGTCATCGTGACTCACTTTTCTCCCTCCAAATTGAGTCCTTGAGAGGGCAGTTTTTGATTTGGACAATGGAGAAGGAGAGAAGGAGTGAAAAACAGTCAGGGAGACTGACGACGGTTCACTTTAGAAATATGGTCAGACTTTGAGACTCTTGAAGTGTGACTAAAAAGAATATGTATTGAATGCCCTAGAAGGGTATTTAACTCTATTGAACTGAACAGTAGTGAGTGCAGTAGGACTTTGGAGAGGGCCTGTGAATGTGTTATCATTTACTGTTTAGTAATTGAGCTGATACTCCTACCCAACGTGACTTGCATTGAGTCATTGTTAAGTAGCAGTTAGTTGTTGTGATCTTGCTGAAGGAGGCCTACAGGTTAGGCTTTGGAAACTTGGGGATTGAACCCAGTACCTTTTTTTTGATTGGGAGTCGAACTCCCTCGCCACCATTCAGAGGGCTGTTTTTCCCTCTGAATCAGCCAATTCACCGCGATCACCCACGTCACAGAAACTACAGCACAGCAACAGCAGAGGTATTTGTAAAGCGATCCTGCTCTCTGGGAGCCCATTGTGAGGTGGCATTTAAGGAGCGCTGTGACATTATGCCACGACACAAATGGTGAAAATGCCTGTCAGTGTTCGCACGCCACACGACTTGTAAACACAATGAGGCGGCTGGCCTTGTCTGGCGTGGCCCAAAGGTTTTCCCACAAGTCATAATGTTCAGTGCCCTCAATTTAAATCTACGTCCATCTGGGGGAGCTTACCCTACCTCGAGTTACCCCCACCCGACCAGGGTAATGTAGTTCAATCCTACTGTCACTCAGCCCTGCGGTGTGTCCCCTCTTCTGTCAGTAGCAACCTACCTTGGCAGTGCACCTGTTGCTCGCAACTTGATCTGGAAGCACCAAAAGACAAAACGCGTATGCAAACACAACGTCTTCTCCAGGCAAATCCCATTGGAAATCCCACCCAAGCCAGAAGACCACAACAGTACTGGTTATATTTGGGATATATTCAGGATGGCGGAGCAGTGAGAGCAGCAAGCTAGCCATCCGTAGTGGGAGAGACTAAATCCTTCGCGCACACGCGCACACACACACACACACACACACACACACACACACACACACACACACACACACACACACACACACACACACACACACACACACAGCTTTGAGAACCACTGATGTCATTATCGCTGCAGACAAGGAACTTAATATATGCTAATAATATCAAAACATATACCATTTGGGGGAGAGACTTCCACCGTATCTCTCGTGAAGCATCTGACAACACCGTGAGTGCGTAGAATCACAACGCCCCCCCCCCCCCCCCCCCCCCCCCCCGGGGGAACTCGTAACCCAAAGAGCATCTGGAGGATTTGGTGAACAACATCCCTGTCTGCACGTTCTATATTTAACCCCGACTTTACGGCCGTGGTACCGATTACATCATGCCTCTGGCTCGGCCATTAAACGCCATCCCAGTGGCCTCTCACCAGTTAACGGGCTTCCCTCGTCGGAGAGGTGGGGGTGGTGGTTGACCTCCAGCAATGGCCCTGAGCAGCTCCTTAACAAGTTAACCATCCACCCACCCATGGTTTATTTGGTTGAGGATGGCCTTAACGTTTTTTTCTTGTGGAAACCGACTCTTGTGTTTTTTCCGCTCACCAAGTCGGGAGTCGCTGGGAGCCGGGGCGGATGGACGGAGCTGTAATTAGCAGCGACCGTAATCACACTGGGAGCTAACCCTGGCGGCGGTGGAGGAAGACCACGGGTGGCTGCCCTCACCGCGACAATCTGTGGGGTTTCCCCCTTTTTGTCGCCGGAGCCGTCTGGTGGTAGCGTTACGCTAGACCTCCCCTGGAGCTCCAGAGCGCAGACGGAAGGCTCGGGTCTCGGGGGTCCAAGGGTGAAGAGGAGATCGCAAGATGGCCTTCCAGATGGAACGCCCAACAATGCAGAAAGAAGAGATTAAGAAGTGGGAGGGGGGATGGCATGCTAGAGAAGTTGAACAGGGACAGAGATGGAGACATGTTTTTGGCCATTTGAGATGTCAGAAGCTCTTGGGGTTTGTTTTATTGTCGTGGTGCCGAATCCGGTTTATATATAGTGAGTGATGCCATGCACATGTGATTCAAACTGCTGGTTTCGGATCAGTGCACGCCTTTCTTTTTCTGCCCTGGCTCCAGCAGGAATGGTGATGTCATACTCTAACAACATGATGTTTGCTTAAAATAGTTTGCCTTTGTTTTCTATTACGTATTTCTTCAAACATGGTTTGCTCAACCCGGGCAATAACCTGCATTCCTTATGTGTGACAAGCGTAGCCCTGGCGTCAATTCAATGAATTGGCCTTTTTGTTTATTGGGTTTGTTCATTCATCTGTCGGTTAATTACATTTTTGTAAATGTGTCAATTGGAGCCATTTAAATTGTGTGAGCTTTCCTGTGTTCTTAGTTGTCTCTGTCCTTGACATACTAACTGTTTAAACACAGTATCAAATGAGAAGTATCAAATTGTAGCATGTAATGTACTGTGTCCAAGCAACATGGGCATGTTCCCCACAATAGCTAGGATTAGGGATACATGATTCTATGTATCAATATAAGCTTGTTTTCTTCACATCATGGCCAATTAAGCCCCCACCTCCCCCACAATGGATTTTCCTAACGGTTGATCACATGCACAAAACGCATGTAAATAGCCATGTTAATTTATTCCCGTAGATCCTTTGAGAACATCGGTCTGAGCAGTTATCTAACCACTGTTGCTCCTCCTTGCTGTGTAATGTCTTCTCTGGTTCCAGGCTAATCATATGGAGGGAAAAGCCTTTGATATGCGTTCTGCCGAGCTTGGCATGTTTCTCTCCGTCAGGGAACGCATCTTTTTGGGCTGCATCTGAAGATCAAAGCGGCTAATAATAATAATGCATATGCATCCTAATGAGGGCTTATAGTGTTATGTTTTTTCATCAGGCCCCACCAAATGCTCACGTTACACAAGTAGGCTACAGATCCTCTGTGATGTACCACTCATGTCTGTAGCCTTTCCCCAAAGTAATACAAATATGAATGGTCATCATCACTGCATTGCATTTCGCATAATTGACTGAGCCAAACCAGTCCAATTTTACATTTACATTTTAGGGTGTTTAGCAGACACCTTTATCCAAAGCGACTTACAACAGTTCATACACATTCACACACTGATGGCAGAGTCATCCATGAAAGGCCAGCTCATCTGGAGCAGTAAGGAAAACCTTGACACTCAGTTAGGATGAGCCGGGGATCGAACTAGCAAACTTCCAGTTACAAGTCAACCCATACTACCTCCTGAGATAGGCCGACCCTCTAGCAGATGTGGAGAAAAGCAACCATAGAACGTTGGATGATTCATGATGAAATCATTTAGCTAAACGCTTTCATCAAACGCACCTTGCATTGGCTGTGTGGAATGGATACAACGGATTATGAGCAGAAAGGGGTTGGGGCTATTTGGTCCTGAAAGATACCTCCGGTCACACTGCAGACCACCACACACCCAAGCCACTACACTCGAGCACTGCTGAGACCTGGATGAATGGCCGGACGTTGGTTGGCTGCTTCAGTTGTACCTCAGTCGGTTCAGACACATTCCCCCCGGCCCCTGCTCACAGGCCGAATTAATTACTTTAATCTTCAGTGAAGTTGTGTCTCTCTCTTGATTACTTCCTCTCGTACTCTTTCCCTTGTTCCTCTGTATAAAGAACACATAGTTTGGCCCTCCATGGTCCTATTGAAATGTACAAAAGACATACAACCTGTCTGCATTCTCAACCGCATTCACTCACTCACTCACTCACTCACGCCGACTGGCTCACTCTCTCGACCTCCATCACTTCCCCTAACCCAGGACCCTCAACACACACGCAGAAATGGTTGCACGCTTGCCGGAACACGGACCAAGCAGTTTTCCATGCTTCACTATCACCTTCCAACTGCACAGCAGCCAAATAAATATTAGAGTTGGAGTCCGTATTACGAGACCTGGAGCAGCCAACTCTATCAAGAACAATGTGTAAACAGACACACTACTCGAATGCAGCCTCTTTGGACAACACTAGCTGTGGCCACAACAAATCCTTATATAGCTTGTTTCATCCCGGTCAGACACTGCCGAGAGTGAACACATGAATATGCAGAGAGTGAGGCAAGGCATGTGCGGATGAATTTGTGGTTTTTGAAAGGAGTGTTTGTATTTAGGAATGAGGCATGTTGACACTGTGTCACGGTTTTGTTTTTCGTTATCTGTGACACGACGGTAATATTAATGTGTTGTGTTTTGTTTTTGGTGATCTATGACCTGAAGGTAATATTACCATGTCAGGTTTTGATTTTGGTGATCTGAAGCAGTAGATTTAATGCGTTGTGGTTTGTTTTGGGTGATCTGTATTATGAAGGTAACATTCATTTGTTGTGATAAACATCTTAGAGACAAATTTTGTTCTGAACTGGTCAAAATTATTACATCATAATTCCATGGACCAAGAATAATGATTATCAGCGTAATTACTTTTGATAACGAGATCTTGTATGCGGTCCGACTTAGAAATTAAGAATAATTGACTTATTACTGTTTACTATTCACTGTGTTTTTTCTAATAGCTAATGGAATTCTTTGGAGCTAGTTTCAAAAGAGTGAAGGTTTTAATGAATCTTTGTTTCTCTCGTCCACAGAGGAAACGCATTCTCCAGAAGCTTGGTGATTCTATCCGATCCCTGGCTCTGTTCTATCCGAACCCCCTGGCTCTGTTGAAGATATAAGAGACTTCCATTTAACCGGTAAGTCAAGCCTCTTCCCCTACCGGCCTAGTGTTGGACATTTCTGATTCAATGAACTCACTGTTTTAAATAACCGATAACAAAATCTTTGCTTCAGAATTTGTTCCCAAATGTATTCCGCCCCATAGTCTAGTTTAGGCTTGTTAATTTTGGACGTTAATACTAGAATGTGCTATTCAGAAGGGGGTACGTGGTGTTCTGCTCAGGATTAGCCGCTGCGAGGCTATATTGTGTCCAGTGAATGAAGCCCAGAGCTGTTGGGACCACTGGAGGTTCCTGGCCCATGTACAAGCTTCTTCCTTTGTTCCCCCTCCTTCCCGCCTGCCTTGGCTATAAATCTCTCTCTGTCTTTTATTTACAAGTTTGCCAAAACAAACACAAAGAGACAGGATGGATTTCTAGCTCTGTGTGTGTGTGTGTGTGTGTGTGTGTGTGTGTGTGTGTGTGTGTGTGTGAACAAACATGTGGATACGGATAGACTCTCTAGCAAGAGTCATTGTTAGATTGGCCACCCAATGTTTTCCCGAGATGTCTTTGGATTCTAGATATAAGTGTTCCACAAAAAGTCTGAATAACATTCCTTCATGCAAAATGTGTCCATTTACATTTGGGATATGTGAGCGTGTTTCAATGCAATCCTTTACATTTTCTTGGGAAAGCTACATCATTATTATATATCTTATATCAACGTCTAGTGAACTTGAACTTTTAAACTATTTATACTAATAATACTATCATTTTGTAGTCAACCATTACCTAGCCATCAATTGTAGCCTGTTAAGTCATGAAGATATGTATTAGGATTATTACCAGGACCCAGATGTCATGACTTGAATTACATCTAATAGCCCAAGATGACGATGATGATGATGATGATGATGATGATGATGATGATGATGATGATGAAAGAGAGAGAGGGAGGGGTGTTTGAGGTCGTAGTTCTGTTAGCAGGACGTGGGAACTGTACTTGCCTTGGAAACCACGTGGATGAAAAACAAACAGTGACATGCTGGTAAACAGAGCGAAAACATCTGAGGTGTGAATCGAGCAATGTAGGGAAGGAATGAGGAAAACACGGCGGTCAGGAACATGTTCAGGCATGTTGAGGTTTATGTATGGATAGAGGATTTATTTTTCCTGAAAGTGAGAGCACATTGTATCGTGTGGGGCAATTTATTGCTTGCTTGAGATTTAATACCTTTTTTGTTGGCATTTTCACTTTAGGCTACTTTTGAAAGTTTGTTGCTGCATGTCAGACATATTAAAGGTATTTATCTGTTTATTTTAAACATTGTTTGCAAAAGCATGAAAGTCCTTCCGTTGTGTGTTCCAATTTGCTTTGTCTACAAATGACAGCACAATTTCAATTTGCTTTTGTTTTGTGTAACCTGGTTTGGTGTTAATGAATGCTATTATGCCGATCTGCTACATTGTGTTGCAGTTCTCAGCAGTACACAGAGTGACTTTTTTTGCGTCATTTGAAAATGGCTTGTATGATACTCTTAGCTGTGTGCTGTCTCCTTCTCTCCGTTTCTGTTATACTCTTGCCTTTGTGATGATCTGTTGTTTTTGCTCCGGCTTGTGTAAACGCTCTGCATATTTCTCCAAGATGGATGTATTTGCTTCCACGCCCAGGAATGGATTCCTTTTCTTTTACTGTTGTGATAACCAGGCACAAATTTGTGTTTGTTTATTTGATCAAAGATATGTTCTCCTCCTTTTTTGGTAGCTTTTCTCTGCGACAAACTAATTCTTTCTCGGAACCAAAGACATAAGTCAGTTGCCTTTCAGAAAATATACCTATATACCTCAGTAAAGACTTAACGTTTAAAATGTTCATTATGTGCTAATATGATAGGGTTAGGGTTAGTTAGCCCCTGCTAATTAGCCCCTGCTAATTGGCTGTCAGTGTCCTCAGTGCATGACCTTGGTGAACGCCATTAGCCTTCTTTCCTTTCCCTCCAAAGTAATTCCGACCCCACCAGTAATCACTAACTCACTTGCTATCTTGCTGCAATGGTAAACAATATTAAGTGTTCCCCTTGGGGCCTTCATCATTAAGGGCAGGATCGATAAAGCCATGCAAAGTACTCGGCTAACAGGAAATGTAGCACTCGAACGGGACAAGATGGACCACTGGGTAGTGGTGCGTCCTTGAAGCAAGACCCATCAGTGGAAATGCAAGGTCATGGAGGATCAATGAAAGTCTGGAGAACGAACCTGGCCCTCTGAACACTCTCTCCCCCCCCCACCCCTATTCCCGCTCTCCCCCCCCCCCCCCCCCCCCCCCCCCCCCCCCCCCCCCCCCAGCCCCGCCCCTTGAACAGCTCTGGTGTGGTTGGGGCTGGAAACCGGCAGCTGTTGCGTTTCCCATGAAAGCACCTCAGAGAGCAAAACCGCATTACACAGAGGAAGTCACAGAGGTCTGTAAAAATCAATACCAAATCATCTCTCTGTTTTGGCTGGTGCAGCCATTTCTGATGGAGGACTAGGGAAAGCTCATATGTAGGCACCCTATTAGAAGCATTGTTTGGCTATTAAATCACCTAAAAGAAGGATGTTTGAGTTATATGTTTTAAGCACCCCCCCCCCCCCCTTGACTAAGCATTGGGTTTGGCTTGAAAACTACATTTTTGTTTTGTATGCTCTGGGCTGCCACAGCACAACAGATGTTGACGTTTCAGCTCAAGTTTCCCACGTCCATCGTATACCCTCACCACTGGCCCTCGGTAGAACCCAGGTCAGAAGGTAACACGACGGCCCTTTGACGTTCCCCAATGTCTCGTTCCAATAGGGGGCTCAGCGGTGATGGACTCGGGGGTACTCAGGACAGGTGACATTGGGGAGCCAGTCGTTCCCCTGGCTCTCTCTCAAAGTCCACCAGACTGTGGCCTTGTCCCCTGTGGACCCCCTGCTTGAGTTATCCCAGGCCTGTTTCAACTTAGCCATGGCAGGAATGTGCCAAAGCATGAGAAGGGGTCATAAGTCCTTATAGCCTGCAATGACTCACCCATACTGCTCCTTTCCCCACCCCCAGATCTCGGTCAAGGCTGCCTTAAAACGCACATGCTTTCCCATGCATGCAACCTCCACATCCCCCACACCCCTACCAGCTCAGCTCTGCACAAGGCTATGTTTGGCCAGGGCAGTGCTGAAGAAGAAGGAATATTGTTTTATCCTTTTTAACATTTTGAGTGCAATCTCAGTTATGAGGATCCGTTTTGTCTTCTTGGGTTTCTTTTAAATCAATAAACTTTGTCGAGGCTTCTGTCTCCCTATTGCCGGAAATAACCAAGACAACAGCTCTTCCTTCTATATTGTTGTGCCCCCTCATCAACTCAGCATGATGAGATTATAAGGTCAAAGTCATGGTAAGAGTAAATACCTCCCGTGTGCCTTTTACAATGAGATCTCCTATGAATTGCAGAAGAAAATGCTTACACTCGATTATGCAAACCAATGCATCGCAGTTCACTTTGAATGGAGTTTAAATTCCTGTGGTTTCATGTAAAGAATGTTCTTGATCCGTTGTACCCGGCATAATGTTGTAATCTGAGACCCTCGACTTGGTCTTCCGCCAAGCAGCGCTTTTATCCAGCCACCTATTTCATCAATGTTAATTCAACCTCATCACGGACGCTTTGAAACAGGCTGTGCTTCAGAGCTGTTTCAGCCACGGCCACTTAAGCTGGATCATGCTTTTGTAGATGGCATGGCGAAAATCTGCAGGCCATCTTCAAAAGCAAAAGTCGATATTTGGAATTGCAATCTGAGATCCGGTCCAGCTGTTCTGCTGTTGACAGTTGGCCCCTCTGGCTCAGCTTTTGAATGACCGCAAGCTCTTGATCACTGTCATCAATGTATGAATGCCGTTGTTCTATCCCGTTCGTACCGTTATTTCACTACTGGGGAAATGAGTAAAGGATCTTAGTACTTTGTATGGAAATGAATACATACATAACGTGACCATTTAAACATTGGGTAAAACAATGGAGATGCATGACGATTCTGTGTGAACTGTGAGTCGTTGTTTTATTAGAGCAAATCTTCATTTGCATACCTGGTCTATACAGTCCCTTAGGATACATTTTCCTTTTTGTTTCCAACAATCTACATCCTACCAAACCTTTTGCATCTTTCATTTTCCTGCAAAGTACAGTATGTCTGCCAAGAAATGTATTAAAGAACTAAGGTCAGGTTGAGGTCTGATTTTGTTAGATTATTATAGTTATATCTTTGTATATATATATATATATATATATATATATATATATATGGACAGAACAGTTATCGCTTACAGAGTGTGTATGGTAGGGTTTATACTCATTTGTTGACCTTTATAGGATTGCTTTATGAATTGGCGTTGACTGCTGTTCAAACAATGTGTTTGCATACAGATGCAGTGAACCACCCACTCAATGCTGATGACTAACATGAAAGCAAGATCACCGTGGCAGATAACAGTTGGCTTACCAGGCATTTATTATCATATCAATGATAAAGACCTTTGATGGTGCATTAAAACTGTGCCCATAAAGTCATTAAAACCTAATCCATGTCACTCCAATCTCGTTTGCAGTCCCATTTCCAATGAAGTCTATAGGACTTTGCCAGAACAATATATGAGTTTTGCCAAACTATTTTGCAAAGGCCACATCTTCCTCTGCTGTCATCAATTTCAATATCTTCATGGAGTTTATGATGCCATTAGCACATACTCAAACAACATCCAATGTTTGAGACCAAATAATTCACTTTTTATTTGCTATAAGCACTTTTTTGCTATAATGTAATACAATAAAATCTAGAGATGTCAAATGCCTTTTTTTATTTTTCTAACCGTACATCCTTTCAAGTTTTCAGCCTTTAGAAGTGTAAAGTGAAGTTATGCTACATTTTCTATATAATGGAATGGCTATTCCTCCAATAATCGCTTACACAATTGCAAGGTTTACTTTCTCTTGCTCTTGCATTTGCGTATACGTTCTTATCCTATCCCATCCATCTGGTTCCTCATAAAATATCAGCATCAAATGCATGAAGGTTAACATTGGGGCTGATCTAATAACCTTGGGCCTACATTCAGCAAGAAAACGGAAAGCCAGCTTGTCAGTAAAGGAGTATCCAACCATCTATTATTGATGAGAATGAAAGCGGACGCTTCCCACTAATGGCTAATCTCTCATTTGTGGGATATGAAGCGTGTATGATATAGAAGAAACCCCTGCCTACACTCCGCCCAACCCCCCCCATCCCTGGGTTTGAATCGATCACAAGAGCTCCATCCTGGCCATTTGGCCCATTTCCACTCTGTATAATGTTAATGCAATCTGGCAACCGCCATCTCAGGGGTAAACCGGTATGTGGACGTTGGTCTGGAACAGTGGAACAATCGGCAAGGGATGATAAACAAAGCCCAAACTATTTGTTTAATGACCTTTGTCGTCTTTAGAGCCCAACCAATGCTGTCCTCTCATCAATGATGTGTGTGGAGGATTATCTTTACATCTTTTCTTATCGTTCTATTACATATTGAACTTTAGCGAAATACATGCAATAGGACAAATATGTTTTGCATTTGAATAAATCTCAAGATGACATTATAATGGAATAATATTACAATTGATAGATTGTTAGATCCCCATGAGCATTGAACAAAGTAAAACCATATTTGAACGAGAAGTTCTGCCAAGGCCGTAACATTTTATGACTGCCCTGCCTGCAATTAATTAGCCTTTGTTTGCTTTGGACTTTGCTTTATGAAGAATTTAACCTCAGCCATTAGAGGAGTGTGATGTGAAATCTCGAAGTGCATCAATCTGCTTGTGTTTATTCCTTGTGTTTCCTTTTTAAATAAGTTTATTTTTATGGCACATGATTGGTATACATCACAATTACTGTCTCGGAGAGCCTTACAGGTCCATGCTGTAGCAGGCTTTGACCCAAAGCACAATGGAAAAAGGGATGCCCATATGTGGACTTCCACTTCTAGGATGGCTCAAAATGTTCAAAATGTTGAATTAGATAATAATGGATGAATACAATTAGTTAAATTAAAGTATCACAAATGAATACCTCAGATGACCCTTTACTCTGATGCCAAAATTTATTTTGGTCCTTGGCAAAATAGTGAAATCCCCTCATAGCACAGCAGATGTTTTTCTTCTGGACTATTACTTTATCTCCATGAATCATTTAGGCCAGCAACATCCCGTGATTATTCAATGCCAGCTATAACGTTTTTTTTCCCTCTAACTTATAAAAAGTGATCTACCAAAAGTGTTGCAGTTCCCCTTCAAAGTCCTCATCTAGGCTAATGGCTTTCATTCAAGTAGATGGATTGTGTTTCCTCTCAGGCCAGAGGAGCAATGAACCCCATGAAGACTTAAGATCTGTCATCGGATGTCAAACTGCCAAAATCAAATTTGCTTTTTTTTTTAGAAGACTGGCAACTAAGATGGAAAAACATGGAAACAAAAGGGAGAAAACTGGCACAGAGGTTTATATTGTCTAGAAATGGTATTATAATTTCTCTGTCCTGCCTCGGGTGAATTGGAGCCAATGTTACAAGAAGTTAACTTCAATTGTTGAACACGTAAAAACCCCTAAACTCCAAGTTTAGTCTAATGTAATATTATCCCATTGTCTGGGTGTTGGGACTTAAGTTGACTATTAATTAAGCAGATGCTCTGATCCAATACATCGTAGTTATGGAGCAGGGAGGGGTTTGAGCGTGTTTCCCAAGGACGCCTACATGTCGTCCTTGGGCATTGAGGTTCAAACCCGGAAACATGGCTTAAGATATTCTACAGAGGCCTACCGATAAGGGCAAGCATTGATATTGTCCGCAGCTGTGCCCCTTTTTGTCTCGTCCTCTGCCACCTGCACTCTGACGCATGGGTTATGGCTTATTGACCGGCATGGAGAGCGAGCCCCCCCCCCCCGGCCCACCCTCTGTAGACACAGCTTGCCGAGGTGTGCGTGCCTGCAGAAGATCGAATGGGAGCAGCTGGTGGATCCATGCTAATGGAGAGAATATGAGACTTGGTGGGGGCTTGGGGCAAGTAATTATTGTCCAAGGTGTGTGTGTGTGTGTGTGTGTGTGCGTGTGTGTGTGTGTTGGTCTGACACACACACTGACTGACTGACAGACACACACACACTGCCTCACTGACACACACACACACACACTGCCTCACTGACACACACACACTGCCTCACTGACACACACACACTGACTGAATGACACACAGACTGACTGACTGACTGAGTCTATATGAAATACAGGTATGTTGATCGCCAAAACAAGTGCAGAGCGCGTCGGGGGCCGTACTGGGGAGCCTACAGTGTTCATAGTGGATTCCAGCCTGCAGTGGGAGGGATGGCCGTGGAGTGTGGCGTCCGCCGAGTGTTGTGGTGTCCGGCGGCTGCACGTCTCCGTCAGACTCAGCTGCCGAGCGTGGTATGCCGAGCACGGCGCCCGTGCCCGGGCTCTGCCACGGCCCGCAAGCGCCTCCCCCCCCCCCCCCGGAGCCTGGCTGTTTGCAGCTTAGCCTCGCAGGCCATTCCTCCTGCACGACTAGCCGGTCGCATGGCTAGGTGGTGCTGGGGGGCTGATGTGCCGTTCCACTCCCTCTCAAAGGTCTGCACAGGTGCATTTTTTTGTCTTTTTTTTTTTAGTCACTGTAAGTGATTCACGGAACGCTTTGTAATCATCTTCCATTTTGGATGTCTTGCATTGCAATGCATCCAAATGCTCTTACACAAACCCTGTATCGGTGGCAGTGGCAGGCCTGTATTAATGCCTGCATAATCATTTCATTGAATCATTTGAATCATAACATTTTGATTTGGTAGCCCTGGTGATCCCAACTTAGTAAGGAGCGCCAGCAAAATGCTGGCACCTGCAAAAATGTTCCTAATTATCCTTCTAGGTCAATACATATTTAACTTCGAGAACATATGCGACCAAACGGTTGCAATTCTCGGTCTACCTACCTACCTGTCTCCCTACCTACCTGTCTACTTACCTACCTGTCTACCTACCTGCCTGGCTACCTACACTTACTCTGCTTGTGCAATCATTGCACATGTCTACTTTTCCACAAGGCTGGTTTTATTGCTTAAAAAAATCGAGCTTACCCTGCCTGGTTTCTGAAACTGACCTACCCTAGCTTTAATTTGTGCTCTATTTAGCCGTTTCGATTGTGTTGTTGACAAGTCGACCCCAAAACAATTCTCGACGAAACTCGGTCGTTGTGTACTCTGTTGTGTGTTCCTTTTCAGTTTTTCGTTTTGCTTCCATGTGTTTTATAGGTTAATAATTATCTAGTGTTGGTTTGATTGCCATCATGCTAACTATGTGATGTTGCGACGTGGAGAGTTGAACTGAACAAACCACTTCCCCTTTTAATATTCCCCAGGTGCTGCCAAAGCCTAATACTCAATTTACGGGAAGGAGTACGGGCTCGTGTCGTTGATCGGTGAGTTGCAAATCCTCTTCCAATGATGTTTCGAGTTGAGTTGTTGAAACTAATGAAGGGGAAACTCAACCCAATGGAGCGAAACAAACAACCCCACCCCCCCCAAAAAAACACAGGATTGATTTCTAATAGGATTGTCTTAGCACTTGGAAGACCGAAAAGAAACTCATTAAAACACCTGGCAGCCTCTTGCCTTACCAAGCGCCTCCACCCACCAAATCATTGTTTGGGCTCTGAATCTTAATCCTCCATAATCATTGTCACACTAAGGTGCCGGCGACTCTGCGTTGTAACCCGACTCCCCATGGATATTATGAATTTCAGTAAGCTAACTTGGGACCTGACATCCTATTAATAGAATCCGTGCAGCGTGAGGGTGTCAAACTCTACGGCGAAGGCTTTTTCGTTCACCTTTTCTAATGACTTAATTTGTACACATGTGAGGGAGAGAGCTCTGTGGCACTCTGAAGTCTGCCTGGCGATAGGGGCGCCGTTGTCATGTTTGCGGTGCTGATCATTAATGGTGTAGATGTGTACTGCTAGGAAGAACAAATGCCCTTTGTTGTCTGTGCTGAAAGCATGAACACAGTGTTATTCACAGCCTGTCCAAGGCTCTCAATGTAATGTTTGGAAATCAGTGTGTAGACTATGTGACATTGTTTAAATGTCAGAGATGGGCAGTTTGTAGACTTTACACCATAAAGATCTACAATCATCTCTACCGATAAATTCAAGATAGCGCAGAGTATAGACCTTTTTGTGTGGCAGTGCGGGTGGTCGTGACTTTCGGTTCCTACTACTGGTTTTGGTTGCTTGAGCCCGGATATTTTGGTCTCATGCAAATATGTATTGTTTTAGATAAGCGTGCCAGCTGAATACCTTTTATGTGCCTATCATGGCATCTTCACTCTACTGTGGTTCTTATTTGGTGGGGTGGGGTACTTTGTTAGATAAAGAGCTATAATGGGGAAGTGAAATCCATTGTTTTATATCGTTCTTTATTTGTATATATTAAGATACACAACGATACCCTCTCTTATTTTCATTACATCACGTACATCATGTATGTGATGCATCACATGGGTAAGGTATGAAATAGTCGTCCTGGTGTCACAGTTCAGTTTTCAAAAAGCCTTTGTGTTTTCTGTGGACTCGATGACACTTCAGGAATCTCTCCCAGAACCGGAGGTTACTACGAGCCACCTTGTGGCTCGTCTGGAGTGTGCTATCCGGGGAAATTAAGTCCAAACTGGACAGATCGTGTATCTCGGTCTGGCTGTCTGAGTGTGACAGCTCCATTAGTCTATCCACACCATGACCAATGTGCCCCAGTTTGCCATGAAAAATGGCCAACCCTGCATCTCTGAGGACTTAACATTGAAACCAACTAATCCTAATATCCTGTCAATCAATCAGTCATCTATTTATGTTGCTCTTTTTATGCTAATGACAAAACAAGGTGCTTGAGTGGTAGATTTAAACAAAAACGGACGGAAATGTTTTGATTATCATAATTGGGGACAACACACAACAAAAGTGGATAGGATCTTGATGTTATGACACTGCAAGAAGTAAGAGCAGTTTGGTATATATGTTACCTTCTTTTGTTATATACTTTTTGGGGCCTTTAGGAAGGGTCAGTGATGTCAGACTGGAAAGTGGTTTGAAACAGAAAGGGAATGAGACCCCTGGTTGCAATGTAACCTGAGTCACTACAAGGTATACTGCCCTATGTTGTAAGAGTAGTAGTTTGTTGAACCAAAAGGTTCAGTATGCACTACATCAGTTTTACACTCCCAACTACCTGAGAGTTGAAATTCCCAAAACAAAAGGATGAATATTCAACACGACTGAAACACAATTTCCCCAATGTGTGCCAATGCCTCATCCTATTATCCTCTTACCTGTGTGCCTCTGCTTATTATCTGCTGTTATTATATGGTCATAAAGTCCAAAGACACCTTTTATTACAAGGCACTTAAATGGGTAAAATATATATTTGGTAGCATACGGTCTGAAGCGTTAATCAAATTCCCCTAAGCAGGGTAGGGCATCCTTAATAGCCACCATTCTACTGTTGATTCATAGATTCATAGGGTATCAGCCATTATGTTTAATTTCTAAATACTTTTTCAAACATTCTTTCTGGAGACCAGGGATCTTTTTTTTATAAACAAATTACATCCTATGCTATAATAGTTGTGGTTCATACAGTTGGTTGAACATTAGCGTGGCGTAAGTGAATTTGCATTAAAAGTCCCCAGAGTCTTATGCAAATTATGAAAAACCTGTCCTTTTTTTTTACCGATATTGGCAACAGAACACATTGATCTATTGTACTCTTGTTCACAATTTCATCTCTTTCTCGAGAATGGAAATATGACCTGGCTGGTGGCTCCGTCGGCTCAACGATGCGCTCGGAGTGAATTATCGTAAGCCGTCTTTTAGTATCATTATTTTTGTCCCTGAGTTATGCCAGGGCCATTTCATCACCCTGAGCACTTTATGACTTGAACCGCTATCACGTAACTAATTCCTGTGTATATTTTACTGCAGAGCTCCTTCCTCTGACTCATTAAAGCGTGCCAGAGACAATCTTCGTCCGCGACGCTATAGCCCCTCCTGCTATCGCAGCAGGCTGGGCCGGGCTTTCCATCGCGGTTAGGATTTAATAAGATCCAGTGACCTTGTGTGAAATATTCATCTTGGCTTTATTATTTTCTGCCCTCCAGAAAAGGGGGGGTGGGCGGGGCCGACCACAGCAGCTTGGTTTGCGTGGAGTCGCACGATATCCGTGATTTAATGCGTAGGCACGTCTCTTTGGGGAGATGAATGATTGGCTCCTACTTGAAGAAGTGTTCTTCTTCTTACGTCTAATGTGGACGGCTTGGTGATTATGAGAGAGAGAGAGAGAGAGAGAGAGAGAGAGAGACTAGCTGAATAAAGGAATACAAGTATCTGGCGGCTACAGTGAACAAGACCCTACAAATCACATAGCTGGTAGTACTAGTAATGATTGCCCTTCCAAGTGTGCTCTTGCCCTTGCTTTTATTTCTTGCCCTGGCTATAACTCTTATCTGTTCTGGGTGATCAGCTCTCTCTGCTTGATTAACTGGAGGGATAACTACTGGTATTTATGCAGCCTGCTTCTCACCTGCACACCGTTTGAAATCAGCCATATCTTATCTTCAAAAAACACCAGACAGGCAGGAAAAATAATTGGTCAAAAGCAAAGAAACCCAGCTTCAAAATAAAAATATTCCAGTATTCTCAGCACTTCGATTTTCTGTAATCAGCTGCGTCTGGCTGGGTAGTCTACGCAGAAGGCTACTTGTCAGTGGCACATCACAGAGTAGTCTAATAAGAAAATGATAGAAAATGATCCCAAAGTATCTGTGTGTTTGGAGACTGGGACTTGTTTCTGGCACTTGGAGCATTATGGAAATATTGGAAATCTTCAGAAAGTAATTAAAGGGAATTCCATTCATTAACAGGAGCTAGGCTACTGGATTACCTCATAAGTCAATGAAGTGGCTGTCTGATAGCAAATGCTAACCCAGCAAACTCCCTTGCTGCCCCTTCTGGACACACAATGAAGAATGTTCCCTCTTAAGTTTAAAGGGATTCTTTAAGCATACTTTTAAGTATGCTTAAAGAGTATCCCTTTAAGAATACTTTATGCTTGAAGAGTATCCCTTTAAGCATACTATTTTATTTTTATATTCCTGAATTGTAGTTGCTTCATTGAAAACAGCCGTAACAATGTTGTTGAAAGCCTTTAAAGGGTGATTTGACACTTACAGCATCTCTGGTAAAAACATAACTATGCGCCTTGTGAAAAAATATCACCTGGCATCAATTTAAGCTAGCCACAGTCTGTGTTTGGCACCGCCTGTGAGAAGGGTCTGGTGAGGTTTGGTAACTCTTTAAACAGATGAGGCCCAACATTTAAAGAGAGATGGATAATGGTGCCGTATTTGTTTAGAACTCAGCAGCACTCTACTCTGATGCCTTTTGAACACTGGTTTCATTCCATAGAAGAATGTAGTGGTGCATGACTATCGCTGGCCCAGTGCTGGCCCTATACCATCTTGACATGTGAATAATGGGCAGCAATCCGCGATTGCTTCGAGATCTTGCTTGCGGGCTCGGTCATACTCAAAAGGCCTTAAAGACTGATGCATAAAAGCTTTCTTCTTAATGCTCCCTGTGGTTCCTCCGTCCGGCAAGAGGCTATTTGTGGAATGAGTGATATCTGCCATCCGTCAAGCCTGATTAATGTGGATTGCCTGGCAATGGGTCCGCCCCCCCCCCCCCCCCAACCTTTTACCTTGATTACATAACTGAACCCAATACAGATAGAAAACGGAGGAGGTCTGTGGCTAATACACACTCAGCCACATTTAACAGGATTATGTAAAGAGGAAACATGTGTTTATCTGTCCAACACCACTGTCAAGGACACCGCCATGGGAATTCCGTTTTTTTATTTTTTGGTGGTTGTTTTTTTTCTCTTTCTGTATGGTGGTTTAACCGCAGAAGCGGTAGCGCCAGAGGAATTTTTCACGGCAGAGAAGGATTCTTGACCCTCTATGGTTGGAGTAGAGGTCGGACTCTCGCCTGCATGTTAACACACCACAGACGGCGAGATGACTTGCACTCACTGTCAGATGAGACCCTTGTTATGAAGTATCATGTCATAGCAAACAACAGTTGAATTAAAGAATATATTTCCTCTTGCCGGCTGCAGATGTGAGTGGAATTGAGTATGATTTGTGATGGGGTATAATATGAATCTCATTGATATAGAGGAAAGTAAAATGCCCCAAAAGATTGCCTTGTATCAAATGTCCTTTCAGAATGTGTTCGGTATTTAGCCAATTCTAGGTGATATCTGCCAAATTGTCCTTGGTGCCAGTGGTCGTCAAAACATAGTCAGGTCAAAACATGAAGCTATTGTCTACTTTTACCAAAACACTGAATGTGTGTTGAACATTGTCCAGTACAATATCCATGCACTTCACAAATTTCACTTTTACAGAAAACAGTACCTCATCGTTTTACAATTCTAAGCACACAGTTTCCCCACCAGAAGCGAATCCAGCAGCTCAAAATCCTACAATACAATCATTCCACTAATTGAAGTCCGTATTCCTGCTTTGATCACAACAAACCAGTTGGCCCGGGTTGTCCTGGGTTGTCCTGAGCCTGTTGGCCCTGGTTTTAACAGAGCTATGTCCCCGACTTCAGGGACAATCAAGCAGCGTGGGGATATCTCTTTATTTTGACTCCTCATTATCAGATTGAGCCACCCTCCTCCCCGAGCGCCGACCGCGCCGAGGCGAAGGCTCACGTTGGCTTTGATCTTGTTAATTATTCTGCGAGGCTCGGAAGAAAACGAGGGCACAGCGAGCAGCTACGCCACGTCGTCTCCTGATAGTATAGTGTTATGTCGAGAGCGTCGGGGAGAGAGAGGCAGAGAACGAGAGAGAGAGAGCGCCAGCAATGTAAGGAATGGCTTGTTCTTCGCCGAGTGTTTTGAATACTCCACCGCTTTCTTCCAGATATTTCTCCCAAATAAGCAAAAGAAACCGGCCTTGAGGCTCCGTGTGAAACTCCAGAAGCCTCTGCCCAAACGTAGACAGCTGCTCTGCGTGAGAAGAGCAACCGTAAAAATTGAGTCCATTTTCCTTTGTTATTGTTTGAATATTTGAAAAAGAACCCCCTTTCAAGTCATCCGTTTTTCAAGTGTTCAAATTCAATGTGTCAAAAGTTATCTCAAGCTGCTTCCCAGTTGCATTGTATTGACTGCAACCAATGTCTTGCCATAGCCATGCTGTGGGATCTTTCTATTGAACAGAGACTGTTGGCTTTCAACAGCCTCTGGTTGCATGCGGGGGGGCGTCCAGAATGTTCTCATCTGGTTCCAGAACCGGACTCAGCCCGTCTCTGCTCTGATCCGGGTTGTTGGAACTGGGGCCCAAGTCTCGGGGGACCGAAGTAAGCCAAAGGCCCCCTCGAATGTTTGTTTGCCTCCCACTTTGCCTTCCCATGGAATAAAAACAATGTTCAGATGCGTCAAGAGTTGAGCGTTAATTACATAACGGTCATCGCTGCACGCCGTCCAGCCTTTTAAATATCGCACTGTAGCCTCGAACCACCTAGGCTACCGTTTCAAATGGCACGGCTTAGCACTGGTGCGTCACACTCGGCGCCATGTGAGCGACTAGACGGCCCAGGCCACGTGCGCTCCTTCTGATAAGTGTGGGAATCAATTACTCGACTTTGGAAGGGGAGAGTGCACTATAGGGAGCATACGTGGCCCACATAGGGATGGCTCACTGCTATCGCTCCACACCAGCCTCCAGAACCGACAGCCCCCACCACCACCACCCTCCATAATGCCATTGGACACAGCAAGCACTCTCTAGGACCGTCCCCTCCTACCCATACCCTCCCTACCCCCTTATATCCACCATGACAGCCACAATAGGCAGAGTGCTAAGGCGACGCCGGTGCAAGCCGCCCTCTTTACAGCAGAGTGTCAGACCTCATCAGCCGGGGAATGATGGGGGTTGTGGGAACCTGACACGGATTAAATGATCGCTGTGAATTCTCTGCTCGGGGAACCCTTCTCTTCCACCCCCCCCCCCCCCCCCCCACGACACTCCCCTCACCCTCGTGTCCCTTCCGCTGTGATTCACAAGGAAGCCGGAGGCAGGGGAGTAGTGGGGTGTCGGAGTCGTTGGACTCCAAACATGAAAGGTAACGAGTTTGAGCCCCAATCACTGCAGGCTACCTTTGTTCTATCTATGTCTTCTCATTGAGCGGGATATCAGTATTGAAAATCACTTGAAATGTCATTTCAGGGTATTTATCTGAAATAAACTTGACCTGACAGTACTTAAAGGCTTGGACCCCGGATCTGGATTCTAGCTCCTATCCTCACTGGGGCTGCCCTCTGTTCCTAGACAACGCTTAGCTTCATGGCAGAGAACTAATTTCCCCCTGGGGAGGAATTAAGACGATCTGAATGATGAGCCTGCTTTACATTTCTTCTTTAACTCAAATGTCAATCTGAATTGAAATGGAATGGCGATGATTTGTATTACAGCAAGTTGAATTTCCTTGTGTCTCGTGAATTCCTGTTCACGAGACAAACGTTGTATCGTCAGTCACTTTGTTTGATTGTATCTTATGGGACGCTATCTTTCCCATCGCTCCGTCGATCTTTCGCCATCATCGAGGATCTTGTTCAAAAGCCTGGTCCAGTTTTGTGATGTCGACCAAAACGTTAGAATAACTACCCAGAACAGAAGTTTGATTCCGGGAGTGACGGAGCGTCGTGCGCCACGTGCTTACTCTGCCACACGTTGGGGTCACCGTGGGGTCATCAGAGTCATGGAGCTCCACTGCAGCAGATCTCTGGTGACGCCCGGCTAACCCAGCAACTACAAAGGCTAGATGGACACGTGTTATTTTAATCACCCCCCCCCCCCCCCCCCCAACGCATGCTGCTTGGATCAGCTCTCTTTGTTGTTGGCTGAGGGCAAGCGGGTGGCTTAGAACCAGCAGCACCCCTACCCTCAGTGTCAGACACACACACACACACACACTGACACACACGCACACTACCACACACACACACACACACACTGACACACACCGCAAACATACTGGGAGAACACACCTCTTCTGGTCCTTCAGTACATTCACATTCTACTCATCCCTATTCTCGTCTCTCTGACCTCCGACCCCTCTCACCTCGACATCATCTGCCCCATTGCTTTGCCTGCGTTCAGGTCTCACGTTGCAGGCCACTCATTATTGTTCCACAACCTGTGTTTCCCATGCCCAATTTCCACAGCGTGAACTTTCCAATTATAATTTTCGAAGCATGTTTTAAGAAACCTTCTTCAGGTTAAAGACGACAACAACCAAAAGACCTTGGGTTGATGCACGACCGTAATTATAGAGAGACACACTGGCCGTGTTCCACTCACTAGCCAATTACCAGCCTGGGTCACTCTTTGTACTATGCCCTTGTGGTCCATGCTGCGGTTCTTCTGACCGTCCAGTGACCCGCTTTGCTTGCCAGGAGTCTACAATGGAGAATGGCGTTTGATGCATGTGTCTTACGCAGATGATTGGGTCAGTAAACACCAATCTAAAGGTGCGTTCACACCAAACGCGAAGGGGCGACACGATCTCATACAAAGTGAACGTAGAGACGCGAATCGGGCGAATTATTCGCTCGAGAAAACTGGCGATTGTCACGCCACACTTTCGCCCTGCACAGGCGAGAGCGTTCACGGGGATTTGTAGCGCGACAAATTTGCTCGAGTTGAAATATTTCAACTTTGCCGCGACATTCGCGTGATGACAGCCAATCAGCGTTCAACAGCGTGGCCACTGAGTGACATGTCTAACGTTACAGCCAATCAGCGTTCAACCGGCCAACCGTTCCCTGCAGTGCAATCCGGGGTGAACCGCAGCAAACTCGCCTGACAAAACTTGCACAGCGACAGTTTATGATTTGTCGCGCGACAAAACTTAGGCGACAACGCGAACGGGCGACAAATGTGTCTTTTGGTGTGGACGCACCATAAGGCTGGGCCGTATGGCCTAGAATGTCTATCAGTAGATTATTTTAAGAATGGGCAGTACAAATTTTATATATATATTTTTTGTATTTAGCTCTAAATGATTCTCAAGTGATTAAGTACTGGTATGGCAATTAGGACATGCATCACATATCAGGGGGGGTAGATAAGGACATTTGTTGTCTGAAACTGCAATAATAAATGTAAAAAAAATAATTTTTTCTTCCCATTGCTGCTCGATGATTCACTCGATGTTTGGTGAGGATGCTCTCAAGTTCCAGAACATGTTTTTATTTGAGATGATAGAAAAGATTGCCTGTATTACCAAGCGTTGCAACCACTGTCGAACTAAGGTGCAGACTTGTTATCTGCACGTCTAACTTTTTAACCAGAGCCATTAATTGAAGTTGCACCAGCCTTTTTTTTCACCTTGCTGTCTCCATCGCTTTCAGCCATGTCTGCATTTTGCAAACAAAGCAGTATCGACCCTCAAGTCTAACAGCCAAACTTCTTCTTCTCTATGGCCGACTAGGCACAGCGTAGTGCATGGCCGCCTCCCAGCGGTCTAGTTACTGTGAGGGCTAAACCATTCAGCATGTTACAGTCTGTCCTCCTGAGGAGACGTAAAACCGAGGTCCTGACTCACTGAGGTCATAAAAGATCCCACTTATCACAAAGAGTAGGGGTTTCCCCGGTGTCCTGGCTATAACTGCCCAACCAGGCTCATTCAATCTGGCCCCCTAATCATCCTCCTCTATAATTGGCCGACTCATTAATTCCCTCACTCTCCACCTCAAGCCGGTGTGTGGTGAGCGTTCTGGCGCAGATTGGCTGCCGTGCATCACCCAAGTGGGTGCTACACACTGGTGGAGGTGAGTGAGGTCCCCCCCCTTCAGTGTAAAGCATCTTTGAGTGAGAGGAAAGCGTCAAATAAATTCAGTCCTCCTTCTCCTACTTCCACAGTCAGAATCCACACCATAGAGAAAAATCACAACGGTGTACTTTCTTCACCGTTTATACCGTCCACCCCTTCGCCCAACCATAATGCATTTTTCTAGTTACTATTCAGTCATTTAGAGTATACTTTTATCAAAAAGGGAATTTAAATTAATTGAGATATGGTTCATAGGAGCAGGTAGGGGTCAAGCATCTTCTGCCGTGGACATTAGGGATCCAACCCAGTAGCTTACAGTGGGGTGTCCAACGTCCTTATCCAGCGCACTGTCCTGCCCCCCTTAATCTGTCAATCTTGCTGACACCCGCGTACCGTATCTCACCAAGGTCATGGAAGACACCTCTGCGCTTACCTGATTTAGAATCCGGTTTTCCATCGAGACTAAGCACACTGGGGGGGAAAGAAAAACGTTGTAGACATCAACAAACTGGCACTGCTCTGGGATTAGAAAGGCAGAGGGGTTTTACAAAGGTGTTCTCCAAATGGCTCTTCTGGAAAAACTAGCTGCAGGTCAAGTGAATGACTTAATAGTAGATTTGTGAAATTTCTTTATATAAACTTTATATTTGTAGACGAAAATTGATATTTCGAACCCGGCAAAAGTACGACTTGTGGTCATTTTAGGATGTGCGGTTTGTACAAGATAAGAATATGTCTTGATCAAAAAATGATCCTGTGTGCCTTTCTCAATGATGTGTTGACCTTAAATCCATCCATACGGACGTGTACTTCCTGTGCATTTTTCTGGATTTATTTTATTATGTAATGTCCTTTGCATCATACAGAGGGACCTAATAAGTAATTTCGTAGCTGTCATTGGCAGCAACTCATTGAAAGCTTTGATGTATAATAAATGAGTTGGACGATGGCACGCCATACAGTACGACGGTGAGCTGTCGCATACCAGCGGGGCTAAATTTAGACTCAATGCAGGAACAAAGAGTCAAAGTCAAATCCACCATGGAAAAAAGCGATTGATTATTGGTTTCCTTTACCTGAAGAGATGATCCTGGTTAAACCATATACTGGAAGATGCTCACACTGGCAGTTGATCAATGGCTCTATTGGTAACATCGATCAGTACATACATATTTTCTATAGCAAACATTTCCAACTAGACTGTGGCCTTGGGATAGATCCGTGCGGTCATCCTTCCTCTAAGCCAGCTTCCCACTGGAGAGCTATGTATGTATCACGATGAAGGAAATAAATCCACCAAGTCATTCATGCATCGTCCTCTGAATGTTTGTCATGTCACCTACTCTCCCCACTCGTTAGGTACACTTTTAGCACCTTCCATCGCCCAAACACACAACACACACACACACACACACACACACACACACACACACACACACACACACACTATCCCCTACCCATCACTTTGCAGCAGCGACAGAGTGCATCGACTTGAGCTTATTCCTATGGGAGAGGAGATGGAGAAAAGCCAGGCCAAACATTCACAGCGGTGTTTGGAACGAAGCGGACGTCATCGGACTGTGTGCCTATTTAGGCTCCGTCATGGTGGGATGGAACGGAGCAGACAGTCGCCTCAGACATAAAGAGGAGCAGGAACAAGGAGCCCGTCCCACGTGGAGCACCAGAGGGCAGGGAGTAACGGGTGTGTGTGTGTGTGTGTGTGTGTGGACTATCATTTTCCCTCTGTGTGAAGTGTGTCTAGGGAAGGGACTTTCAGCGGTGTGTGTGTGTGTGTGTGTGTGTGTGTGTTGGCCTCTAATTAGGCTGAATGTGTGGTTGTGAACTGGCGGGCTCGCATGTTAACAAGACCCCTGTTTACTTTGGTTGAATCCCACAGTTGCGTGATTGTGTGTGTGTGTTAGTCATACGGTCATACGTCTCCCCGTCTCTGGGGGGGGCGAGGCCCGTGGTGTGATGTGTGAGGTCACCCAACAAACATGTCTCTAATTCTTTCTCTCCGTCTCTCCGTCTCTCTCAAAGCATCCGATTTTTCCACCAGCCTTTACCCAGATGCCAAATTTACTAGCGTTCTACTCTGCCCTATGCCCTATGATGCAAAATATTCTTAATGTGAATCGCCCTGCTGACACTTGTGGCATGCCATGGGGCAGATGTGGAAAGCAGGAGGTTTATCCGCTTAGGGGAGACCATTGTCTGCCCTGTGACTCTCTGATTTAGCATGCAGGCTCTGGGAGCCATGGAGCCGGCTCACAAAAGGCTTTCTCTAAAATATTCCAAGTGCAGGAAAAAGGAACCTGGAAGAGAAATGGGGATGGGATTTTCACTAATGGAAAGACACGTGACTGATCTCTCTCGCTCTCTCTCACTTGCTCTCTCTCTATTCTCTCTCTCTCCCTGTCTCTTGCTCTCTCTCGTCCTCTCTCATTTCCTTGCTCTCATTTCAAAGCAGCTTATTCCCTTGGGAGGGAAGAAAAGCTTGGCCATACATTCATCACAGTGTTTGGAACGGAGTCAACATAATTAAGACTCGATCAGCGTTCCAACCTCTGTACGTTCCCTGTAGTTTGCATGAGAAGGCACCCTAGCCATCCTGTATGTGAGCTCCTCTACCGTTCGGGGTAGACAGAAATGATGATCTGGGGGGCGGGTGGAGTTTTTACCCAGCCGTATATAAATGGGCTGGTTAGGGAGCAGGTGAACAGAAGTCCTTCACGTGTCTCCGTCTCGTATTTGCTTGCAGCCCCTGACTTCCAATTAGTGTTAATTCCGACTGCTGGCTGGAACTTGTGGTGGCTAGGGCATCTTCGTTCAAGGCTCTCCAGATATTATACAGGGGGTGGCTTACATCCAGATTGGGATTCAACCCGAGCTAACATCGATTAGCCTTGGGTAGGTGTAGGCGTAGGTGGGGAAAAATTTTGGCTCGGTGTGGTGGGATGCCGAAACGTGACCCGCGGCGAATATTTGCTCATTACTTGGAGTGGGGGGTAGAATTAAGGCCCTGGGGATGACTATGGCATAGAGATACCTTGTTAAATATTTGAAACCCTAAACGTAACTTGTGTACAAAAGATAATCAGTGTTAGAACAGTCATTAATTCAACCTTGCTACAAAAATGTGAATAAATGCTGTCGGTTTAAATGTTTTTTTTTGTGTTGAGAAAAAGTTGAGGCCTCTACCGGTGGTAACCATGGTAACAGGATTGCTCGAGGGGACAGAGTTAACAGGTTTTGTGACCGATCACTCCAATGTCTTCCTGAAACGTTCATATTGTCTTGTAAGAGTGGATGATAGCGGAGCGAGTGATTATGTGATTATTCTCGTGACGGTGTTGTGATCTTGAGCATTGTCTCCTGAAGAACAGCGATGGCATGATCGGATCTGGATTAAGCTATCGTTTGCCAGCTCGAGGAAAAGAGTGAACGAGTCATTCTGTAAGTGTCTAGTGACTAGTGTGGATGAACTGCCTTCACAACATCGACCTCTCCATCGTCACCCAGTGAAAGTAGTCGTGATTTGAACGTCAAATCACAAAATCGTCTCTTTTCCCTCCCTCATGGCGGTTGGTAGAGAATGCTCTTGCAGATTCTGTGTGAAGCCCACAGACCAGTATCCCACTAGGAGAGACCCCCTGCGGGGCCTGTCAGGATGAATAAGGAGGTGTCAGGACACAGCTGTAACTGTGCCGAATCATGCTCCGCGTTGACCATGAATAATTGACGAGTCATCGCTCGTCATAGCGATCCCCCCCCCTCCCCCAACCCCCCGGCTGAGCCGGCGACGGGGCTTGCTGGGTTTTGAATGGCAGCGGGTCGACCATGTGCACGGGAAGTAACAGGCGGCGCTGTGTGGATCACAGAGGGCGAGCCCGGGACGCACACACGGCGTTCTGCCTGTTGGGCACGGGGCCGCACCGCGGAGCCCTGGGTTGCCGTGACCGCAGGCCCTGCCAGCGAACCGTACGACCTTACAAGGCAACCACGTGATCTCCATCAGGTTGATCCATGTGAAGGGTGTCGAGGAGAAGGACTTTCAGCGCTGTGTGTGTGTGTGTGTGTGTGTGTGTGTGTGTGTGTGTGTGTGTGTGTGTGTGCGTGTGCCTCTCATTAGGCTGCATGTGTTGTTGTGAACAGGAGGGCTTGCATGTTAACAAGACCCCTGTTTATTTGGGTTGATCCCACTGTGTGTGTGTGTGTGTGTGTGTGTGTGTGTGTGTGTGTGTGTGTGTGTGTGTGTGTGTGTGTGTGTGTTATGGCTGGCCGATTAATCAAATTTTGATCGCGATCAAGCGTCAAACGATCACATAATTTAACATAATCGATTTTTTTCAATTGTATTTTTTTTAAATTTTTTTTTATGTTTTATAGAAAGGGCAGAACAGCTGGATACACATCTGTCTATCATTTTAGATTGGAACATTCTTTTTGACCATTTTGTTTATTTTTTTAAGGCGAAAGTTCTGTTATAAAAAAAAAATTCTGAGACATGCTGAATAAATACAACATGTTTTCAAGCTCAAAAAGAATCGTTGGATTAATCGTGATTTCAATATTGACCAAAATAATCGTGATAATGATTTTTCCCATAATCGAGCAGCCCGATTGTGTGTGTGTGTGTGTGTGTGTGTGTTAGACATACGGTTATACGGCTCCCTGTGTTCTTCACATTTATATATATTTTTACTACTACTACTCCTATTGTGAATACGGACATATTTTGGGTATATTTATTGCAGAATTTATTCTCATTCAAATTGGGTGAACAGTTTTCTTATTCTTATTACTGTGCTGTACTTAATGTTTTGACACCCTCATTTCCTGTCAGGGATGCAGCTTATCTTGTATTATGATCTCAGATGGTGTATCCGATAACCGAATCATTCTCATTATCATACCTGGGAGGTATGATATACACCCAGTGTTTCCGTATCGATGTGGATGTTGAAACACAGGCACAATCACTTTGGCATAGAGTTTCAAACAGCCATAGTGCCACTGTTCCATAGTGGTAGTGGGGGGGAACTGTTGTCATGGAGACAAGAGAATGGTAGAACACAATGCAAGAAAGCTGAACTTGATAGTGTGTGTGCGCTTGCGTGTGCTTGTGCATGTGCTTGTGTGTGTGTGCGCGCGTGTGTGTGTGCGGGTGCACACACACACGCATACAATAAGATTCAGGTATGATCTTCCAGGAAAGGTTCCCATTTCTGTTGGGACCTTTTTGGTGGATTCCACCGTCATCCCCATAATAAAAAGGTAATTCAGTGCAACATTCAATAAGTTGTGAAGAATACTGCTGTGCTTTAGAAAAAAGCTGTAAGAAGAAACCTGTCAAAGTCAGGGGGCCTCAAAATGGGAAAGGAGAAAATGTTTTTCCGTTCCATTTCCAGTAAATGTTTTATCATTGAGATGGGTAGCACCAGTCGATCTGGAGGTTACACCTAAGTTATAAATCCCAAAATTCAGAGCTGGCTGGATACTGAGGGAGGTTTAAACAATAGGCTCTGGTTTCACCCAAGGCCAAGACCCGTGGGCCTTGTTCACCTAGCAGCCTTCATGGTACTAAACGCTTGCATCTCTTTAAGAGGCTGGAATTGTCTGACCACTTTGCATTCCGATCCGTCTGGGATGAATGCGAAGAACAAGAACCTCTATCTATCTCCTCCTAACTCGGATTCTACCTCTGTTCTCAAGTGGGACTCCCACCTGCAGTCTTATAGAACGTGATTGGCTCTGATGCTCTGCCTCTCTTGGACCTTATCTACATTTTGATAGGCTATTTGCCGTTCAATGCAATTCAATGTTCCAGGGTATAGCTTATTTCTTATCTTTATTTGAGTGCCTCTTCGATTCTCCCATTTATTTCAAGTGATTGGACTCCCTATGGACGAGATTGTCTATCGATAAGGTTTGGATGTGGATGGATATTTCTTTATCGAGATGGTTGTCAGATTGACTCTTTATGGTATCACGAGCCGGTTCTTCTAATGGGGATAAATACCAGGCCAGATGGGTCTGCACGATTTACTGCAAGAAAGTAAGGTGAAACGAAATGTACCCAGCCCTACCCTGATGCTTCTGATATCTTCACATCACCTCTTAATCAATTCAAAATTGTATAGTAATCCAGACCTTAAAAAAAGAGGGTCACAAAAAGAGACAAAACTAATTGAAAATCCAAATAATAAAATAAAATAATACAATTAAAATAATATTTTTTCAGTGATACATATTTTGAAAAACAATAATAACCCAGAAATTGAAAAAAAGATTATTCTTTTTTGAGAGCATTCAGTTTCATTCATTGCTGAAATTGTATCTTACATTATATTTATTTAGCTCACGTATTTGTTCAAAGCAACAATAGATGCATTCAACCTTGAAGATAAACCCCAAAAGTGCAAGAATTAGAGGACATAAAATCCATAAAGTAAACTTCAGCCTCAGATATTCCTGAAGACAAAGCCACAGTGCTGTCTGTATCATGGTCCAATCAAACAGGAAGTAAACAGACAAGCCGACCACCGCAAACCACCCCTTTGATGCTCCCTACACAAACTCCTGGGGCCCACTTTCAAACATAACCACCACACTGCAACAAAATAAACAGCATAGATGTTGTGTTGTTTCAAACCCCACCAGTTATTGTCTGGTGTTAAAATGAAAATGGCACTGAGGCACTCCAATAAAGGTGGGGTTGGCGTGGAGTGTATGGAGGTTCAAGGTGCCGGACTGTTATTATGCTGTGAGAGCACAAACCTAGGGTGGCTGCCTGCACGCAACTGCACCTTTCCGTCCAGACGGCGTAAATGGCACCGTGCATCACTGGGACTTCCATTAGAGACAGGAGGTGATTGCTCACACCGGCCTTTTTGGAGCCAGCTGCTTCTGCTGCTGCTGTTGTTGTTGTTGTTTTTATGAAATGGATGTTATTCTGCCATGTTTTTGGGTTCACCTAGGGGGCCTGTGTGTGTCTGAAACTATGAGTGGTGTGGTTGAGTATAGGGGAACTTGGTTGAAACTTGAAATCAATTGGTATGAGGTTGGTTGAAAATGTCAGGCACAGAGTCAGACTAAAATGATGATTGTCCACTGATTGACTTTACACATTTTAAAGGGACAGTGAACCAAAAATCGTTATTGTTGGGTTTTAAACATGGTATATGATCTTCAACATGGTAATCTATGCCATTTCATGCCATCTCATTTTTTTACTAACGAGGAAACAGGTGTCAAATCAAATGTCTTTGCCCATCCCTTTAAAGTGCATTCTATATGCTACCTGGGTGAAGTGGTCATAGTTTCCCAATATTCTAGAAGGTTCCCCCTCCCGACCCCCCAACACGGACGCCAGGTCTACAGTACCTCGTCTCTTTCCTTTTCGGCCGCTTATGTTGTGTCACTCGGTGTGACTGGAATGGGGAACTACTCTTAGGATGTTTGACCAATCCAATCCTGGTTGCTCAGTGAATGATTGATCGATTTATCACATTGAGTCATTTGGTGTGTGTGTGTGTGTGTGTGCGTGCGGGCATGTGTCCGTGCGTGCCAGGGGAGCGAGACTGAAAGGCCTGCTAAGCCTGGCAGTATTAGTATCAGGCTAATCCACCACCCACAGCCACGCGATGGGGGATACTGCCAACAACAGATGCACAGCAGTCACCTTTAGAATCAATAACAACCAACAGTAATAAGGAGACCGCATTACATCTGGCCTCTCTGGTACACAACACCAGATGAGCAGCACCCACGGTTCACGGATTTGATCCTTCTGTGCTCATCTTTTTCGACGGATCTTGTTTACGGAGCTTATTGGCTCATTACACCCCCCCTCGTCCCTCCCCTCTCCCCTCCCCCGCCCGAGGCCTCTGAGATGACTATTGCTATTTTTATCCCAGGCATCCGCCTTTAATGAATATTAATGCAGGGCTGCTTTTTAAGATATGATCCCCAAACCCAAGGAAGCTATGTGCTATTTTTGAATAGGCGTGTGAGTGTGCGCCTATTGTGTGCGTGTGTCTGTGTGGCTAACAATGGGCTAGTTACGAAGCTACCGGGTGTTTTCTTGAAGACCTGGCGGCAAAGAGAAGACCACTCCTTGTGGGTTAACCAGGGGATGCCTTGATAATTATAAGCCAAGCACATGCATAATATGTATCGATCACATTGATTTCATCAGACACCCTCCAAGTAGGGTGACGATGAATGCACTCTTCAGAACAAACACAATACTAACACGATATTGTCAAACCCGGGTCAGTCGGAGGTGATGATTGTACCATCACACGGTGCCCCGGTGTCTCTGTTCCAGGACAGCAGCGGGTCTGTCCCGGGCGACGGGAACGCTTGCAACACAACGCCTTGGCCCAACGTGCCATCAGATCTGATCCGTGCTCCGGAGCACATCGCGGGGAACAATGACACTCTTTCAACAAGTGCAGCGTCGCCTTCGGCAAAATAACTTAACACCCTCTTCTGTTTCTTTTGCTTCTTGTTCTGATCCCCCCCACCCTCCACCTCCCTCTCTTGCCCTCCTGTGAATCTTTGTGTTTGTTATGATTCACTCTCTGTAGGTCAGAGACGGAGGCACACCACAGGAGCTAGACTAGCAACTGGTGTCCGCTGGGACCTCCTGCCGTCTGTACCTCCTGATTCATCGCACCGTGAGTTCAGCCCTACTCTGTCTTAGCGTGTGTGTGTGTGTGCGTGTGTGCTCGTGCGTGTGTGTGTGTGTGTGCCTGTGTTTGTGTTAACCAGTCATAGTCGGTTAACAACACAACTGCAATTACTCACGTGTCTAGGGTGCTTTTTTCAAAGCTGATGTTATGTAGAGCGTGTCCACATGATGAGAAACCAAACCGAACCGGTTTATTAATTATTATTTTTGTTTTTTCAGTTCAAGGCATACACTTTTGGAACACGCACACACACACACACACACACACACACACACACACACACACACACACACACACACACACACACAGCACACTGAGCAGAATGTTCACAGATCTTTCTTTAACAGTCTTTCATTTTCTCCTCTTACGCAATCTGACAGCTTCGCAATTAACCCAAAGTTGGCAGTAGACTTCTATATTATAAACTGTGTTTGTGTGTGTGTGTGTGCGTGTGAGTGTATATATATATATATATATATATATATATATATATATGTATGTATGTATGTGTGTGTGTGTGTGTGTGTGTGTGTGTGTGTGTGTGTGAATTCAGTCAAAGAAAATATAGAAACCTAAGCTCTGAAATCATATTGGTTGATCATATTGGGCCATGCCTTGCTAGACACTTGATGGATGGGTGGATGGATAGATAATCCATCATTGTTTAATCCAAATTTGCTTCATAGTTATCGCACTGGTCTGCTGACAAGACCCGTCCAGCTGTAACGTTATTTTTCTTTCTATTTCTAATCACATAGTTTGAATTTTTCTATGGTCTAATCATATCCCTAATGGTCCTTTGGTTGCTCAATGGGACTTATTCACCTAGGGGCAACTTGGTTGTTAAATGTAGCTGGGTGGGGGAACTTTACTGAATGCAGCTAGCGTTTAAAGCTAAGATGGCCGCTTGACGAATATGGCCCATGTCTCTCTGAAACGAAGGGAAGAGCAACAATTTGTGTTGGTCCATCTCAGCACTGTCTGTTCCTGCACAGGTGTCTGTCTGTCTGTCTGTCTGTCTGTCTGTCTGTCTGTCTGTCTGTCTGTCTGTCTGTCTGTCTGTCTGTCTGTCTGTCTGTCTGTCTGTCTGTCTGTCTGTCTGTCTGTCTGTCTGTCTGTCTGTCTGTCTGTCTGTCTGTCCGTGTGTGTGTGTACGCACGCACGCACGCACGCACACGCGAGCGTTGTGCATTGGAAAGGATGTAGGAAACAGAACCCATGCTATAGTTTCGCTCAACCTTTGTGCAGCCGGAGACAAAAAGCATTCCTTTTCCTTCTCAACATGGGCTTCCTCCTGGCCGTGTTTTGTCTACAGAGGTCCGCTCCTTCCCGCTCCAGACCCAGGGCCGGCTGCGTGGCCAAGGCCTCTGTCCTCGGACCAGAACACTGTGGTTCTGTTTGGGTTTCTCCTGCCTGCAGCCTCTCCAATTGTCTTTCTGCTCCTTATTGATGGTGGGAACACAGGGTCGCTGTGTGTGCGTTGTGAATTCCTACCGGTTGTGTTTGACTCTGTGGCTATTTGTGGGGCTTTGCTTATTCACAGGAAGCCAGAGGGTTCATCTGTAGCACTGTTGAGCTTATGATTCAGTCGTTAGTATCTAATCATATTGAGTCATCAAGCTGAGGGTTTTGTTGACATGACTAACAGTGAATATGTGTAATTAGTCGACATGTGTTTGGGAGCAGGTAGGAGGGCTTTGATATGCGTACAGGTGCAAATTCGAACAGTCCTTTCTGGCTGGGAGTTGACCACTCTTGTAACTACACTATTCTGGACCGTATTATCTGGGTAAAGGAGGGAACTTTCCCGGTGAGGATTACAGTACCACAGCATTCATATCCAGGCATTTGCAAATTGTTTGCATAAAGTAGCAGTAACTTTGATGATCATAAATGGGCCAGAGCCCATGCAGAGAGCAGCAGTGTTTTCACCTCTAGCGCCTGCTGAAATTCTCTCTCTGTTGTTTCCCCTTTTTTTTTTGGTAGCGTTGATTTAATTATACCCGCCGTCAGGCTCAATTTCACACGCGTGTAGCTCAGCGAGCGTGGAGGAGGAGGAGGGGGGAAGGAGAGGGGAGGAGTAGAAGGAGTTGAAGAGAGGGGGCTGAGAAGGAGGGAGGAGGTGAAGGAAAGTGGAGGAGGAGAAGGAGAGGCGGGAGAAGGAGGGAGGAGGAGGAGGAGGAGGAGAGAGGGGAAGGAGAGACAGGAGAAGGAGAGGGGAGGAGGGACAGAAGAGGTAGAATGGAGAGGTAGAAGGGCTAGAATGAATCATAGAATGGATCCGCTTCGGGGCAGCAATTCTGAAGTTTGGCGTCGTGGACAGTAAAGAAGAGGAAAGGGGGAGGAAAATGGGAGAGGCGGAAAGGAGGGAGGAAGAGGAGGAGAGGGAAGATGAGGAGGAGGAGGAGTGCAACGAGAAGCGGTTATCCAGATACAATGTGCTGCTCCTGACTTTTTTTTACCACAAAGCGCTATTGGAAGATGGAGTCAGCTCTTTCACGTCCCACCTGTGCATCCCGACAGGAAGGAGCAGCCAGGAGCTGTGTGTGTGTGTGTGTGTGTGTGTGTGTGTGTGTGTGTGTGTGTGTGTGTGTGTGTGTCTGTGTGTGTGTGTGTGTGTGTGTGTGTGTCTGTGTGTGTGTGTGGGGGGGATGGTTCCGTTCCATTTCCATTTCCGCGACTAGGATGATGATGATGATGAGGCTGTTGAAGATGTAGTGGCACTTTGATCACATGGTCGATTGCCGGCGGCCTCACTTCGAACCTCCTACCCCGACAACCTCTTTACCGTCACTCCTCAACCCTCCCAGAATCAGCGGCCCCCGGAGCCGTAGAAGGTCACACTCTAGCGGATCACACCAAGTCGGCTGCTAGAGGCTTTCCTGGAAAGAGTGGCAGGGACTTTTAAAAGCTGGACGAATCCTAACGTTTACTTTGGTCGTATTTAATAGTGCCTTATACATGTGTTCTGTAAAAGAGCCAACATACTTAATCAGACACACATAATCAGAACACAGGTCGCTTGCTGCAACCGTTGCTTTGCCACTGCTAGTATGGGAACTGTTCATTTGAGGGATTTCACACGCAACATTTTTGCTAGTCTACATGAAAGTGATTTAAAACTCCTGTGTGTGTGTGTGTGTGTGTGTGTGTGTGTGTGTGTGTGTGTGTGTGTGTGAGCGAGCTTAAGGCTGCCAGTGCTTCCCCTATAGAATCAGTTGGTAGTAGATGATGGTCTTCAGAATAAACTAGGGCATGTTTCACCAGGAGCTTTCGTTCTGTCTTGAAGCTTACTTATCCTATATATTTGCCCACGTGCTCCTCAGTAAAGCTTACAGAGGTCTATGTAAGGAGTTTATTATCCAGTTTTAGTGTATGCAAACCTCTGTACTGCAATATTATCTAGACGTTTGACGATTCTTCTTCTTTTCGTGTCTTTGAAGCGGGTTGGTTGTATGACAGTTTCCCATTTCTTTACCCAGTCTTTTGGATTTGTATTGAGCACTGCAAGATCATTTGAGCTGCACTGGTTGGGTGGTAGGGGGCAGACAAGGCAGTGCGGCATTGTATGGTCCTCTTCTCCGCATTCACAGGGGGTTTTGCGTGTGTGTGACGATGATTTTGATTCTAATAGTATGTTCTTGTCCTTTTTTGTTACTTTATTATTAGAGTCATTAAGCAGATGCTTTTAGCCAGAGGTGTGTGTGTGTGTGTGTGTGTGTGTGTGTGTGTGTGTGTGTGTGTGTGTGTGTGTGTGTGTGTGTGTGTGTGTGTGTGTGTGTGTGTGTGCGTGCTCATCCTCCTTTCGCTGAGGAGGTGCCAAACCGGAGAAGTGGTGAAACAGTAAATCTAACATTCTAGATTTTCTCTACGTTCGTCACCAGGATTGCTCCTGGCAACTAGTTCCTTTCTCAAAGTTATTGACCAAGACATTTGGACCCCCCCCCCATACTTCTGACCTCACTCTCATGGGGAGACCTTGTACGGTCAACACTCCTCTAGAGCCGCGATGGAGAAACTGAAACTGAAAGAGCGTAAAAAAGGACCTCAGTTAACCTCAGCGTAGGTGTCAGGGTACCCCCGTCTGTTTTCACTCAGAGACCCTCACAAACATGGCCTCCGTGGACGTTGACGTTGCCGGGGTTAATCCACACCGGGATGGATCAAATGAAGTTCTTGAGTGTGGATTTATAGATTGTATATAATTGTCACCTTTCTTGATATTTATATGAACTAAATTGTTCTTCAAGTTAGAAACGACGTGGGTCATCTGTCACCGCCACTTACTGCTACCTCCCTAGTCGGGGACCAGGGGTCAATCCTTCTGGAAGCGCAGGGGTGTTTGAATTAGTTTGAATGTTCGGCGGCTCTGCCGGTCAATACTGTGTGTGGCCCAAATCTGTTTCCAATATGGCATTAGTGCTTTTATTGGGGGGGAAAATGTGTACGCTGACAGGTTTATGGTAGAAACCTAAAAATGCAATTTGAGAGCCCTCATGCAAAGCTCATCATAAAGTCACAGCAATGTTGATCGTCTCGCTCACCATCTTCGATTTAAAGACATTTCTTTAGTAGGACGATGATTCATAATGAGTTTCCTTCCCTGTAGTGTGGCCGTTTAAAGCTAAGAGGAGATAGCATTTAGGCTCCCAGAAGATATCTAGTAGTAGTAAGTCGTAACAGGGTCCATATTTTCTGCATTTCTATCTTCTGTATGGATTCCCGACTCCAGCTGGCAAGATGGCCCCTTATGCCCTTATGGTCGTTTTCCCTGTAAAATGGCAACATTTCTCTATTTTGAATGAAGCATGTCATATTCAAGTCGTGCGAGATGAAGGAATATAATATCCAATGAAGAAAGACTGCAGAGAATTGACGACATGGTTAATTTTAAAGACGGAACATTTTCCTGGGGTGGGGGCATTAAAAGATGCATGTTTTGTGAGTGAGGGCCTAGAAAAAGCCCATAATAACAAACATCAAACAACATCCCATAGGAAAAAAAGCCAACGTCTCTGTATTTAATAAAAAAAAAGCTTCATCACATACTTTCCCAGTGGTATGTGCATGTGTGTGTGTTTGTGCGCGCATGTGTGTTATTGTACTCGTGACTGTGTTTATGTGTACATGTCTGCTGTGTATATGTGTGTGTCTCCTTGGTATGTGGTTGTGGGAGCGGGGGCGGGATCTTTGTAGGCTCCTTCCCAGTGCTGATTGGTCCTTCCCGGTGTCACCTCTCCGAGTGATTGTGCAATCCACCACTCTGGAATTCGAACTTGCTGTCAGTTTTTTTTTTTTTCTTCAGTTTGTCTCGTTTTTTTATTTTTATACTGTCACAGCTACGGCGTCGTATGGAAATTGTCCCGTACAGTAACATCACATGGATGAAAGAAACAACAGCGTATTCGGGTCCCACTAAATGAAACTCTGCTGTGTGAATTCTCTGACTCTCTTCTTTGTGTTATTTATGCTACTATTATTTATTAGGAAATGTCTACCCCTGTAATGTTTTTTCCTTCTCTGTGCACGTCAGAGCCTCCACTTTGAGTCTCTCGCTGTCTCTCTTGCTCTCGTGTCCCTATCTCTTCCTCCACATCTGTTGTCTTTTTTTGCACTCTGATAAACTTCCACTTCCTAACCCATTATCTTTTCATTTCTCCGGAGAAGATGATAGTTTCTGCAGTCGTGGAGCCTGGCGAGTGTTATGCAAGCGACTGTTTGCCTGACGCCAAAGAATGTTCTGTTTGAGTGATTGATGGGGTTGGATGAGGGGGAAGGAGTCAAAGGAAGGGGGAGAATCGCAGAATAAGAGTTTAAGTTGTCTCGGATTTAGACTCAGACAGCTGCTTAAAGATGCATCAAATAAAGGGCGCTTCTATTGTGACAGCATCCGTTGCTTCTTCTGCTTTGAAATGTTACCGACTTCAAATGACTAGGGAGAGGCAAAGAAATCAAAAATATAACGGCGCCCGTCCGATTAATGGACTTACTGCAGAGTGGTTGTTTTTATTGGACTAATCGTAGTAATTGCCGTGTCTGGGAGGCCTCTGGAATGCTTTTGGCCTTTAAAAACGATAGAGCTCTACTGAAGAACTCCATGCACTTCTGGCCATAGCCTAATTGGTCTGGAGGTTGATGATTGAAACTCAGTGTTGGGGAGAGTGCAGTGCATTGAGGGTGTCCTTTATGTCTCCATACATTATTCGTAGGTAAAGTTTAAAGCACAGGAAGAGGGGCCCGCTATTAATGAGGTTGTTTAGCTGACAGGTTAATCTCCGCTCTTCGTCAATGCCAGCGCTACAAAAGCCTTAATAGACGACTTTGAGTTGTTTGCTCAGCGCCGACCAGAGACCTTAAAACAACTAGAGCTGGCCTAGAGGAGCCGGCTCCCTAGGTGTGTGTGTGTGTGTGTGTGTGTGTGTGTGTGTGTGTGTGTGTGTGTGTGTGTGTGTGTGTGTGTGTGTGTGTGTGTGTGTGTGTGTGTGTGTGGGGGCGTGCCCGCTCCCTTCTGCATGGTTGTGTTTACTCTGCGGTCTCTCTTGGTCCACATGTTGCTTATTGTGATGCTTATCGCACTTTATCCTTCTAATCCAATATTCTGAGTCACACACACGCCAACGCACACACACACACACACACACACACACACACACACACACACACAGTCACACGCACACACACATACACACACACACACACACCTACACACAGTCACACGCACACCTACACACAGTCACACGCACACACACACACACACACACACACACACACACACACACACCCGTCGTATTGAATAATCGTTTGAATAATCGTAATTTCAATATTGACCATAATAATCGTGATTATGATTTTCCCATAATCGAGCAGCTCTCACACAAACACACACACACGCACACACACACACACGCACACACACACACACGCACACACACACACACACACACACACACACACACACACACACACACACACACACACACAGACACACACGCCCAGCCACTTAGAAGCGTGTGTCACATCACAGCTGATACAGTCCATTGCACTCTGCCGGCCTCTTGTATATCATCCATATTGATGACCCATTGGCAAGCCCTCCGTGCATCCTAATCATGTGGGCGATGTGAAATGGCTTGGATAAGTATGCTGGCTGTGATGAATGCCCTTTCTGTCCGCTTCTATTTTGGCTGGCTGGCCGTGGACCTCTCCAATGACTTGCAGAAATTGCAGTCGCATTCTTCTGTGGTTGGTGATCAATGTTTGGTATTTAGCATTAGGATGCATCAGTGGTTTCATTGATGAGGCTAACAGTGGCTCACAGTCACTAAATGGACTCTCTCTTTCTCTGGCGGGTGGGACACATGTTTATTTATGCCTCGTTAGGTAGAATCGATCCGTGTCACCGATAAACGTTATTATAATATGTTTCATATTTTACCTATTCTAGGGATTCAAATCCCCTATGGTTGGAGGCATGACCCTGAGCCATTGGCTGAACTCCATAATTGTCAAATCAATGTTTCGGTTCAGTGAAAGGCCATCATACTTAGAGTAATGGAGGTAGTATGGATCCCCTATGAAACCATGGCATGCTGTCCCTCTCTATCGCGTAACACTGTGTTGAACCTTTATGGACATAAAATTTTCTTTCAAATAATCGAATGGTGAAGAAGGATAAGGCTACTTTGTAGTCACGTGTACTTGAGGAGTTTGAATCGGTTATAGTTTTTTCCCACTGTTGCCTCCTGCGTCATTTTGGAGGTGAATGGATCTGTTTCCCTTTAACGTATTGGCCATTTAATGGCTTTAAATGTAATCCTGCTGGCCTCGCACCCACAGATTAATAACGTGCGAACATCGGCAAAATCCTCGACAAACCGCAAACCAAACAGACGGTCTTGTGGGGGATATGGGCTCAGAGCGAATCCATTAACAACAACAGATCGGCTGACGTTTGTGGACAGGTGTTTTATTTGAATCAATTCTTCTCAGTGTTGTCTATAATTTATAGTGCGCTTTGGGTATGTTATGGAAACATTCCCGTACGAGCAGACCTTGAATGTGAGCCTGGCAGGGTGTTTTACTGTTGCGGAGGAAAAGCGTTTTCCCAGAGAGCGACAGCTTTTTGAAACAGAAACAACCTTTTCCCTTTTCAGTTTCCACGCGTTCATTCGATTTTCTCTCTCACTTTGAGGGATGTCACAACATTATGGCACTCAGACATGGAGGCCGAAGCCCACGACCCGTAGCAAAGCCTTACCCTTCACTGCACTACAGAGAACGGGTTGATTCCCAAGCTGGTGACCGGGTTTTCCTTAGAAACGTCCACAATGGTCCGTATGGTCTATTATACAGCTATACAGCTCTAGAAGTATAATGCCTGGTTTTGTGGTAACAACAGATACAGATGACTTGTCAATGTCAAATACGGAAAGCTGTCCAGTCCAGTCCCTTTTTTTTTCATCCAATATCGTTCATGGTCTCTGTTTTTTACCCATTTTTGTCTCCAGTATATCCAGCTCAATTATTCTGTCCTTCTCTCGGCTTCGAGCCAAATGTAATGGCGTCCAGCCTAAAGTAGTTCACCAGATCAATGTCATTGTGTAATGCACAGTAAATGGAGCTCACCAGGTTTCTATAATGTACAGTAAACTGAGCTAATCAGGTCTCTATAATGTAGGCAAGGCAAGGAAAGGCTTGTACAGTAAACGGAGCTAACCAGGTCTCCATTACAGTACAGTACAGTAAATGGAGCTCCCGAGATCTGTATAATGTACAGTAAACGGAGCTCAATAGATCTAGATTTTTCAAGAAATGAATACCTGGCATGTGATGTGAAGTGCTGTTATTGTGAAATTTCAGATTGTAGTTACTGGAACCGGCAGGGACCTCACTAAACGATAGTACAGCGACCCTGAGTTCCGCACCATATATATTGCGATTCAACAAATATTGCTACTGTGTTAAAAGTGTGAGGTCGGCATGATGTCCATTTTGCTTTGTGCGATTTGTATTAAGTGTGGTTTATGTATAGGTTTAACGTTGGTTCGGGTTTTACAGATCCTCACTGATTCTTCAATGAACGCTGTCAAACCGAACATAGTTGATTGCTATGACTAACATTATGCGAATAAAGCACAGCGCCTACTTTTGGACCAGATTACAGTGACGAGATTACATTGACCTTTCTGGTTTATTCTGTGTTTCTTTTTTTTGTCAACTCAACAAAATATTGTGGGATCAAATAATCTTTATACTTGCATGAATCAAATTTATTTAATATGTCTATCTATATATATATTTATGAGATTGTGGATTTGCTCCCAGATGATGAGATGATGAACTGGCGTGCCATGAATGTGCAGATTAGTTTGGGGTTGTTTTTGGAGGCTCGTTCAGCTGCCCATGAATCACTTTATGATGGGCCACCTGTTAGCCTGAGTAACTCCACACCAGCGTCATTAGAAATCTGATAAGCCTGATGTGCGAGCCAAACCCTGCCCCCAGATGTGATCATCAATAATGTGGAAAAACTAGTTTCAGGGTTTAGCTCTGGTTGTTCACAAGAGTATCGTTAAATGTCCCCTTGCTGTAAAGGGGATGTTGAGTTTTTCTAATCTACGGTAACCTATCAAGACGGACAGCCAGAGTCACAAATATCCCAGCCGACATCTTGATACTTTGCTCTCCCTGTTTCAAGATCAATTGAATGAACACGAGGTGTCTGTCTTGTCTGTCTTGTCTGTCTTGTCTGTCTGTCTGTCTGTCTGTCTGTCTGTCTGTCTGTCTGTCTGTCTGTCTGTCTGTCTGTCTGTCTGTCTGTCTGTCTGTCTGTCTGTCTGTCTGTCTGTCTGTCTGTCTGTCTGTCTGTCTGTCTGTCTGTCTGTCTGTCTTTGTGTGTGTGTGTTTGTGTGTGCGCGGGGCACATGTGGTTCCAGGCTAGCTGAAACGTACTGGTTGATGAACACAAGCTGACATGCTCGTCTGCTGCTTATGACTGACTCCACATGCTATTTCATGCTCTCAGAGAGCACTTTCATAGGAGGAACATTACCATTTATATTGTCGTAATTGAAATGGTGTGTGGAGCTATAAAGTAATACTGACCGTGTGTTGCAGCTATTCTGAATATCATTGAAGAAGTATTTAGTCATTAATCATCATGCCTACAAAGTTATATTGATCCTTAAAGTTAGAGGAGGCCGAAACCATGCCAGCGAATAGTTCAATAATGGGAAAAATATCCATCAATCTTCCAGCGGAAGACAGAAATAGCAGTAACAGATGAATATCCGATACAGATTGCCCGTTTTACTGAGCCAGTGACCTGTCCTCCACGGTCTCTGGGGCGATGTGCTGGCTGCCGTACAGCAGATGTGGTGTTCAAACACTCCCTGGCTCAAGGGCATGTCGTCAACTGCCTCTTCACACCCCCCTCCTGTGTGAAAGTATCTCTTACCTGACAGGTACACAGGTACACAGGTACTCTACCGCTGTGACCTCTCTCACGCAGTGTGTTCAGGCTGTTCTACAACATTCTGGTGTACCAGGCCTTTGTCTAAGGATTATTTTTGCTTGGATGAAAACACGTTTCTTGGATTATTGTTTCATTCGTGCTATTCACGGTGGTATTGTGGTGGTGTGTGTGATGTTATTCACTCCTCTCACTCACACAGTGGGAGGAGTCGGAGGGACCGGGCTAACAATGGAATCACGCCACATCTGGAACTCTCGGAACGTTCTAGAACGATCCGGTCCATTGGAGACTGGATATAAAAAAAGAAAAAGAAAAAGGGCTTTGTTGGTTTCTGGGATGATTTGTGTGTGTCAGTGGTGGGACTGTTGTGGTGGTTTTTGTCACTGAAGGAGGAATGCCGCACAAGTGCCTGTGGGCCTCCTCACACATCACCACCCGTCTCCCAGAATGTATGCCAGACACCGCTTAGAGATACTGGATGGAGCAGCCAAGTTCTTTATTGTACATTGACACATTTACACACACACGTACGAATACAGCCATGCGCACACACGCACGCCCGGGTGCCCACAAAGGTGTCCAGCATTTATTGTCCTTTCAGAACTTCAGAAGCACACATGCAACAGAAGAACAGTATTAAAATCCCCAGACAATTGTCGTGACACCATAGTGTGAACTGTGTGGACATGGCCTCACATGGCCGTGCAGAAGGCTGTGTCTCTGCACATTACTAATATACTCCTACTCAGTGTTTTTGCCACCCCGCTGTGCGACTGGAATAGAGACAGCCTGGTTTGCCTTTGTGCTTTCATAAGTTATATTTATAAGTGCTGTTGTTTTCCCACTGTGAAGCCTTGCACCAATCCAGATTCCAGAATTTAAAAAGGAAAACAAAGTCCCTGAACATTCCCAAAAGAAAAGGGTTTTACAAAGGAAAGGGATATAATCCATATAAATATGGATTTGTTATTGGTAATCACCTGACAGTGGCGTGGACACTGATTGTTTGGAAAATAACAATCATTAGAATAATGGAAAGTGCATTATGGAACCATCATAAATATTAGGTGTAAGATATAAGATATTTTGAATGTGTAAATCATTGCATTTCTTTTTTATCTTGTTTACAATTGTAATTAGGGATGTACAAGGATTAGCACACAGTTTATGTATTTATATTTATTACAATAATGAAATTACCATGAAAATGACCTTTCCAATACGCAAGTCTGTTTGATAATATCTGTGATTACAAACTGCTGATCGCCCAGTGAGCAGGTACTTATATTTAACTGAAGGGGGGGGGTCTGATTGAAGTCACGAATCGAAATCATGAATCACAGTAGAATTGCCACTTGACTCGGATTTATAAGCGCCTATGAAGGTGATTACATAGTTGTGAGTGACTGTGTTTTTCCTTTGTGCTACGCCTCCAGGGCAGTGTTTAAGCGACTACATGAATGATGAAAATGATATTGAGTCATTATTTTCTTGGATTAGATGTTACAAAGCCTTTTCCCTTAGCAACCTTACGCGCTGCTATGCCCTTGGCTAGAAGATTCAAATGAATCCTACTTTTTTCCAAAGATTATATTGGTATTATCCAATGGCAATAGCCAAACCAATATGTTAATGGAATTTGTTTATAGAGAAACAATACCTCTAGCTATGTGTTGGAGGACTAATACACTTGTAATTCAGTTGGTTTATTTCATGTGTATAAAAAATATATTTGTGCTATTTTTTATATACTTTCCTTCTAGTTTCTCAAGTATCTTGACCATGAAGTTAAAGCAAAAAGTGTTTCTTGTTCAAGTAAAGTTATTCTTTTCAAAATAGATGATACCATTACCTTCCCATCCTGGCTAAAATTCACAAATCTGAACGAGCACGTTGTCTTTGTGTTCCTGCCAAAGATGCTCCACTAACAGAGAATTGTGTTTTTGTGGAGTGCAGCACAAACTTACATTTGCATAATGCATTAGATGTGTTCAAACGAGTATCTTGTGCTTCCTTGAATTGTCACAACAAGCACGTTGCTGTCTTCCACCATTGCTTACCATTTTGATTTTCATTTCGACCTTCTGGAAGAAGCTTTCGTATGACATGATGTTTTGTGATCTCGTACAAAAACAGAGTCTTAAATCTAGTCCCTGGTCTGTCTTTAAGCCTTCACTTGGAGCACAGAAACCTGGAATTGGGAGATAGTTTAGGGTGGTTGTTGTGGCGACTGAGGGGAAGCGCTGCGTGTTTATGACCCTAGTCCTTCCCCAGCTGTTGGAGGAGGTGGACGAGTGCTCCAGCAGAAACCAGTGACTTGTTGGAGGGGTTAGACGGGTTGGAAGACAAGGCGCCCACGTGTCTTTTTCAGCACCTCAAAAACTCCTTGGTTGTCTTGAGACGCTCCAGAGCAGGTTGACGTCCAGGTCGTTATGAGTGGTCCATTATTTTAATTATAAGCCTTTTGATGGTAGACCTTTTTATCCAAAGCCACTGCTAGTATAAGGAAGATAGGCTTCTTTGACACCGTGCTCTCCCACCTACAACCCCATCACCACGGACCCGCCTGTGCTGTAGGGAAACCGGGGAGGGTGATATCTGCATTGGGTCATGGCTATAGGACCTCCCTTTTTTTGCCTCAAACATTGTCATCACAAGGGTTGTGTGAGTGCTACAGGGCGATAATCAATGGTAATGATGATAATCTGTCATCATAAAGGGAGCCTACTTGGTTGGAGCAATAGCCACTTAGCCACTCTCTGTGCTCTGATTGGCCGGTGTCTCTTTGGAGTTGCTGTCAGGCTATCATTGTCCTGTCCTCTCCGCTATAACCCCGCCCTTCTCAAAAAAGGTGTGGCGCTGTTATCAAGAAAATCCCACCATCACAAACCCACGTATGACATCACGCATTCAACGTCAACACTCGCTCATCACATCAGTCACGCGAAGGGCTTTGGCCATTGCTTTCCTGTCGGGATGTGGCCGGTCAGGGGGTGCAACAGGATAAAAATCCCCATCCCTAGGTTTTCTCGGCTGCAGGGAGTTCCCGGTGTCCTTCTGCACAGGATCTCAGCCCTGCTGTATCCCTGGTGGTGGATGGATAGACACACGCTCACAAACGCGCATCAGCCCAACGGTGTTCCTGCTGAGTCATGGCCCAACTGTCATCTGCAGGGTGTATATTACCGGATGGAAATCGTTTTCCCCCCAAAAAGTATCCAGCAGCCAATGTACCTGAACGTTCTGGAACAAAAAGGGATATATTCCAGACGAGTGCAATGGAAACTCTAGAAAATAGTTTCAGTCCTCCCGCACTCTTTATTCTTTTCTAGGTTATGTTTATTTTTAAGTAATTATGCAGTCTGGTAGTTAGGTATTTGTTCAGTCATGGAGGGTGAAATGGTGGGTGTTCATCTTCGGTTCACTTTAGCTTTGAGAGCCTTTCTTTTGTGTTAGCTGGTTTGTGCTCTTGATCAAACACTTGGGACTTAATTCATTCACACGTCTCTTCAATTTGTTTATGAAACTGTTGATTCATCTTTCATCTTGATCACTTTGCTATATTTTTCAAATTGTCTGGCTTCAGAGACTGTCTTTGTTTGAGTTCCTCATCAGACTGGGATATGGCCAACAGAAATTAGAAAATTTCACAATTCAATGCAACATTTTCCATTCTACCCAGAGGGCCCACCACTAACATCAATGAAATGCAAAAGAATATTGAAAATAATTGGAAAAGGACAACTTCTCTGACTAACATGTCAGTTGACCCTCTCTGCAAGCGGACCAGCTGCAAAATAGAGAAATACTGCCACCTACTGGAAATGAAGATGCGTTTCCCTTCTCTTGTTTCACAATTTTCCCTCCTTGTATAATCGTTGTATGCGCTTTTTATATATCCAGTGTGCATTTGTGCATGTTTCAGGTATTTTGCGTGCGTGAATAAATATACAGATTATTGATTAAATATATTGTTTATCCTCACTAAATACATGTGCTTTTCTGTTTGTCGTTGTGATTCAGGTCCAGTGACCCGTGCGTGAGAGGACCGGGGTGTAGAGCACAGTCCAGGTTCGCTGGTCCAGGGTCCATTCCGGTGACCTGTGGCTCCATGGAGGGATTTCCTGTCCACTGACTCCGCCTCACCGCATCTGCAGCCATGTCAGCCTGCAGCTCCTTCACTGAGCACGTGTGGAAGCCGGGCGAGTGCAAGAACTGCTTCAAGCCCAAGAGTCTGCACCATCTCCAGCCTCAGAGCAGCGTGAGGAAGGCCCCGTCGGAGCACAGGCTTTCCCCCCCGCTGCAGAACCAGCAGCAGAACCAGAACCAGCCTTCTGTGGGAGCCAGGTCCAACCCGGAGCTCACCAACGCCCCCCAGAGGCCCGGCGGAGTGGCCGCTCGCTCGGGCCACTTCCGGCCGCCGGTGGCCAAGAAGCCCACCATCGCCGTCAAGCCCACCATGATGCTGCCGTGCGCCTCCACGGATCTGGATCCGGAAGGCAACCTCCAGCACCACGAGCACCAGCAGCGCCAGCAGCAGCAGCCGCAGCGTCCACCCAGTGCTGGGGAGCAGGGCAAGACATCAGCCTTCACGGTCTGGAACCGCAACGGGCTGAATCGCAAGAGGCCTGCCGGGCCCAACAACAACAACGAGGGTGAGGGTATAGGAGGAGGGGGGGAGATAGAGGGTTACGGACCGCTCAGCCCCCTGGCCCCGTTCGGGAACAACAACAACAACAGCGGACTGACCGACGTTCTCAAAGAGATCGTCGGCCTGGGGCCGGGCCCCGGCCTCTGTCCCCTGTCCGGCTCCAGGGACCTCTTCCTCGGACGCATCAGTACGTCATACCGGCGGTCCCTAGAAAGGGGTCTTCAGGCCGCGAGCTGCCTGGCCATGGGTCAAAGCGTTGGCAGTGGAGGGTCTGGCCAGAAAAAGGTCTCCCTCAACAACAGCACTGAGGTCATCAGTGCCGAGGGCGGGCGCTACTGCTATCCGGAGTTTTCCAGCGAGGATGAGGAGGACGACGAGGAAGAGGAGGAGAGCGAAGAGGAGCACGAGGAAGACGATGAGGGCAACGAACAAGACAGTTGGGACGAGAGTGACGAGGAGATGCTGGCCATGGCGATCCGCATGCGGGGCCAACCGCGCTTCTCGGTATTCCGCGCGGCCACGCTGTCGCCGGTGCACTTCGCCGCCGGGAAGAAGTGGAACACGGTGCCGCTGCGGAACCGCTCGCTGCAAAGGATATGCGCCGTGGACTACGACGACAGCTACGACGAGATCCTCAACGGCTACCCCTCTCTGGACTCCAACGGCGCTCCGATGGCCTACGGACAGGGCGACGTGCTGGGCAGCGGCTTCGTCTCCACCTCGGAGTCCACCACTTCGCCCGAGTCCTCCTCGTCCCTCCCGGGGGATTCCCGCACGGCCTCGAGCAGCGGGAGCAGCGCCCCCTGTGGCCACCCGGACGGCGTGAACTCTCCCTCGGCGGCTCCACACGCTCTCCACAAGCCTTTTGAGGCTAAGGCGCCGCCCGACCCCAGGTCGGCGCCGCAGAGCCCGTTCAGGATGACCGAGACGCACACTGCCGTGCTCGCCATCCGGCTGGAGGAGCAGGGAGGCAAGGAAGGCGCGCCGATGCCTCAGGCCCTACCGGGTCAACCCGTCACCATTAGCTTCAGTCCCACGGAGGAGCAGGTGGTCACCGGGTACCCGTACCGGGTGGTCAACCTGGAGAAGTCTCTCATTTGCAAGCCCTACACTGTGGTCGACGTTTCTGCATCCATGACGACCAAAGAAGAGCAGACCCCTGACCCCGCGTCGAAGACGAAAAGAAGCCCCCTGAGCCCCGCGGCGTTCCCGGGCCCTCTGCGTCAGCCGCTCTCTCCGTCCTTCCCGGCGTCCCCTTCTTCCCCCGCGTCTCCGGTGATGCCCCCAACGGCGGTGTTGCCGGTGAACGCCCGCCGGAAAGCCAGCGGGAGCATTCGGTACCAAGAGGTGTGGACGTCCAGCACGAGCCCACGCCAGAAAATCGCCAAGATAGACCACGGGTCAGGGAGCGCACACGGCCCGGCCGTCCCCCCGCGACACTGCAGCCACAAGTCGGCCCCCACGTCCCCCATCTCCGGGCTGTCCTCGTCCCGCACCATCCCTGTGAAATCGCCCAACTTGTCGGAAATCAAGTTCAATAGCTTTAACAACGCCGGGATGCCGCCTTTTCCCATCATCATTCGCGACGAGCCGGCCTATGCGCGCAGTTACAATAACGCCGTCAAGGTTCCCATCGTCATCAACCCGTGCGCCTACGCGTACGATAACCTGGAGGTGTACAGTAGCTTCCTGGGACTCAGCGGCGAGCTGCCGCCGGCCAAAGGGCCCGGAGGCAGAGTGGCCGGCGGCAGAGTGACCAGCCACACCTACGAGGAGATCGGGTCTTCTGAGAGCGTCCAGTCCAGCTCCACAGATAAAACTCTCTCCGGCAAGGGAACCTCCGAAAGAGCCGCTGCCGAGGGGCTGAAGGCTCAGCCCGAAGCCCTGCCCACGATGATGAACGTTCAACCCAGGACCACTACAGACCCTAGCACCGTGAGTGCAAGCACTGTACTGAGCAGCGACTTAAGTGCCGTCGCCTCTCCCACTAGTCCGGCCGCCGCAGCAAGTCCTCTCACCTGTGCCGTGAGCCTACCCAAATGCAGCCCTGCCGCCACTGCAGTGGCGCCGTCCGGCCAGAGGAGTGATGGGTCATCTGTCGCCGCAGACCTGTCCGTATCCTTCGGGGCGGGGGCGGGCCACCGCCAGGAGGCCAGCGCCGTGCTCTCCCAGATCGTGGCGTCCATCCAACCCCCGCACTCCCCTCCAGAGTCTCCCTCGGAAAAATCCAAGACGTTCAGCTCGGAGGAGCTCTACGCCGTGCCCCCCGACGCCACGGAGAGCCCCGTCCGGCCCAAGTCCCTGTTCGGCTCCCCCGACGGCACTCCCTCCAAACCCGCCCAGGAGACGCCTTCGAGGGGGCTGCCCAAATCCCACAGCGCCTCGGCCGCTCTGCCGCTGTCCAGCCCGGTGAAGGGGGAGCCCAGCGCCCCGTTCCCCCCGCCTCGCTCCACCTCCTCCCCGTACCACGCCACCAAAATCCTCCAGAGGCACTTCGGCAACTGGAGCAACAAGTCGCCGGCGTCGGGTTCCCCCACGCGGCCCGGCGCCGGGGAGAGCGGCGCGGGCGACGGCGGCGGCGGCGGCGGCAGGCGGGCGGCGGCCGAGAGCACGAAACCCAAACGCTGGATCTCCTTCAAGAGCTTCTTCCGCCGGCGGATTCAGGACGACGAGCAGAAGGAGAAGGCGGAGAAGGAGAAGGAGAAGGGGAACCTGGTGGGGCTTGACGGCACCGTCATCCACGTGCTGCCGCCGCCGCCCCAGCAGCGCCAGAACTGGTTCGCCGAGGCCAAGCCCGAAGACCCCAGCCAGAAGCCCACCATCATCTTCACCTACAAGCCGGATGGCGCCGCGCGCGACGGAGAGGATAAGGGGGAGGCGCGCTCGGACGACCGAGGCGGGGAGGTCGCGGCGTCGACCACCCCGGAAGGGAGTTGGGGCCCCGGGCTGGTGGTCCCGAGGGGAACGCCGTCGCCGCACAGCGTGGGGGCGGACATCATCAGCGAGGTCATCAGGTAAATCCGACGCTTTTTTTGTCACCCTTCCTGTTGCTGTCGCTACCGGTTTGGTCTCTCGCTCGGTGACGGATGTTCAGTAAGGGAAGCCGTTTTGTTGTTCCCAAAATGACAAATATTGGGTTTGTGTGTGTGTGTGTGTGTGCGTGTGCGTGTGCGTTTGTGGTGCGCTGCATCTCCGTCGTGTGTCTGGCTACTTCTCTGATGTGTAATTCAACATAAATACATAAACGAGGTGATGGTGTGTGAATGAGGCTTTTGCAGCGTACGATAACTAATCATTTATAATTATCCAATATTCATTAGTATCCATTATTCAGCTAACCGCTCCAACGGAATACATCAAACCTTCAAATTATAAAATCCACCAGATAACTCAGAAGGATGTGATTATCAGCCTGGGAAAACAAATCACAAATAATTATATTAGAATAATGGGTAATGGTATTTTTTTGATCTTCATTATTCATAATCTTTCATAATAATAGCAAATGTGAGTCAACGATATATGGGCCATCGGGGAAGGATTGTGTGGATAGCTGGAATGGCTTTCACACAATCATGTGTCTTACTACATGATGAACCCCAGCTGAAGATGTGCTACAGCCATCCTGAAGACATTCACCTTCCATCCATGATCAGCCAAATGAGACAGCTGACAGCATGGCCGCAGTGGTGTGAATGTCTGACAGCTGAAGACAGGGGATTATCATGTCCTCGCAAATAGCTACTGAATGACCCTTTTCTGATCAGATCTTTAGTTTGGAATTCAGTACACAGTCCAGGGGACACTTGTCCCACTAACGCCACTTTCACTCTGACCTGGCGGTCTGATGAATATATTATTACAATATCATTTTTGATCATTATTTATAGTAACTTTTCAGAGAGACTGACAACGTGTTTAAGTGACATTAGAATTAAACAAGCCAATAAAAAAACAGCAGAAAATAAATAAGAGGGAAAAAACTGAATGTATGAAGATTAAAAAAAGGAAGAGAGACAGTTATTTGCACAGACAAGGGGACCAGACACCATAATTACAGAGTAAAAGCCTTTTTATGCCGTTTAGTTTTTAAATGCTTCTTAAAACAATCAACAGAAACGCCTGCTCTCATAGGCTAAGGGAGATGGTTCTATAGAACCTGTTCCAGGGACCGGTTCTAGAGAGCCGGTTCCAGGGGCCGGTTCTGTTAACCGGATCCAGTACCAAGTATGTAAAATGTCTGGATTCGTAATCGAGTCTTAAGGAAACCTAAAAAGCTTTCGGACCTGGACTCTAGACGGCGCTAGCACAGACACGGCCTCCCTCTGTTCTTTAATCTGAATTGAGCTGAACGCACGATGAACGCACAACACGTGTTCCCCATCGCCCATATATTCATGTTCCCCCTCCCTCCCCTGCAGTTTATCCCTTAATGGCGTCCATTAGCAGAACAGCATGGTTTCGCGCTCTCCATGGGGTCTCCTGCTAGGATCCAGCCCCCCCCCCTGCCCTGACCCAGGTCAAGCGGAGTGGGGGAGCAACCCGCCGGGATCAGCCAGTCTGACCCAGCAAGAGCTCAGGGTCATCGCTCTGGTGTAAAAACTTCCGACGTCGCCAAAATCGCTGAGATGGACGATTTATTCATTGCTTATTAAGAAATCATAGACTCAAAGAAATATGCATCAAATCCTCTAATCCATGTATCCGTCCCCATAAACTTCTGTTACGTGCGTGGTAAATGGTTCATCGTAGAACTATGACGTAATTTCTTATGAGAAATAATGTTGAGGTGATGAGTTATTTTGGGCTAACAGCCGACAGA
>NC_136942.1:5028377-5180877 GCF_949987615.1 Pollachius pollachius
ACCAGCATGATCGCTAACATGATTCTACTTTGGTGTATCCCTCCGTCCACAGCCAGGTGGCAGCAGCGAGCGGCCACCACCGCCCCACCAGGAACGGGGGGGAGGGGCCTGCAGGGGCCGCCTCCCTCTCTGGCCGGCTAGTAAGACCCTCCCCCACGCCCAGGGGGGGTGGAGGACGAGGCGGCCTGAAGGAGGAGGAGGAGGAGGTGGAGGATGAGGCCTACCACCGCCCTTACCACCTCGTCACCACCACCACCACCGTCACCGCGGCCAGCGAGGGCAGTGCCAGCCTGGGAGACCCCGAGAACGACAGCCTGCACTCCCATCACTCCCACTCCCCGGCCTCCAGTGCATGCAGCGCCACCTACAGCAACCTGGGTGAGAACATGTGACCTCGCTTTCTAATAATGCATCACCGAGAATAAGCTCCTTGTTATCATGAGGAAAACTGGATTATTTTTCGGTGCTCCTAAAGGCTCAGTTATGGTTCCACGTCGAGGCAACACAGTGACCACGCAGACGCTTTGACGCAGACAAAAACCCGTTTCGGTTCTGCGTCGGGTTTTAGTGAGCCGGCCAATCACAGCCCTCGCTGCTGCGTCGCCTCGACATAAGGTTACAATTTTTGGGAGCCGCACGTCAGGCCCTTACGGTGGACGCAAGGAGGGTCCGCAGGGACATAATGGGTCCGTAAACCCCCTCGCGTTGCGTCGACGTGGAACCATAACTGAGCCTTTACGATGCAATAACAATAACAAATAATAAGTTTGTTTGAGGCTCTGTTTCAAGATGGGCAGGATAAAATGGTCTAGTGGCGAAGGAGTTTGTTTCAAAGCAAAACCTTGTGGTCGTCGACTCCCAACTAAAGGATCTCGGTTCAATGCCCAAATGTTCGTAGACATTTACAGACGGTGCTTCACGCAGTTCTGCTAATTTCGAGTTGATTTATTTCCTCCCTCAATGCCGTTATAACCTCCGGCCCCATCCTCACGGTCTGAGTCAGGTGACTCATCGTCCGTCCTGTCGTTAAAAGATCGTGAAACACGGCCTCGAGACGGTGCAATGTGTACAGCCCCTGGTGCCGCCGGTACTCTGGGATGAGCGGTTGCCTTTAGGCTGTCGAGGTTTTGGCGACGACCAGGGCGGCCTCGTCTCGCCCGGGAGTCATCCCATCAAGGAGAAGACGACGCCCGCCAAACGGAATTGGGTTTGAGGCCCATTCCGATGTTATTGATTGCACACACTCACTCACACTGAAAAGGTCAAAGCACTGGTGTTTTGTATTATCTGCTCTTCGTGTGTCGCGTCTCATCCATCCGTCTCCCGCCGGTTCCCTCTCTCCCTCTCTCCCTCTCTCTCCCTTCCTTCCTCTCTGTCATCACTCTTGCCTCAGTGCATCCTGTTGTTCTCTGATCCTGCTGTTCTCTGATCCACCACGTGTTGGTCCCGTCCTTACCCGGCCCGCGGCACTAGGCCCCTCACGCAAAGACGTCTTCAGGGAAAGTGGCTTCCGCACTTTGGTTCACAGACGACTGCATAATTGTATTAAAGAATTCTGTTGTTTTTTTGTTTTACTAAATATAGATTTTACATTATATGTTCTAGTCAATATAACATATAGTGTAATCAATATTTAGTTGATTTGTTTTTACCTGGAAGCAGGAATACACTGCATTCTGGTGTATTCCTGCCTCCATAACTGCAGTTAGGGAAACCAGGAAGATGGCATGTTAGTTAAGTCTCCATAAATACAGTCAATACTAAATACTAATACTAAACTGTATGGTTACTGCAGATGTATAATTTGTCTGTACCAAGAAGCTTCATATCTTCATATCGTCATTTCTAAGAGGCTAGCTTGCAAATACGCCAAAGCGTGTGTATCCAGTCGCAGAAAATGCTGTACATGGGTTTTTTATGAGAAAGACCCAACTTGATTCTGATTGGTCCAAAAGCTTTGCATGGTGCTGTGAGCCTTACATAATCAGCCTGCTGCCTCCCACTAAGTACCCGGGGATGTGCCCGTGATTAATTAGTCAACTCATTAGTAGACCTCATCAGACGCTCGCTACATAACGGCGCCATGACGTAATGGTGCACTGTGAGTAATGCTGTGCTGTGTGATGTAGTGTGACGCTAGCATCCAATGCACCTTGAACAACAGCTTTGTATGAGAAAGTCAGCGTTGTCGTGTGCTCCATGTGAGGAAAGTGTTTCGTATTTTGTTGATATCATGATGCTTTTGAGATTGCGTTTTTCGGTTTGTCACGGAGAAGTAGTTTGACGCTTTACTTTAACTTCTTTTTCGAGGCACAGCACAGAGTTCCCATCACACCCTAAAAATGTGTTATATTTTTGTTATTATATCATGTGTGTTTGTCTTTTAGTCTTTTTCAGCTTTTTTCTGTTAACAGCGAGCGGCACCATCCTCTTCTTTCTTCTCTTTCTGCTGCTCCATGTGTGTGTGTGGCCTACTGTGTCTGGTCGTGTGTCTGGTCGTGTGTGTGTGTGTGTGTGTGTGTGTGTTAGTCCATGGGTGATGAGCTGCCACCAATCTAATTCCACCCTGCTACACACAGCTGCTGACAGAACAGGCAGGTGTGTGTCTGTGTGCTTGTAGCTGTGTGCATCTTTGTATGCGTCTGTGTCTGTGTACATGCGCCCTTGTGTCTGGGGTGTGGTGTGTCTGTGTTGTTAGCTGTGTGTGTGTATATTCGTGAAGTGTGTGTGTGATTTCTTTTGTTTCTCGCTGTATTTGTGTGTGTGTGTGTGTGTGTGTGTGTGTGTGTGTGTGTGTGTGTGTTTGTGGTTGTGTGTCTGTGTTTGTGACTCTGCTGTTTGGATGCCTTAAATATTACAGTGAGGCTGTAGCTATAGTTACGATTGCTAGACTGTCTGCCGGGGGGTCTGCACTGCAACACAGCTGTGCCATCTTGTGGACTGAAATGTCTCCTACTCTTCTTTCAGAATAACTAAATGTATATATTTCTGCCCTTATGGTCCGCTAGTCTCCCTGTTCATCCTTTCATTAAGCCACGTTTCGTGATGGAAGGATGAACAGCATTTATTGTCTGAAGGGACATTAAACGCTGGACACCTGTGTGTGTGTGTGTGTGTGTGTGTGTGTGTGTGTGTGTGTGTGCGTGTGTGTGTGCGCGCGTTTGATAGTCATCGCTGTCTGGAGAAGTGTTTCTCATGAAAGTTTTTCAGATAGACTTGTGAATGATGCAGTCTTTTCCTTTCACTACCATTCACACATCCACACGTCCACATTCACCACACACACACACACACACACACACACACACACACACACATCTATTTATGCATTTATTGGTATCTTTTCACTTTACGTGTGAATGTAGCTCTGTGTGTCTCTCTCTTTCTCATCCTCTCTTGCGGCCCCCGCGGCTCGCCCCCTTGGCTCGCTCTCGTTCTCTCACACACAACTACTTTTTTAATGATAGTGTGTGAAGTATGAGGAGGCGGATTCCCTTGAAGCCTTCTCCTCGTCGCTTCAGTCAGATCTCTCTCTCTGTCTCTGTCTGTCTCTGTGTCTCACTCTCTCTATCTCTCTCTCTCTGTCTCTGTCTCTGTCTGTCTCTGTGTCTCACTCTATCTCTCTCTCTCTGTCTCTGTCTCTGTCTCTGTCTGTCTCTGTGTCTCACTCTCTCTCTCTCTATCTCTCTCTCTCTGTCTCTGTCTCTGTCTATCTCTGTGTCTCACTCTCTCTCTCTCTATCTCTCTGTCTCTGTCTCTGTCTCTGTCTGTCTCTGTGTCTCACTCTCTCTCTCTATCTCTCGCTCTCTGTCTCTGTCTCTGTCTCTGTCTATCTCTGTGTCTCACTCTCTCTCTCTCTCTCTCTCTCTCTCTCTCTCTCTCTCTCTCTCTCTCTCTCTGTCTCTCTCTCTGTCTCTGTCTGTCTCTGTGTCTCACTCTCTCTCTATCTCTCTGTTGGCATTGCTGTTGCCGTTGGAAGGAGGAAGAGATAGTTAGAGGGGGGGGAGAGAGAATGTTTCTCTGTAACATTTGAAGTACTTTGAAGCTTGGAAGCAGAGCTAAGGTAGGCTTTTGCAACTTTACCTTTTTCTGCTGTCGCTCCTCTCTGTCTCACACACACACACACACACACACTTACTTTTTCCTCTCTCTCTTTTTCATTTTTTTTTCTTTGTCACGTCTCATCATTTGCCATCCTCAATCTCATCCCAGACATCCCTGGTGAGATCTCACAGTTTCTCTCTCTCCGTCTCTCTGTCTCTCTCTTTCTCATACTCTCTTTCTGTCTGTCTCTCTCTCTCTGTCTATCTCTCTTTCTATCTCGCTCTCTCTGTCTCTCTCTGTGTCTCTTTTGGTCTTTCACCATAGTTTGCCTATTTGTTGTGTATTAAAAAGTGTGCAGTGTATTAACAGTGGAGACGGAGCTCGGTTGAGGCGAGGATGTGTTCTCATAGTGAACTCTGCTGTGGTTAGTGTGCCCGATGTCACTGCACCACACAGTGAGAGAAGACCTCACCGTTGGCCACAATGTAATGATCTGGAAATGGAGTTTAACCGTGCCTAGAATTCAAATTGTAGAATCAATATGAATAAAAACAATCTAAACACATTTATTTATTCAGAAAATGAATACAAGATGGATTCGGGAGATGGCTGTTAAGAGACTGTAAAGCATACTAGAACTAAATTAATTAGTTGTTTTACAAATTGTCTTTTTCCAATTCAGAAAGCATCTGAAAAGTTTTCAATCAATTCTGGAATGAAATGACTGAGGATAACTCTGTGTTGGTGGCTGTTTGATTGCGCCTGAATTAATGTGATTCCCTGGCGGTGGTTTGGGTAGTTGTCTGTTTCCACTTCAAGTCGATGTCGGATCGATCAAGCCGTCCGCCTTCTATGAAAGATACTCGCTGCACGACTGTGTGCCACCACACAGCGAGTTGCCGAGCAATTAGCTTCTTAATCCCCAGTAGATTTGGGAGGGATTAGGTGAGGAGTCTTCTTCATCCCTCTGGAGATGGGGGAGTCTGTCCTTTTAAACCCACAGGGGGGTTATCAGATTTAGTTGTATTTATTTTGTATTATCCATGGGCAGTGTGCCAATAGGACAGTTGTTAGGGTTCTTAAAGGTCGAAGATCATGATAACCGCAAGTATCAAGTTATATGATCGTGCCCTACGTGATTGAAGTTCCACGACTGATGATCTCAAACCGTCGTAACTAACGTTATGTAATGTGGGAAGACAGAATCATATAAACACTTTGAAGATGATATCCCTTCGGAGAGACACCCATACAACATGCTGTGTTGTTCTTTGAAGTACAGGGGGGGGGGGGAGATATTTCTCTGTTGTTACCTCATGGCAAGTCATCAAAGATTTACTCTGGAGTGAGCTGAAGGAAATGTGCACCATGCACGACGGAATAACAACCCCCCCGCTCAAAGTGTTGTTTTTGCTCCCCTCACAAGAGGGGGGGAGATTCATGGCAGTAGTGTTTATCCCAAACACACCTCAGAAGCAGCAGTCTTTTGCAGGGATAAAATATTTATGACTTTGAAATATGGTGAGCTAGATTTATTTCCAATAAACGAGATTTGTTTAAAAACCATCATCCTTTCTTTTTTGTGTATATATGTCTAGACATTTTTTTAATGGATCACCCACACAAGCTCTGGTAAATAACGAGGCCAACATATATAAAGAAAGTCTAGTTTCAAGAACGCATTAAGCCCAAAAAAAAGACTACAATTAATCCATCCCAATTGATATCTATCGATGTGTTCAATAGTAATTGTCACCTGCACGCACGTTTCGCTCTACCTTGGCTTTCCCTGTCCAACATGTTCCTCTCTCTGCTTCCACCATCATATCTCTGATACTTGGAGAGGGAATTTGTTGCGTAACGCCGCTAAGTCGAGCGCACATCGCCCGCTGCGCTCCCTGCCGCAGGATGAGGGAAAACACTCGTACTACTCTGATGGATTACCACAGATTGGTGGAGGAACACATCTAAACACACACTCTCCAGGGGAGGATAAGACCACGTCCCCCCCACCATTCCCTCTCTCCCTTCGTCCCCTCCTCCTCTCCCTCTAATCCAAGAGGAAGACCATGTAGACTCTGCATGAGATAGAATTTACTGCTTACCGTTTGGTGACGTTTTAGTTATTGAGCAGATGCTTACGCCCAAGGCAACTCACAGCGGTTTGAGATGCATGCTATATAGCTGCTGTTATTTATGTTATTTATGTTATAAAACCGCATGCAGGCTTGAGGCATCTTGCGCTAGGATGCCTACAGGTAGGCTGTGTGGAGGACGGGGGATCGAACCCAGTAACTTTTCGGCTAGTCACAGGCCAGCCACAAGGCTACCCCGACCCCAATGGTTGTTTAGCGATTGGAAATGACTATGTCCAATTAAATTGTTCCTTTTGGGAGAGCTCTCTCACTCGGTTGAATGGTGATTCTAAACACATTTTAGTTGCATACATTTATATATCCAAGTACTGTTCGCAGTCTTACTCACGTTTACGCCTATGCTCTTATCGCAAGCGACTTGCATTTAACTTTGTAGATGCAGGGCATGAAAGAAGGGTATTATATATAATGTAAGGATTAGACGTTTTGCTCGAGGGGACATCATTGCAGCATGTAGACTTCGGACCCCTGATGTCAACTTCCACAAGCCTTGCTTTGAAGGGGCGTGGTCTGCCAACGGGAGCCCCTTTCTTAGTCCAATCTTCCGAAGCAACGAGGGGATTTCCCTGTGAGCTGCAGAGCTTAAGAAGCGTTGCTGTCTCGTGTGTCCTTGTGGGCCGGCTCCTGGTTGACACCGAAACAGGGAGATGATCAAATTCCCAATCACACAAAGAGTGGGACTTTTTGTCCTTTTAAATCCGGTCGAGACCCCCTTCGTGAACCTCGTCCTCTCCCTGCGCTCCAAGGCATGTCTAGGGTGAAATATCAGTCCTGGGCCCCCTCCAAAGAACTCCCAAGTCACTCCTCCCTCCAGACAGGATCATCTACCATGACGGCACTTTAAGCTGCCCTGCAGGAAGAGCCAGATAAGACGGGCAACCTTCCCTGTCTTCAGCTCGAGATCCTCCTATAAGGCCCCCCCCATCGTCCCCCAACCACCCTCGCTCCACCATGTGTGTTGAGAGAGAGGGAGAGAGAGGGGAGAGAGGCAGACCTGTTTTCATACTCTCATATGCGCAGCTCGTTAGAGCCAGTAAGCCATCAGACGAGTGTGGGTAAGCTAGCAGGAAGAAACGAGTGAAGATTCGAGGGCTGGAGGCGTGCAAAAAGTGGTCGTGCTGCTGTTGCTGTGGCGATTCCGCCCCTTTCAACCGGGGATGACCGTCGGACGATATTTATAGGACCGCAGCGGAATCCAAAAGAGCTCTGCTAATGTTTTGAGATTGTTTCGCAGGTCACATTAGCCTGGTCGGTTTCATTTATTTGCGCCTGTACAAGTTATACACATTTGGATTGGAACGATGTTAAATTTATGACTCGACCCTCCTCCTCTTCCCTCCCCCCGCCAGGTCAATCCAGAGCCAACATGATCCCGCTCAAACAGCCGCGCAACCTCAAAGCCTCCAACGACACCCTGGCCTCGCTGGACCTGGACGGCCTCTCGGAGCAGCCCTTCCCCAAGTCCACCCCGCCCCCGCTGCCCAAGAAGTCCATCCCGCGCTCCGTCACAGAACCCGGCCTCGCGGGCAAGGAGCCGGCGCCGCCGCCCGTCGCGAGACCCCGGGCCGAGGCCAAGCCCGGCGGCACCAACCTGAGCGTGGCCAACCCTCTCTACGACCTGGACTCCACCTGGGAGTCGGCCAGCCAGAGCTCCTCGCTGAGCTCGGAGCCCCACCGCCTCCACGAGCACGAGAGCGGCGGGGACTCCCTGGAGAGGCCGACGCCGCCGCCGGCAGCCGCGCCCGGCTCGGGCAAGGGACGTCCCGCCAACAGCCTGGCCTCCCTGGCGTCTCCGGCCGCCACCGGCGGACGGGAGAGGGGGGGCGGGTCTCTGGCGGCGAGGGCCCGGACGACGGGTCGAGGGGGCGGCGGCGGCGCCGTCTTCGGAGGGCCGGGGGGCTCCACCAAGCCCCAGGTGCCCATCCTGTACCGGGGCATGGACAGCTGGGAGGAGGTGGTGGGCCGCATCCGCAGTCTCCACACGGACACGCTGCGAAAGCTGTCGGCCCGCTGCGAGGACCGCTTCATGGCGGGGCAGAAGGACCACCTGCGCTTCGGCACCGACAGCTGGTCCCACTTCCGGCTGACGGCCGGCAAGCCGTGCTGCGAGGCCGGGGACGCCGTCTACTACACGGCCTCGTATGCCAAGGACCCCCTGGTCAACTACGCCATCAAGGTGAGTCCGGGTTCCCCCCCGACCCCCCCCCAGGGGAATCCGTGAATACATAGGTGGCGGGTGGGGCCGAAGAGGAATCGCTGAGCCATAGTAGGACAGGGCCATTATTAATAATAATAATATCAATACTTTTTATTTCAGGGAGCCTTTGAAAGACTCTCAAGGTCGCCTTATAGTTAAGGCAAGCAAATGCAATTTGGCGGAGATAGTTAAATCAAACACATTTCAAAAATAAACAGCGCAACATTAAATTGGCTGAGGAGTTAAGTGGGACAGGCCATTCAGAACAGGTGAGTGTTGATTGAGGTTTTAAAGGTGGGGAGAGGCTCTATAGTGCGGATGGATAGTGGGAGAGAGTTCCCCCCCCCCCCCCGTCCCACGCTCCAACCGGCCCTGGAAGGAGGGAAGAGGGATCCCCATTTCTTGAGTTTTGATTGGATTGTGTTGAGGTTGTTGTCTGTTCTTTAGCGGGCTCAGAGTTAGAGGGTATCACTTAAGACACCAGCCTGTGCAGCCTGTGCAGCCCTTGGAGGCTATAATTAAGAGACACCGTGATTAAGGGGCCATTCACACTAAATGGACTTGACTTGGTCGCAAATCCCGATTGGGGGAATTAAGTTGTTAACCAGCAACGGCTCTGTAATGAGGCTGGTGGATATTTAAAAATAGAATATCGTGCCCAATTCTATGCCCATATACGGCCATCTTATCATATCGTTTTATATTTCAATAAAGCTTCTGAACACATTGTGTGAAGGTCTACCATGTTGCAAGTAGCTAAGGAAGACCTTTGGTTAATGTGGGGCCAGGTTCACTTATATAGGCCCTGTGGGTAAAGCTGACCTGTTGCCTTGCTCAGTTCCAAAGGAAATGTAGAAGCTCTAGGTTGATCTAGTTAGAATGAAAGTTAGCTCTTCACTACTTGTTTCTATGTCACCACTGGATTCTAGAGAAGGCCATTTCTTTCCGGTTGAAACCCAGCTGCCCAGTTTAAAATACCCCCTGTTTAGATGTGGCCCAGTTCTGTGACTTCCTGCCTGACTGTCAAATATTAGATTTGCTCGACGTTCCTCCTCAAGGCATTCCTGAGGATTTTGACGTGTTATATTTGTGCTTGTCAGTAGTTCCTTAACCGTATTTATTTCTTGTTGTTTGTTGTTTATGTCATGAATTCTTCAGTGTCCTGGTTTCAGTTGAGTCGGCGTGTTTTCAACCCTGAAACATTAAAACATTAAAACGTTGCTCATAGTCTTCACGACACAGGCCTCGCATTACAGATTTATTAGGATGCTTCCCCGTCGGGCCCACTGGCCGACAAACACTTTGTGTGTGCTAGGTGGGCTTCGTTAGAGGACCATTAGGTTGGTCGCCATAGCAACAAGCTCGGTGCCTGCAGGTTGGGCTTCACGTGCACTGAACACGTGCACTAAACATCCAGATGATTTTTCGTTCCGATTTTTATTCAGAATGACCACAGAAAATGTATTAGTGGTTTACCACCAGAGCATATAAAATAGAGCATGATATGAATTTAAATTAAGGTTCAAGTGGCATCCATGCGATGCATCAAAAGGCTACGGTAGGTTCATGAGCCTTCTGGACAAGGGCGAGGTTTAGCGACCCCCCTCTGTGATCTAATCCTGGAGGTGCGTCGAGGTTCAGAGCCTGTCTCCACAGTTTAGAGTAACGGCGAATAACCTCAGTGACAGCCGGGCGGCTGGGCTGCCTCACCCCGTGCGAGCGCTCCAGCACAACAGCTAACACTTTAATCCACGGCACCGTTGTCCTTCCACCCAAAACTCTGCCTTGTTGACAAATTACCTCCTGCCCTTTGTTCCTGAATCGACCATCCATCTTTGCGTTTCTCTCTGTCGCCCCCCTCGCTCCTCCAGATCTGCCGGAGCAAAGTGAAGGAGACCCAGCAGCAGTTCTTCCACAGCCTGGCGGTGAGGCAGAGCCTGGCGCTGCACTTCAACATCCAGCAGGACTGCGGACACTTCCTGGCCGACGTCCCCGCACGCCTGCTGCCCTGGGAGGAGACCCAGGGAGGAGACGAGGAGGAGGAGGACGACGAGGAGGAGGAGGAGGAGGAGGAGGGAGAAGAGGACGATGTAGAAGGACAAAGGGACAAGGACGAGGAGAAGAGGAGGGCCGCAAACAGGACGCCGGACGCCAGGCCTTCGGCGGCGGACGGCAGGCCGGAGGAGCCATCGCCGCACGCGAGCTCGCGCGGCTCTCTGCGCAGCCGCGTGGTGGTCATCACGCGGGAGGTCCCCTTCCAGACAGTGGCCGACTTTGTCCGCCAGGGCGCGTCCCGCCACGCCCGCAACCCGGAGCTGTACGAGCGGCAGGTGTGTCTCCTGCTGCTGCAGCTGTGCTCCGGCCTGGAGCACATGAAGCCCCACCACGTCACGCACTGCGACCTGCGGCTGGAGAACCTGCTGCTGGTGCACTGCCTGCCCGGCTCCCCGGCCAACCCCGCGGAGCCCACGGAGCCCAACAACAACCACAACCAAGGGAGCAGCGGCGGTGGTGGTGGCGGGGCTAGCCCCGGCAACACGGCCAACGGCAACGCCAACGCCGCCACCTGCCCCGCCCGCCTCATCATCAGCAACTTCTCCCAGGCCAAGCAGAAGAGCCGCCTGGCGGCCGGCGACGCGGGCACCCTGCGGGACCAGTCGCGGCTGGCGCCCGAGATCGTGACCGCCACGCAGTACCGCAAGTGCGACGAGTTCCAGACGGGCATCCTCATCTACGAGATGCTGCACCGGGCCAACCCCTTCGAGGAGACGCCGGAGCTGAAGGAGCGCGAGTACACCTGGGCCGACCTGCCGCCGCTGCCCCTGCGCTCGCTCTACTCCCAGGGCCTGCAGCAGCTGGCCAGCCTGCTGCTCACCGTCAACCCCTCCGAGAGGATCCGCATGGCGGAGGCGCGCGCCTGCCTGCAGTGCCTGCTCTGGGGCCCGCGGGAGGACCTGTTCCAGGCACTGGGCTCCGCCGCTGCCGCCGCCGCGGCACAGCCCACGGCGGGGGGCGACACCACGCTGCAGAACTGGCTGGACCTGAAGAGGACGCTGATGATGATCAAGTTCGCCGAGCGCTCGCTGGACACGGTCAGCGGCGTGAGCCTGGAGGACTGGCTGTGCTGCCAGTATCTGGCGTTCGCCTCCACCGAGACGCTGGGCCGCGTGGTGCACATCCTGCAGCAGCCCCACCCACAGGCTCCTCCCCAGGACCAGCCCCACCCACAGGCTCCTCCCCAGGGCCAGCCCCACCCCCAGGCTCCTCCCCAGGGCCAGCCCCAGCCGCCGCCGCACGTCGCCCACCAAGCCCCGAACCACCACCACGCCGCCCCCACGCTCCACCTCGCGCAGTCCCAGCCGCTGTGAGCCTCTGAAGTCGGGCCGTCGCTATGGCAACAGATCCACCGCCACCCCTCTGGAGTGTGCGTGCGCCTGTGTGTGTGTGTGTGTGTGTGTGTGCTTGTGCGTGTGCGTGCGTGCGCTTGATGAAGACTTAATATCTGGCCTGGTCGTGTACATCTCTGGCCCCTCGGATCCCCTACGAGGCAGCCTGGTTTCATCTGCCTTTTCAGTAGTTTCGATCTTTCCATGACGGAACGTGTAAAGTGAGTGGACAGTTGTGGCTGTGCTCGCCAATTTTCCCTCCGTGACAGCGGAGCAAAGAAACCCAACATCGGGGGGCTGTCATCAACAGTCAAGAAACGAAGTCCAAAACAAAATGCAACGAGGCGCAGACCCGTCGTAGGACACTGTGAAGTACGTGCAGCCCGACCACGCGGTTTGATATCCCTGTGTGCGGGGTGCTGAAGATGCAGAGACACCTACGGCCTTAAGCTGTCTGCGATTCAATCCTCGATCAAAGTGCACTGCCCTGGGGGCTGCTTGAGGTTTTGAGCTCAAAGCCCTGCGAGACAGTGAGGCGTTACATAAATGAATCGTGCAGAAGCAGGCTGTGCATCCAATAGACCTCTCCTGTTAGGGGTGCAGGCTGCGGGAAGGATCAAGACTGAACAGAGTCATTGTCGTGTGCTGTGTACTAGCGCAGCCAAGGGTGTATTTGTCGTTTACATTCATTTGCCGTGAAGAAACGTCCTGTGTGACGTAGCAAATCAGAGAGGTTTGAGCAGGTGAACGTTTAATGTATGGAGGGTTTTAGATGCAACTCGTGGGATGTAACTCAATATTTTAGACCATGGTTCCCGTACATGCGCCAGGAAAAGCACAAAGGACATACTGTGAACTTTGACCATTCAATTATAAAGCAGCCAAAGAATCCCACACAAAATTGCGACTCAATTGCTCAAGGTCACTAGAAGCCAGTCAAGGTCACTTCGTTTTTTTCAATCAAATCTAACATAAATTGCTATCAAGTCACCGACTGTTGGTGTCAACAACAGTAGGTTACCATGCCGACAGCATTAGGTTTCCACAGTTTCTCCTTGGAACTTATATTCAAGTATTTTCTAATAAAATCCTGGCGTTTTTACCTACGGTATGTAGCATTTCAGTGACGTGCAGTTTTAGTCGCCAAAATCACAAATGTAGATTTCTTCAGTCGCATTTAGTGTTCTTTGGCATACATTGCCCCTTTCGTGATCTGATCGCACAGTTGACTGTCAGTATGTGTAAACCCATTTAATGTCGTCCTTTCCAAGCTCAAATGGCATAAAGCAAACCGTGGATTTTATATTTTGTTGCAATGTGTACAATGTTATTTTTATTTTTTTTTGTGAATTTCCTATGGAGCTTACAGTATGTTGTTATTTTTAGTACACCATGAAGCATTTTACAAATCTTTACAAGTCCTTTTTAATTTCTTGTGGCACATAAAATGACGGAAATGTCTCATAGACACAGAGTCACAGTTAAGGCTGTAAACTTAATTTGGATTCAATGTTACAACGATGGCTTGGACACAGTTTGGCATGCTTCAGTGAATGGGGGATGTTTTAATTGTTTTGTTTTTTGATTTTCTTTCGACTTTGTTTGCCGTTTTCTAACAATACCAGTCAGTGGATGGCATTTACAAATCCATCAAGTTACGCTGACAAACCCTGATGGGCCAAAAACCTTGCAGACATCAGAGGTTATCTGAGAGCCAAAGAGAATGAGTGAGAGAGAGAGAGAGAGAGAGAGAGAGAGAGAGAGAGAAAGAGAACATCTGAGAGAAGTTCCCTTTCAGTGGAGGAACTGGCTTTTGATTAGTTTGGACTAAACTGTACGTGATGGACTGTGGTCTTTGGGCCAGACCTTGAAGGAGAGCAAACAGATAAACCATTTGGAACTATTTCACTGGACTATCACCCCCCCCCCCCCAAAAAAAAAAAAAAAAGCCTGCTTGAATCTCAACCACTAGCCACCAGAAACACTTTACAAACACAGCCTTAAGAACCCGCCCCTCCAGTGAAACTATCCAACCACTAAGCAATGCTTCCACACTTTCCCGCCCTTTTGTCTTTTACTTCCTGTATGATCCAGCCAATGGCATGCCAAATCCTACTGTATTTGCTTTCAGTGTACCCACATGCAACAGCCAAATAAGTCTGGCCCTATTATCAGCTCCAGGTGAGATGCAAGATGTGTCTGCCAGACAGGAATATCAAGTGGTTCGCTTTACAAGGTTTTGTAGATCAAAAATGAGGAGCCATCTGTCGAAAAGCATTAGAGGTGTGGGAATAAAAATACACAACTTTGACACACAATGCATCCATACGGACAGTCTTGAAAAGAAACGGTTGGTTAGTTGATTAATTCACCTGTGTGTACCATTTCCCTGCAATTTTTTACAAACCCATTTTTCTCTTCTTTTTTTTTCTTTTACATGTGCGATGATATCCGTCCTCCGACATCATTTATATACATTATCAGAATCAAAGCGAGGCAAATGGACCTCTGGAATTAGGGTTCTGTTGGTGACAACTTGAGTGTGGCAAGTGAATCGAGATAAAGCAAGCATGGGATTTTGTCACAAACAAGGGTTTGTTTCGTTAAGAAGTGTGTGTGTGTGTCTGTGTGTGTGTGTGTGTGTGTGTGTGTGTGTGTGGATGGCACTGGTTGCTGTCCTTGTGTTTGTAAAGATGTCAAGCCTTTATACAAATATAAATATATATATATATGCTCCAATCTTATCTATTTTAACCTATACACACTATTTTATCACGTCCTACAGAGCACCTCTACGCCAGAGAGACTAAAGTAGAATTAGTCCATTTTAATAAAGCAAAGATTTACTTTACGCTCCTCCATTGTAACGGTTCTGAGAGAAGGAAAAGTGTAGTTGTCTCTGAAATAAAGAGTGAAATTATTAACATGGAAAAGACAATCGTTGGACACAGTAGGCCTATTGTACAGATATTTCCCCTCCTCAATCCAGGAGTCAAACCACTTTGAAGAGAATTCATGTTGGAAGTGTGGGCACCATTTTTAAAACACATCCTTGTTCATCGATTTGTACCAGTGTTGCCGTGCAGTGACAGTGAATACAGTACTTTGTTTCATTTGTCAGTCGCAAACTGTACATGACTTATAGCGCCTGGCCCGATTCCATTTTACTGTCAAATCAAGTTAACCAGCAGTAACAGAAAAATAAATATATGTTTTTATATATTGTCATTGTGTCAATTCTTTTTTTGTGGTCATAATTCCTGTCCTTTCAGGGTTTTGTCGCAGTATATTAAAGCAAGGACAGAACATACATGTTTAGGTAATCGGTAGGTATGAATGGATGGACACAGTAACATGTAAGCAACTGTATCCCTACAATATTACTACTATTTTAGAGAATAAATGTCGCATGGGGCCTGTTTGGTCTATTTAACATTTAACTTTATCAAAATACTCTCCGCCACCAGATGGCGACATTAACTCGAACCTGCTAAAACTTGTTTCGGATTGTAAAAACAACGTTAATCCCCATAAATAGATCTCCAAATAAGAGTTTACATCAATATTAAAGAAAAAATGCATTTACTGCAGAAAATGCGGTGAGTGTTGTAGTGCAAAATGAGGTTGAAATAGCCTATGTTTAAGTAAAGCCACATAGTTTAAGAAATGTTAAATGGCTTAAATCAAGTGAAGGGATTTGAACATAGTCTAAATGGAGTAAAAAAATAGCTAATGTGATCAAGTTTGAATACATGTGAATATATATATATATGTATATATATATATATATATATATATATATATATCTTTGTTTTGATTAGATCCCCCCTGCTGTTAAGGTCAAAGAGGAACTCGTAGTAAACCTAATTTATATACTTGTACTCGTTGCCACCATTTCCCACAGAAGTTAAGAACGCATCCAACGGCCCTGCAGGTATAAATGGCAATGGAAGCTGGGTTTTCAACCTTAAAATAATAGATTTAATCAGTTGTGTTATATTATGAGCGTTCCAAAAGAAGCATTTGTATGCATTGGACAGCGAAACTGGTGTGGAGTGTAGCTAATTGGCCATCTAGACAATATATGTGTTTTAGCGTCGCTCTGAAATTACCTCATAAATGACCTGCTGCTTGTTCCTGGTTTTGTGTGCTTTTGAACAATCCGGAAAAGGGTGGCCACCTACGGGAAAGGCTCACCGAGGGCCCCCGCAGTGGGTAGGCCTTCGACAGTTCTGTGATGAGCTTTTTGAGGTGCTTTGGTCTGTTGGCTTCAAGTGAGCCTTGTTGTGGACTTGGGCACCGTACCCTTCCTATCATCTCCCCCAAATGCATGCCCTCTATTCCTCTTCTTTCCCCTCTTACTTTTTAAGCACTTCATTTTTGCAGTCAACACTGCTTTGCGGATCGCAGTTTGTTTTTGAGTGCGTTTTGTATTGGCGGTGGTCGACAAGGCAAGCTGGCTGACTGCACTGACTTGACTTTAGTAAACCCTGCATTCCTCACTGATGAACACTACACTGGAAAATGTTTGCTCTGGCAACAAAATGGACCAACTGGGAAACTGAATAACTGGCAAAGTTGTGCGGGGAAACTACCAAGAGCCTCAACTATAGGAAACAACTTCAGCCGTATCTGTAAAGTTCATCAGCCTTCCACTGTAGTTTGTTTTATTCTTAAATATAGGTAAGTGATAGGGTAAGTAGAGAAATCACGCGGTATTTGACTACCTTTTGTCAAGGGCTATTTTCTCGGTAAAGGACATCCACTAGGTTAAAGAACTCAACAGCTGTTGCAATCCTGAATTTGCAAGAAACCTGTATTTTTGGCAAGACAACCTTTTGTAGGATTGAAGGTCAAGTCAAACCTTTCGGAATCGATGCCTCTCATTCTGAAGAACGGAACGTCACTTCTTGCTGATGTCGTGTTGCTGCCCTCCATAAATCCACATAAAGCACCTTGAAGCTTCATTGTGTCAAGCCTGCCATGTCGCCCAAAGAGACTCTCACAAAGTAATGGACCGGCTTTTCTCTTTTCACAGACAAAAGACTGACTTCATGACTGACTTGGGTGTTGAGGTTTAGTCTTTGCTTTGATGCTGTACTTACGGATTTCAACTTGCGCACACAATGCCTACTCGTCACTATACTCTCCCATTTATCTCGTCTTTCCTTTTCCACTTCCTATGCTACATTTGGAACTTGTTAACTGCTGCTTGCAGTTTGACTGCTGATTTATGGACTCTGTGCAATGTAGTTTTGTGCAATTATGTATTTGATTAACCTCTGACGTTGTCCCTGTGTTCAGGCCACTGTTGACACTTGCGTGGTTTGTGGGAATCTTTTTTTTTATAAATGATTATACTAATGCAAATTTTGTAAATAATAAAGTATTGGTACACTTATGTTTGTCTTAAAGAGTAATGGGCTTGCAACTCTAGCCACTGGTCGTTGAGCTGCTTTTAGTATGACAAATGTACTTTTTGGCAAATTTTGACATTTTTAATTTGCGTATCTTACCAAGTCCATTGGAAGATCGGTACAAACATCAGCTACAAAGGCAATTAGTTTTTGACACTTTTAAAAAACTCATAATGGTTGTGTTCACCATTATTTGTGTCATGACTACACCAGCTTAGAAGACATGGCTCATGCTAGTCATAATGGTTTCTTTCATAATAAACAGATTTGAGAAACTATATCATGGAAATTGTAATATAAATAGCTGATACTCATGTCCGTTTTTTTCATGAAGCGTAGTTTAATTCAGAGAGGTGAGATGGGCCTAAGTAGGTGAGTGTGCTTAATGTAACCGTAATGATCTCCTCAAACAGTGAAGCATGGAAATTACATTTTGTTAAGCCTGCCAGTGTTGTGCCCATTGATGGATGTTCCTGTGGATTGACTGGTGGCCCTGCTGACTCATTCAACTCCCCCTCGATAGTGACGACAACTACCAAGCAGAGCTGTTTGTTGAAATCCCCTGCCATGTTTGTACATCCTACCGTGCCTGTGACTCAAATGTATCGATGAAGAAGAACAGATGTTTGATGGTGAACAGAAGACCAGGAGCACTTCAGTCTACAACTCATGCCAGTGGGTATTCTGGGGACACTTTGCACTTGCATGCAAATAATAGAAATTGAAACCTTAGAGGAAAGCTACAATAAGACGAAGTATACAGTACATATACAGCTGACTATTGGGTTTGGGAGGGTAATTAAATAAAATAAAGACTATTTGTGTGTATATATGCTGCATATCCCTGTGACTGGTGTGAAAGTGTTAACTTTCAGAAGTGATTTCGGGTCATCTGGAGTTCCTGGTGCTGGTGAGACCGGCCAGCTCCTTCAGGAAAGGCAAGGCCTTTGGCTTGATTCGATAGAGTTCAGATAATCTGATCACATTCAGGTTTGCAGATGGTTCACGTTGCTGTGACTCAAGTCCTCGGCGCAAATGTGTTTCTTACAGGTGAAGATGGAACATTCAGCAGATCAGTGCCCATTCTGCAGATGACATGGTGAGATCTGTAATCAACTTGCTTATCATAATGGACATCAAATGGTAATGACACAATCCCTCCCAATTTTTTGAGTTGTTTGAGGACCCTAGTATTTGGATGAGGTAACCACTATGCACTCGTTGGCCACCAATTAAAACAAGTTTCCGAACCCTGCCACTAAATGTAATGATCCGATTTAACAGATTACACTGTCACTGCATTTATGGGTTTTTGAATGCCAATGAAATGTTTATTAATCTTTGGTGGTTGAACTCTGTAGTCTCTCCTTGGCCGCAGGTAGTGGTCGCCAGGGGCGTAGGAATGAGTTTAACATTGGGGGGGACATGTCCCCTCCGTCCCCCCCGGTTCCTACGCCCTTGGTGGTCGTCATACAAACTGGCCTGATCATCATGACTCCACATGGCTGTAGCTTCAATCAAAGTCTGTACCATCAGTCGGTTATGAGGGTTGGCAGCTACAATGGCTCGATTGCTGGTCACTCTTGACAACCAGACCTGTGACCATTTGTTTATTTGTATTTTATTTCTGCAAGTCTGAGCCCAGCTATTGTACTTCTAGCCCCCCTAGCTGGTAAACCTTGTAATGCCTAAACTTACTAACCTAAAGCCTAAGCGTGACAATCTCAAACCCATTAAATCAATGTGAAAATCTCCTAACATGAATTTAACCACCACTAAAGTAATCCTCTAACATAAATATGAATGAGAGTGCCTAAAATATTCACACCTAAACCGAACCAGCCTTAATCTCGTGCCAAAACGAACATTTCAAAATATAACTACCTACACCTAACGTGTCCTTTAAGCTCCACCTATTTTGGTTCTTCCCCAATGGGTTTAATCCTGAGCTTGAAATGCTTTAGATTATATTTGACATGTAAAAATGTGTTGCTTCATAAATAAACGACACACATGATCTTATTATTACGACTTGTGTTTAGTTTGCATGCAAACTATCTTTAGTGTCAGAGCGTTAACACTCATCGGCGTGTCAATTGGTTGTCCTTATCGTACGGAGTTAAAGATCTTTCTATCTTGCCATTAGAGAATGCGTTGCTGTGTCCCAAGACAGTCTTTTTAAATGGTTAACAACGTGCTTTCATTAAGAAGTGAAAAATGAATGCTATTAAACTACTTTCAGCTTGCTGATCTTCTAGATATTGGTGTGACCTGCCCTGAGGAGCTAGCCTTCTGAATATTTATTCACCTGTCACTTTCACTTAATCAGGGCAGCTCATTTGGTTTGGGAAACCACCTCGCCTGTCAATCATGCACACACAATGTTATCATGGCTCCAACACAGATGTGACCAGCCAATGGGAAGAAATAGATGGAGTGAACCAAGGTCTTTGCTTTTTGAACCTTCTCAAACAAATCTGCCCTGTCCAATCTTGATGCAGCAGCTTGTTCAATCCATTTTACTCCATGCATGGTATTTGCTAGGTTGACACTAAAAGGCTTCAAATGTAACTGAACCAGATGAACCCTGTTAAGGTTTTTCATTTGAGCAATTTAAAAGGCTGACTCAAACGATTGTGTTTTATAGAAAGTGACCATATGTCTAGTCTAAATGTCATCGAAAATATAGAATTATGATATTGCAGTGATACAGACCACACAATTAAAGATTCTCTCTACGTTGGAGAGCAATAAAACCGATATATTTTGAGCTGCATTACACATTGAATGCCATAACAAACATCCAGTGACCTTTTGCGATTCATATGCAAGACAAGAATTTCTACTCAGTCTGTCCTAATTGAAATATCAACTTGAGCCTTTTTAAAATGACATTTTGCGAAGCCACATAAAAAAACAATGCTGGGATGTCAATGAAAACATTCATGAAGTTGTGTAATACACAAAACAAAATAAACTGATGCCTATTAAATAGCTATATCATATATCACTAAAGTGATAACGTTGTGATTGTTATTCCTCAGTATTCTTAATTCAATTCCCCCCCCCCCCCCCCCCCCCCACACACACACACACACACACACACACTCTCTAGTCTTTACATTATCCCCCCTTGTATCTCCGCGGGCGACCGTCGCGTAAGACAGCACCGCTCGATTAACATCACACGAGGCTTTGTAGCGCTGTAGTGGCCCGGGCTCAGCGTATCGCCATCAAGTGTGGAAGTTGCACTGCAGGGGTGGGACTTCTGCAGTCAGGGGAGCTGCGTCTCTCATGGAAATGCTACAAACAGCGTTTCCCACAGCCCACTAACGCAGGCGGACACACATTCTGGTTCACGTATAGAAGCCCTCACCGTTTATGCACGCCGCGGGATAAGAACAGCACGGCTCGCCGTGGACGCGTCCCGCCGGATCGAGCAACACCAGCGTCAGCATCAGCACCAGCAGCACCTGTGCGTCCGTTGATGGGGACGAGAGACGCGTGAAGAAGGGAAGAGCGGTGGAGTGGGTTCCCCCCCTTCCCCATTGCACCAAAAGAAAACTCTGGGGTAAGGACGGCTTGTTCACTTTTGCTGTTGAATGAAAATACATGGGGAGTCCCAAGTCCCGTTTTGAATGCCGTTGGCCTAAATATGCCTTCACTGTGTAATTCCAGCACTACTATAAATGCATTAGGAGCGAGACTTTGTGGACCTCATCTCTCACGGCCGTTGGCTTTTAGATGGACATAAAAAGGACACAGTTCGGCACCGAGCCATTCGCCCGGCCAGTAAATGTCATGCATATTCTGGGAAGAGAGATTTGGACGTAATGTCCTCTCTCATAGACCGTTAAGAAATAGAAGTGGACTTAAAGTAAGAATTAGGTTTTCCTAATCGGTGTCATGCGCGTCACTACTACGGTTAGACCATCCTATCGGAGGCGCTTTGGTTTTGAATGTGGGACATTGGGGAATTAGTAGGCTATACGGTAACAAGTCAAGTGGTAGGTGCCGCTCTTCAAGCTCCACCGTTGGCGTTGAGTGGCGACCCAAGTGTCCGAGGACCAGTGTTGCCAGATTGGGCGCGAAATCTGACCCAATCTGGCAACACTGCCGAAGACCTGTGGTCTTGCCACTGAGCGGCTGGTTCCCCGAACGTAGGCACGGTGGGTTTATCATCATCCTATACCTTTACCGCATAAGAACCTCTTCATACACCCAGACCCTTCAGAATAGCTCGTTGGCTGTGAAGAAGGCATAGGGTTTGGGTTCGGGGCAAACCCTTTCAGTTATTACGTTTGCATCACACTACTTTCTCGTTGGATGGGATAGAGCAACCACATGGAGGATTATGCAACAGCCAGAGCACGTGTTGTTCCCGTCTGCTCCGGACGGTCACACCACACAACTAGATCTGAGGGTCCCACTGTGTTCTGTCTGGAGACACCGCTTTTAGTTGCATGGTTGTTAAAATAGGATTTTTCAGATTTAGATGCAGTTATTTCTTCTGAGTAAAACTACTTGGCGGGTCACGACTCTGCTGATTTTAATGCTCTATTAACTGAACCCATTACACACACAGACTGTCCAAGGGAAGCCCAGAGCAATGACGACCAGAAAATCCGTCGTTTCAAATGAATTACAATGCCAATAGGCAATGAGGCCTCTCCCTGTTACATTACACTCTGCTGCCTTTCCATTTTTGCGCCAGCTAAGTAGTACTCCATCTAGCCTACACTCTGGGTGTTATGTGGTATTATCTTGGCGATATAACTGATATATCTAGACGTATGCTTGTTTTGTCCAAGACCCTAACAGAATGAACTCTGTATGTTGAAATACGATCTGCTTTGCGATTCAATTTCAACACGCGCAATCATCGAAGTCATCTCTCTCTCTCTCTCTCTCTCTCTCTCTCTCTCTCTCTCTCTCTCTCTCTCTCTCTCTCTCTCTCTCTGGGAATGCCCCCAGCTTCCCTGCAACCATATTATGTTGCAATGTAACTTCCAACACAAACGTAATTCGATAGTTTGGTAAAAGCCATGGGATTCTGGCCTTGTAAGTGCGTGTGTTTGTGCATGATTACTGTAATGCTGCATGGACATGTGTAGACACTACCGTTGTATTTATTGCAACAGCTTGCACTTCCACATCCTCATTTCTGTGTCGTTTAGGTTATGGACCAAAGAGAGATTCAGTCAGTCACTGTTAAAAAAGAGATGCAAGGCAACTGGGATCCAGTGTAAAATGTACTTCAATAACTGACAGTTGTAATGGATGATGCTTTCCTCCATCCGGCCCACATGGTGGAAACTTAAGTCCAGGGCGCGTCATGTTGCTTCAGCCCCTGAATGATGAAGACGGTTGGACTGCAAAGTGCTGGGTTCTCCCCTCGGTGTTCCACCCACACGCAGCTCTCCGTTGGCACATGCTCATCGACATCAATAGCCCTGACATGTTGCTTGATGACTTCACTGGGTCGCCTCCCCCCCCCCATTCGACCAATGAGCCGAATCATAACCTGCTGCTTCAGCAGAAACACGGGGAATGGCTGGAAGGATGGATGGTGCATGGATAGATGGAGAGTGGGGTGGAACGGTAGATGGATGAATGGTGAGTTGGATTGATTGATGGACGGATGAATGAATAGGTGGATGGATGGACAGATAGGTAAATCGATCAGAACGTTAGCAGAGTGGCAACCTAGAGAGAGAGAGAGAGAGAGAGGGAGAGAGAGGGAGAGAGAGAGAGAGAGAGAGAGACCTGTTCCACAGTGTGTCCCTGCGTTTTACAATCCGTGACAGCGTTGCAGTTTAATTTAATTGTGAGTCATTGGGTGGGATTAAAAGCGAACTTGATTTATCAGTCAGTCCAACATTTGAAGCCAAAGAGAGAGAGAGAGAGAGGCTGTCTGTGGTCACACATCAAATCCCCACCCCCAAACCCCTCTCTCCCGCCCACTCCCAGTCTGTCTGTCTCCTCTGCTCTTTCCTCCATTCCCATCTCCTTATTCTCCCACTGTTTCTCCATCCACCCACTCTGCCCCCCCGCCATCGGGGCTGTGGTAATAAATTCTGGTGGCCATTACTATTGATCAGAGCTGCTTGGGGTGTACCGGAGCCATAAAGGAGCATCTCATATGATCCTCGTTCTGATCTCACTGGCTAGCAGCCTTCCAAGAAATTGGTCTACTTTTCACTATTTGGACTCTTTTTTTTGTTTTTGATTTATTTTTTCGACTCACACACACACACACACACACGCACGCACACACACACGCACACACACACACACACATACACGCACACACTATATGTTTGTACATCAATATACTTTTACCAGAATTTATGAATATTTTTATGTATGAAAGTATATGCGCTCCTTTCACAAACACAACCATTGGGCCTATACATAGTTAATCTATTCTACAAAATAACAAAAACATATTAATATTAATCGAAACAAAGAGATTTTTCATGTAAATCAAGTAATCTAAGTAACATCACCTTCATAATGTCAGCAAAGTAGGTTTAGTTCACTGACATGCTAGGCTAGCCTTATGCTGGATAAACCCGATAACATATAACCTTATCCTGGATAAACCATTTACCAAATTTAGAAAATGTGAGAGACCACTCACCTTACGATAGATTTAGATACATTCGGGTGTTGACACACACACCACACTAACCATTCCACAATAACCCAGTACAGCTTCTCAAAACCGGAAATCTTTGCAATCTCTCACGATCACTCTACAAGCCTTTCCTCCATATTGGAAGACCACCTCACTAAAGCTTTTGCCGCCATGGCTTTTGTTATGACTACTTGATGAATTCATGGTATTTCGTTAAGTCAGCATGGCTCCTGATTGGCTATCGTCTTTACCAGGTGACAATCAATTGCCTGTGTACTTGGCTGTCGTCAGGGTTCCCCCCAGACTAAAGGACATCGTCATATTGAACTTGTTTAATATTTACTCTAACCACACCCCACACCACAGCACTTTGCTGACCAGAGTCGGAAGGGGGAAATCGGGCACAAACTCGGGCTAATTACCCTGTATGTTGTGTCGATACTCTCCCTGGTGGTTTTAAAGGATGTCAATGAGAAAGGATCAATGTTTCCAGGCATGCATCGCTCAAGAGCCGAATACACTCCCGGAGCAGATCTCTACCTCTACACTGCCAGCTATGAGCTGTTCTCTACATTCATGTCTTTCTACCAAAAGAGAAAAATTTGAAGAAAATTCTTCACAAATAGCAGTTGCAGTAATGGGGTTGCTAGAAAGATTAATAAATGTCGGTCTTGTATCTCTCTCTTTCGGTCTCTCGCTCTCGCCGTCTCTCTTTCTCTCGCTCTTTCTGGTTGTCGCCCGAGCTCTTTCTCTCTCTCTTTCTCTCTCTCGCTCGCTCTCCTGTCAATGCTGGGCTCTCTTAATCGATATCTCTCCCTCTCACACATGAACTTGTTTTCTGTTGTCTTCTCCTATCGAAAGAAGCACAGGCAGACACAATCTTTCCCTCCATCTTACACACTCACACTAACCCACACTCCAGCTGTCGCTCTTCCCTCCACAGGCAGTGTGTAGACTGAGGCTGTGCCTCTGCAGGTGGTCTGGACATAAGCAGACATATCCACAGTACCTCTCTGAGTCACCATGGAGAACGGGCGTTCTGCTAATTCCTTGGGAGGAAGAGGGAGGGAGAGAGAGAATGAGAGCGAGGATAGGTGACTGTTTGCCAACAGTTCAGTGCCAACCCAATACTTCTAAAACGCTGAATAAAGATCTTTAAATTGAGAAAGGCAAGCTGTCCCAGGAAGCTAAAATACATTTGCTCTCATTTATTTTCTTAATTTATGCTTTTCATTAGCCTACAAGCGTAAAAGTAGAACCAATGAGAGTTGAGATCTGAAATCTTACTTCATCTCCCATGGATTTGCTGGATAGGGGCAGGATAGTTGAGTTGTTACGTTGCCTATCTGCCTTCCATGGAAGTCATGGGTTTCAGTTCAAACCAACAGCAACGAGAATGTAACACAGGATTTGGAGAGGCAAGAGTATAGAACCACACCATGATGGTAAGAATAGAATAAAGTTAAACAATGAGGAGCTGACCCTAGACTTCTGCACTGGATCTCTGTAAGAGTGAATGATTGAACATGTCTGCTATGCAAGGGCGTAGGAACCGGGGGGGACGGAGGGGACGTGTCCCCTCCAATATCGAAGACAGGCGCATTTGTCCCACCTAAAAATTATACCCGGGGAGAAAAATGTTTTATTTTATTTTGAAAGCGCAACACAGCGTCTTGTCACCGCTTCTTATTCTAAAAAACTGGATTATTGAGCGTGCAATTAAAGAATTGATTTGATATTTATGAGTTAATTACTGCCATTCAAAATGTGTTTTCCTTTACATTTACAAATATATCTTATATTTATATATTATATATAACATTGTTTACATTTTCAAAATGTGAAAATAATAAATTAGGCCAAAATGCGTCTCATAACAGTACTGCCTTGGCTCAATCAACATCAGTGTTTTTAGCTCTGCTTAAACCACTCTCTTAGTAAGTGTGTGTGCGTAATAACTGTTGGTTGTGTTGTGATGGCAAAGTTTTCCCAGGATTATTGTCTGTAAATAGGATCTTTATTATGGCATCTCCTCCTCGGTTCTGCCTTCATGACTCAAACCATCTGGAAAATGAATAAATAAATGATAAACTGAGAAGAACAAGCATTTGGCTTGTCGATTTTTGTTCATCCCCACAGGCTTTCCTGGTTTTGAGGATGTGGATATGAAGTGAGTTGACAACAGTATAACTCTTTAACGGCGTGGATAACAGTATACTTGTTAAGCCTCGTATAAGTACTGCTATTACCTTATATTAGTATTGCGTCATCGTCCATGGCGGTGTATTACTGCATTTTGCTGTGCAGTGAGTCATATTTCAAATATGAGTCAGGCTTGTTGTATAACAATAACGCCAGAACGCCACTTGTGTTTGAATTTGCATCTGTAGTGGGAACGGTTGACTTGCTTGATCTCAAATGAAATGAGACATACTTTATTCCTCCCAGATTAAATCTGAGTGACACAGCAGCAGCCGCAGCAGAAGAGAAACATCATTAATGCTGCTGCTCGCTGCTACAGTCTCCAACTCTACAATCACAAAAGGAATATTAAAACGTCTTTCAAACTATACTGAACCCTTAACCTTTCTATTATGTAGTAGGTTCATTCGTTACCCAATTATATCCAATGACGTTTCATCTTTTTGGGCCTCACAAATTGGACACAGCCATCAGAACGCAAAGATGCAAGTGCTGTATCTTCTGTGCCGATATTGAGGTTAAAATATATAAAGATGAGTCACCTGTGTTGATAGTTATTATAGTACACCTGCGAATTATTGTTTGTTTTGTGTTATAGTTATATTTTCGGACAGTGTTAGTGTTTACTCATTCAGATCTTAACAACTATATGCATGAAGGGCCAAACTAGTCTTCTGGGTCCAGCAACCTTTCAAGTGTTCCTTGAGGTACCATGATGCACTTGTCATCAGAGCTACACTTTGCAGCAAAGTGATGTTATTTACTGTTCTTTGCGATGCATTCATTACAGGCATACTTTATATAATTAAGGATACGCCTACATTCCACAGCCATGACGCAGACCGCTGGGTTTGAGATGATCGGAGGTGTTGTTTTGAATGCTTTGCAGTACTTTTCAGTGCCTCACGATGACGGTTGGTAATGCATCGCAGAGCCTCTATTTCTACTCTATTTTCATCGAATCACTGGAAATGTGATGTCCATCGCAACTTTTTCCCTCTGTATTTTTGTGATATTTTGCAATATGTGCAAGAAAAGGAAACTCATGGGAACTTTCCATTATTGGTAAGATCTGCACCTGACAACGCTGCCAATCGATATGCAGCTTCCAGAAGATTCACCGACGGTGATGGTTGGCCTGTTTGCAAATCTGGACGATGTAATGGGGCCGAGCCCTGAGGAGGGGAAAACGTTTCTTGAGTACATTTCCTTACGGAAGTGAGTTCTGCTGATCAAAACAAAAGCAATATTGGCCGGGTGCTTTAGGGGAAAGGGCCTGGGCTGAGCTAGACATAGGTGAGGAGGTGAGGAATTCCCACCTCCTCTCCCTTCTCCTCCTCCCTCACTCCCTCTCTCCCTACCTCCTCCCTCCCTTCTCAACCCTCACTCCCTCTCTCCCTACCTCCTCCCTCTCCCTCCCTCCCTCCCTTCTCCTCTTCCCTTACTCCCTCTCTCCCTACCTCCTCCCTCCCTTCTCCTCTTCCCTTACTCCTCTCTCCCTACCTCCTCCCTCTCACTCCCTCCCTTCTCCTCTTCCCCTACTCCCTCTCTCCCTACCTCCTCCCTCTCCCTCCCTCCCTTCTCCTCTTCCCTTACTCCCTCTCTCCCTACCTCCTCCCTCTCCCTCCCTCCCTTCTCCTCTTCCCTTACTCCCTCTCTCCCTACCTCCTCCCTCTCCCTCCCTCCCTTCTCCTCTTCCCTTACTCCCTCTCTCCCTACCTCCTCCCTCTCCCTCCCTCCCTTCTCCTCTTCCCTTACTCCCTCTCTCCCTACCTCCTCCCTCCCCCCCTTCTCCTCCTCCCTCAGTCTCTCTAAGGAACCGGCATGCTCTCCTAACATCAGTAGCAGACCCACCCCCAACACCACCGCCACCACCATCACCCCCTGCACTGCACCAGCTCTTTTAATTGGTCTAGGTCTCTGCAAAAGGGCTCAGCAGGATTGCAATACCCCCCATCCACTCACCCCCAACCCAGCCTCCACCACAGACACCCCCCCCCCCCCCCCGCCTCCAACTCCCACCACCACCACTGCCACATCCATGGATCCGTCCTCCTAGGAGAGGTACGTGGATGTGGCGAGGGAAAGGGGTGAACGTTAGGCTGACGGCAAGGCCAGAAGTTCTCGCCTCACCACATCCGAGAGCCATGGGAAGATTCCCGTCAGAACAAAGAGGGGTCGGTCGGGGCGGGAGGGGGAGAAGGGCTTCGTGGGAAGGTGGAGGGAAATGGGATGAGTCACAGAAACTAATGCGGCGGCGCTTCTCTCCTGGTCTCTGGCGGAGCGAGAGAGAGCGGGACGTCGGAAAGTGTTGTTTTCCGAAGCCTGCCATTGCTATTTTTAACGGATAGGTTTTTTTTTCTTCCTCTTCCCTCTCCCATCTAACGTTGTTAGGCAAACAGACCATCAGTGGCTGTGTGAAGACGCTAGGATCACAACATCAGCCGTGGCTCCTCTGGCTCGTGTGCGGCGGACATCCCACTGTTCGACCCCGTAGAGCTGCTCTCTCCACCCACGGCCTTGTCTGATTTCGCTGTCGCGTCCTTAAGCAAAAAAAATGTTTTTATTTTTTTTTATTTTGTAGAAATAACTCCAGTGTTCAGGGTAAATTCAGTAGACTATGTGCGTGATCTAGAACGTGGTCACAAACCCCACTTATTGTTCCAAGTGACTTCTACTAGTCAAAATAAAGTAGGCTATGTAATTATGATTAGTGTGAAAGGGATTGTGGTTTAATAACCACTGACTATATTTGTATTCATTGTGAAGAGGACGGCTTAATACTTCACACATAAGGCTATTCATACTAGAACTGCCCTAGTTGTGTATTGTTCTGTGCGTTTCACACTACAGTCTTGGCTAGACAGATGCATATTTTGAATTATGCCTCTCCATTGCAACCCAATAATTAGCTGTAAATCTTTTTCTTATCTCATGGAAATGTGAGTTTTTGATGAAACTTACCTTGATCTTGTTACCCTGATACAACAACAACATTAAGTTATTCAAAAATATTTCTGCATACTTATACCTATACCTATTTAGACATTAAACAGATCTGTGTGTGTGTGTGTGTGCGTGCGTGCGTGCGTGCGTGCGTGCGTGCGTGCGTGCGTGCGTGCGTGCGTGCGTGCGTGCGTGCGTGCGTGTGCTTCACAGGCCTGCTGCTGAACCATGTCCTCTGCTCAGAGTGAGGATTCTTCAGGGTACCATCTGAGTGGTGAGTGAGGCTGACGTTGTCATGACGATGCCTGTCACTGGCTTTTGCTATACCTCATCACTGAACACGCATCTCAGCTGAACGCCCCAGTGCTGCAGCCTGTCTGTGTATTGAAAAGTGGTTGTCAGGTGTGCAGTATCAAAGGGACAGCATTGCGTCCTCTGTACCTTCCGGTATATATGTATACCAAAAAGAAACTAGCCCCCAAGGTGGCTCCCCTCAGGTCAAGGATGGTGCAGATGAACTCGCTAATTTATTAACTATGGCTTTAAGAAATACTTTAGGAACGGCATAACATTCCATCCTTGTAGCAAACTAATAGGAAGCATCTTTGTTTAGTTCAAAAAGGGCATGAGGTTCCTGCTGAGACTGTGGTCTTTATGGCCATTAGGGAAAAATATTTATAATCATGATAATATGCCGTGACATTTTCCAGTATTTTCCATTTGATGTGACATTTCTATGTGAATAAACATCTCTCTAACTGTAACTACATACCTCTTTGTTAATCTATCTCTATAGAACTATGAAATCAAAAAATAATTAATAACCCAGCGTACTATGGTGTCCATCATGGACTGCTGTCCCTCAAGCGTCCTCATGAAACCTCTGCTGCACGGTCCCACTGCGTTGGCCTCTGAGTCTGTGTGTGTGTTTGACCTCCAGTGGTGCGGAACCCCCCAGGATGGGAGGTGGGGCTTTACCTGGTTGGATTCCTGATCCTACTGGCAGTGGCGGGCCTGAACATCTGGAAGCTCTGGAAGTCGGGAACGTTTCCCACCCCTTCTCCCTTCCCCAACTTTGACTACCGGTACCTCCAGGAGAAATATGGAAACTCCTTCTCGGAAGTGCGGCAGAAGGTACCGTGAAGCAATTTCTTGATGATCATTTTGCGATCGTCTCCGTCCAAAGCCCAAAGTGATTGGTCCAAAGGGCAACTGCTTTAGCAGCAGGTGTGATGCTGGTGGGTCATTAGAAGCTGTTTCAGAATCGGTACACTGGTCAATCCTATATCTGGGTGGGCAAGCAGTGCCACTTGTGATGTCACATGTGGATGGATTTTGAAACCGCTTGTACTAATGGCGGGGAAATAGGGCCCCTTTAAAATCATTCACTTACCTCTCCATGGGAAAATGCATCCCTCTAGTAATGCATTAGCTTGGCTCTAATTTCATCATTGATCACTATTGTTGAATGAATTCATAGGACACGGTTACAGCTTTGAAACTCTGATCCTTTTTGAGGAATTAATCACAGATTCTTTTCTTGTGTGGAATATAAAAATGTACCAAAGGTAAATATAATAGTTGGTAGGAAGGGGCTCAAAACCTCAACTCAAAACGTTTTTAAATAATTTGGTTATTACTGTCGCTAAATTGAGGACTTAGACCTATGTTTATCTCGGATGCAGCAGTTTTTAAATGTTATAGCAAAACTTCTTGGAAGATACGGCACAGAGCCTGGGACGAAACCAACAACTGTGAGGGCCGGAGTGAAGCCTTGTGAAGAAAACCCATTTGCGCAAGTGGATAAAGGGTTCAAAAGTGATTTTAAGAAGTGTATTTTCTACAGTGCCCAGTCCACACTGTTGGTTTGATTCCTTTACAGACCCTTTCTTTACAGTTTACTTCTTCTAGCCAAGTATGTGTTTGCCAATAAAGCACTTATAGATCCCCTACTTCATGCGACATAATTGGTCGACTGAAGTATGAAGCGAAATTAAGTGAAACGACCCATTAAATCAGATCTGAGCCATCAGGCTTAGATAGGAATCTAAAGCCCTGTTTTGCGAGACTAGGCCCATGTTAATAAATTAATTAATGTGTGAATTAAATGTTGGGAAACTTTCAGTTCAGTGTTTACCTCCAAGATGACCACTAGTCTCAGAGGGGGTATACAGTCAAACAGATCAAACACTACAATTGGTCAGGATTCAGTCAATTCGTTTGTGAGGTAATTAGCTCATTAAATTGCAGCAAGTCTTGTTCCGGGCTGTCTGCACTCAGGTGGGGAAAACAAGTCAATATCATTAATCATACCATGGCTCTCCCTTCCCTCCCCCCCCCTCTTCGCCCTCCCTGCAGAGAGTGGCGGCAAACAACCACCGCCGCACCTCCACCGCCTCCAGCCGCAAGCCCAGCCTGGCCGCGGGCGAGGCCCCGGACGTCCTGCGGATGCTGGGCCCCCTGGAGCTGGTGAACCGGGAGCTGGACCCGGCGGGCGCGGTGGCCCAGCTCAACCGCTCGGTGTCCACCGACTCGCTGAGCTCCATCTCGTCCGTCGCCAACAACTTCGGCCACGACTACACGGTGGGGCAGCTGGAGGTGACGCTGGAGTTCGAGCCGTCGCGCCACCCCCACACCCACCTGGGCCACGGCACAGGGCTGCTTCACGTGGCTCTGCACCAGGGCAAGGACCTGCTGGAGCGCGAGGAGGGAGACTTCCCCGGTTGCTTCATCAGGGTGTCCCTGGGGGCCGAGGAGTTCCACGTGGGCGTCACCAAGGTGATGCACTCTGTGTGTTTGTGTGCTTCACAAGGTGTGTGTGTTTGTCAAAGTGTGTTTGCGTTTGTCAAAGTGTGTGTGTGTGTGTGTGTGTGTGTATTTTTTTTGTGTGTGTGTGTTTGTGTGTATGTGTGTATTCAAAGAGTGTATGCCTTGAAGAACTGAAAATACTAATATAATCAACTTTACCCACGTTGATGGTCTGCTAAAAGCCATGATGTTTAGTTATATGTGTTTGTTATCTCACAACAGTTTGCAAGTATGTTTGTAGACATTGAACACGATCGCATCCAGTCAATGCACCAATACCGCCCCAGTCCAAATCCAGTCTAAATGAGCTGTCGCACGGAGTGTTTAAACCATGACAGTGATGGCTGTCATTGTGGATCCAGGCCAGCTGAGCACAGGATTTGGCTCGATTTCATTGCAATTAAGGTATTAGTTGGGCACAAACACAAGGCCTTAGGACGCCTAGCTCGGTCACAGTGTGTGTGTGTGTGTGTGTGTGTGTGTCGGGGGGGGGGGGGGGGGGTGGAATCATTTAAGTTGTGCTTAAGTGATAGGGGCACTTAACTTGTTTCCATGCAGTGATAAATCACACCGATGAGGGGGTTGATCCTGTAGCTCCAGACGCTACCTCTCTGCTCTATTATATTCCGAAGGCTGAGTCGGCTTCTTCTACTTTCCTATTGTTTCCTCTCCGTACAGCAGAACGGGGATGACCTCACATCCCTGAGCAGCAGTCAGCGAGCAGATTGGCTCACACAGTGTATAGCTATACATGTTTTTGTATCCGATCGGTTGACGACGAAGTACGCCATGAGCCTATATAGCGACTCAGGCTAGATTGCAAGCTATGCTCCATCTGATTCCTATTCTCTCTTTCAACCCTTTTCCCTTGTGCCTCTCCATGTTGTCCTGTCCAGAAAGGCACAAGGCCTATAAAAGCCCATGCACTACACGCTAACAAGATTAGGGACTACAATTGGAGAGGGCCCAGGGACGAGACGAAAAGACACTGCGGTATCGGCTCCATCTGCCATGCTGGCTCCGTCCTCACCGCCTGCTGGACACACTCAACCCCATGATCAGGCTTCGGGCTCACGCTCTCGTTCCAAAGCCCCACGCCCCTCTCAGCCAGCCTGGTGCAGGGGCCTGCGCTACGCTACCCTACACCTCCGTGCTGTCAGGGTGTCTGGAGTGGAGTGTGTTCACGTTGTGTTATTATTCCCATTGTTGTAGTTACTGCGGTGCTGAGGCGGTGTGCTGTAATAAAGGCGGGAGGCGCCGCAGCGCAGGCGAGATTGGTTTCCCGTGTGACGTGTAAACGGGGGGGGGGGGGGGGGGGGGGTTTGAGGGCGTCGAAGGCGGGAGGAATGGCTGACATCAGCTCCCCTGCGCAACACGCAACCACCAGGGAGCCAGCCGACGCACTGGCCCACGCTCAGGCCCTTCTTTTCTTGCGAGGGGCTCATCTTTTACTCAGTTTGTATCTCTCTCTCGTTCTCCCTCTGTGTCATTCTCTCTCTCATTTTCTCTCTCGTTCTGTCTCTCTGTGTCGTTCTCTCTCTCATTATCTCTATGTGTCGTTCTCTCTCTCTCATTCTCTCTCGCTCATTTTCTCTCTCGTTCTGTCTCTCTGTGTCGTTCTCTCTGTGTCGTTCCATGCCTCTCGTTCTCTGTCTCGTATTCTATCTCCCTCTTGTTCTGTGTTTCTGTCTCTCTTTCTTGTTCGCTTTCGCTCTTTCTCACTCTTTCTCTCTTGCTCTCACTCTCTCACTCTCTCACGCACTCTCTCTTGATTCATCAGTCTTAATGTCTTTCTTGCTCTATCCGTTTTGCCTTCTTTCTCTACCCATTTCTCTCTTGCTCTCTTGCTCCATCTCTTGGTCTCTATCTTTCTATCCCTCTTTTTTTCTCCCCCCATATTTATCTTGCTCTCTCTCTCGCGTGCACTCTCTCTCTCGTCCGCTCTCTGTTGGTCATCTTGCTATCCGTTTTTTCCCCAGTGCTGAACTTTGAGATCATGGCTCCTCAGTGCTAACCATCTCGTGCATCTTGTGACTCAGAAACTCCTCTGTATTCTGATGCTGTTTGGCCTGCTAAAATCCTTCCAAGGTTATGGATAAAGCCACTGTGCTGCCGAATCCAAATTCACTCTGAGAAACAACATGCTCTCTTTGCATTTCCTACACAACATGCCGTGTTATTATCCCACGGCATAGTCAAATATGTTTTGCATTAGAGTGGATGATACCAAAAAGCCTGGGTGACTCAAGTTTGTGTGTTGATTCATCAAATGAAACTAAAGATTAACCACTAGCAAGGGTTGCTCAGCCCAGTAGCGTGCTGGCCACACAGACCTTATCTCTGGTTGTGACCCGGGTGTCCTTGCCGTTCACTGTTGCACTGTGTAGCTAAATGTTGCTGTCTCTACTCAGACATTTAATACGGACCGCTTTCACACTTCACCGGCTGAACGATCGGCTGTTGCGAACCTGTGTAATTATAATCGAGTCAGTGTGTTTTTCCGTCTGATTCCTTGTGAAATCCATTGGAAACCTTATCTTCTCTAAAGTGTGACCATTTAATCACCACTATTAAAAGGTTTCTCTTGGTCATTAATTTTGATGAGCAGAAGGCCAGCGCTGGGTGTTGCCTTGGACCCTACCTATTCTTAAATCTATCTCGCCTGCCAAGAATCTAGATGATCTGCTAGGAGTCTACCCTCTGTCTGCTTGATTAAAGAGGATGCATTATGCAGGTTCTACAGTGCATGTATTACACTCACTAACCCACACTCACTCACTCACTCGCTCGCACACACACACACACACACACACACACACACACACACACACACACACACACACACACCCCTAGAACTACAAACACAGAGCCCTTTTCGCAACTACACCACCAGACCAAGTCGTTATGAACTAGGAGAGCCTGAGAAAAAAATATCTACCACAATATCTTCTGAAATCTCTTCCATGACTTTATATTGACTTTAGTATCTTCAACTCATCATTTCACTTTGCTGGCAAGGGGTCCTTGGTTCAATCCCCAATGGACACAGAGTGCCTGCCGGTATCTTTTGTGCAAGATGCTTAACCCCTTCAAGACCTGACCTCAATTCACCGGAGGTTGCTTTTGATGTTTGGCCCCTGCTTAAACGACTGAATAGGAATCAGAATCACTGCCTCATTGTTAGGTATCTTATTTGTTTATTTATTTTCAGGTCCAGGCAAATGCCTTCACTGTGCTGTTTGACGAGCGCTTCTCCATCCCCCTGGACGTGGCCACCCTGGAGGAGATCAGTCTGCGTTTTGCATGCTTCGGTATCGACACCGAGGAACGCAACATCAGCGCTGGGCTCGCCGAGCTAAAGCTCTCAGACCTGGACCTGACCGTCAGACCCTTCAATGCCTGGCTCTACCTCCAGGACGTCAATAAGGTGCCACACAATCACCTAGCTTAGCTTAGCATAGCATAGCATGGAATACCACTTGGGCCTGACCATCAGACCCTTCAACTCCTGCCTCTACCTCCAGGACGTCAATAAGGTGCCACAAAATCACCTAGCTTAGCTTAGCTTAGCCTAGCGCATGCAATGCCACTTGGGGCTGACCGTCAGACCCTTCAACGCCTGGCTCCAGCTCCAGGACGTCAATAAAGTGCCACACAATCAACTAGCTTAGCTTAGCCTAGTGCATGCAATACCAGTTGGTCATGACCTTCAGACCCTTCAACGCCTGGCTCTACCTCCAGGACGTCAGTAAAGTGCTACACAATCACTGAGCTTAGCCTAGCCTAGCTCTTGGACCTGGACCTGGGTCAATGTCCAGGATGTCAATAACTTGCCACACAATCACCTTATGTGGCCTAGTATAGCATAGTATTAAATGCAATATAATACTTACTGACCATCTGACTCTCTAACTTCTGGCTCAACCTCCAGATAGTCAATGAGGTGCCACATAATCACCTAGTTTACCATGACATGCGCTACCAGTTTGACCTGACAGTCAGACTTTCAGCACTGGGCTCTACCTTAAGGTTTTTAATAAGGTGCCCCACAATAACCTGAATAAATGAATGTGCCTCTTTTGTTTTTTTATACCATTGCATGGCATGCTCTACCAGTTCCATAGAATAGCAGTACGTGTCAAAGCATAACAGTAGCAAGTCTAACACCGTTTTTAAACAAGGCTAATGTTATGCAACTGATATTTAGTAATCCGATAAGCTGCCTATGATCTTTCAACCCTTCTCAATGAAACAGTGTTTATCTTGGAAACATTTGCGCTGAAAAAACACTTGCACAATCATTTAAAATGTAAACTTTTTTTCAAAGACCATTTCTTACAAACTTAACATACATTACTGCAACTCAGTGCTTTGGGCTTGAGGACCAGGTTGATTTTGTGTCTTTTGCATGGTTTCTTCCCCCCCCTGTAGGCTGTGGACGCAGTGGGAGAGATCCTTCTGTCTCTCAGCTATCTGCCCACTGCAGAGCGTCTCACCGTGGTAGTGGCCAAGGCTAAAAACTTGGTGTGGACCAACGGCAGGACCACTGCAGGTAGGATAGCTATTCGTGCTAGCGTACTTTGGCTTTCCAGTCAAGTCTGTTCATGTTTGAGAGTTTGGAAACCAGTCAAAACACATGTTTGTCCGTCTGGCAGTCTGTCTGGCCGGCTGTTTATCCCTGTCTGATTGGCCAATTTTTATCTCTGTTTCTGCTTGGCCACTTTGAACTTTTGTTTTTCCAACTCTCTCACTCAGTGTTGCTTGATTTCTTGTTTGTCTTCCGCTAAATGTTTATGAAGTCATGCTCTCTGTTTTGCTTGCAATGCTTATTTTTCTCTTGAAACTCCTGTGCCCTACCCCTGCGCTAAAACACAGACTCACCAACAACAAATGTACAAGACAACAAGGTCTCTTCACGAATAGACTCAGAATAATTGAACTACCTAGCGCCTTTAGACCTCTCCACTCACTCCCTGAGCCGCTGGGTAAACATCTGAGATTATTTGTGTAGAGCTGTATTTGTCTAAATTATTACTGTGTGTGTGTGTACATACGCATGCCCGTGGGTGTGTGTCCAGGCACACAAATGTGTGTGCATGCCTTTAAGCATGAGTTTGTGTGTGTGTGTGTGTGTGTGTGTGTGTGTGTGTGTGTGTGTGTGTGTGTGTGTGTGCGTGCGTGCGTGCGTGTGTGTGTGCGCACCCAGCCAAAGACGAGCTCACCTGTGTGGCTCTTCCAGAGCTAATCCCGTTCCATCCCGTGTATTTGTCTAAATTATAACTGCGGGTATGTACACACACAGGCACGTGGGTGTGTGTCTAGGCACCAGCATGTGTGTGCAGGCCTTCATGCATGAGTGTTGTGTGTGTGCACACCCAGCCAAAGATGAGCTCACCTGTGTGGATGTTCCATAGCTAATCCCTGTTCTACCTATCTCCTTGTGCCTGCCCCTGGTCCTCAGACCCTTTTGTCAAGGTGTACCTCCTGCAGGACGGCCGGAAGATCAGCAAGAAGAAGACGTCCACCAAGCGGGATGACAACAACCCCATCTTCAACGAAGCCATGATCTTCTCGGTGCCCTCCCTGGTCCTACAGGTGACTCCACATCAGTTCCTTAATCTTGGGTCCACAGGTTCGACAATGCTGTAGCCAACCTACAGGGGGCAGACTGCACAGAGCCTGCGCCCTGTGTAGTGGGAATGGTTACGCATGGTTTCCTGTTTTGTTATACAGAGATATTCGTTCAGAATATGCAAGAATCTCATTCAAGTGTTGCGAGATGGGGGTTTAAACAACAGTGGTCAGTGTACACTCTGTCTAAGGAGGTCTATGGTGTCCGGAACTGGACATTTTAGCGTTAGCTTCTCTGCCCACCGGCTAGAGGAAAAGTTGTGTAAGTTTGTGCGCTTTGGATGCCACATTTGAATTAGAACTCCAATACTATCAGTTCGGCAGCAGTTTGGTGATAGCACTGCAATCGTTGCACACCACATTAGCAATCGTAGCCTGTGCCAACAGGTCCAGTTAACTCTTCTAAAGTTACCAGGCTTTGCCAAGTATTAATATGTAACCTTTTTGACTGAGTTTATTTTTTACTTTCCAGACGATGTTCAGTTGTTTCCAGTTGAGACCCATTAGGTGTATTGCTTGCCTGCAGTTTCCCACCCCCAGGAACATGATTGGTCAAAACCCATTTGAAACAAAAGATTGTGAAATACCCTGGTCACACAGGTTTGAGCTTGTCTGCCATCAGGCCGTAGATGTTGATCTAAAGTCTAATTCATGAGACTGTTGTTAAAGACTTGTAGATTTATTGACCCACTGTCCTTGGTAAAAAAGAAAAAGCAGGCAAAGTCTGTATCTTTTGCTAATTTACATTTTGAAAGGTATTTGCTCTAGAGATGGCCCTTCAATTGGCAACAACAATAACATCTGTATACATAGCATGCCACCGTACTGTTTAATTAAAGTATGTTTCAATAACAAGCTCCCCTGGATTTGCATCACTCAAAACCTTAACTTGTTCACAGAATCAATAGCAGTGTTTAAATTACTTCTTTCTCCTTTTGTCCAAAGGAATATTTTGTCTAAAGCGCTTTGCAGGCAAGAATGCCAAGGACAAGGTCAAAGCCTACACAGAAAGAAATACTACAATGTTCTGTAGTACTCGGTTACATATTCACAATCTGAATCAGAATTTTAGCTTCACACATGCAAAGGACTTGACCACAGCATGCTAATGATTTAAGATAAAGTACAGCTGGGTTTCGATTGACAAAGATGTGGATGCCCAGTAACTTGAAGTGCACAAACATCACCCAGGTGCTTCCTCTATACAGGAGCTGTCCTTGAGGGTGACAGTAGCAGAGAACACAGAAGACGGCAGGGGAGAGAATGTCGGCCATGTCATCATTGGCCCAGAGGCCAGCGGCATGGGCATCACCCACTGGAACCAGATGCTGGCCACGCTGAGGAAGCCTGTATCCATGTGGCACCCAATACGCAGGATCTAAGCAAACTCCGGCCTTCAAAAGACCCAAATCATCGCCAGGCCTAAGTCCTCATAAACCCTACACTGTTGAGGCCCCAGGCCCTAAGTCCTCCCAAGTCTCTCAGTCTTCACAAACATTAGGTCTTCACAAGCCCAAAGGCCTCACAAGCTCCAAGCGCTTACTTGTTTTAAGTATTGACATGCCCTGAGTCTTCACAAGCCCTGGGTCCTTGCAATCCCAAAGTCCCCACAAGCCATCCCAAGTTCTAAGTCATTTCAAGCCCCCAACCCTACAAACCTAAAATGACCTGAAGTGTTTTCAGTCCTTGTTGAAGCAAACCATTTTGATTCCTCTCCTTCATTCTGTTACTTGGCTTGGTGCTGTGACTTTAAGAGTTTACTTTTTTGAGGGATATTGTGAAATTGTAATAGGACACCAAAAAACCAACAGCAACACATAAAGGTAAACAGCGCCTTCCCTTTTTCAGATAAAAGGACGTATATAACAAAATAGTATGTTCTTGAATTTATTACACTCATCGGTCCATTATACACCTACAATCTTTCAGTAACTTGTCAGGATCTGCGGAGTGTTGTGTGTATGTGGTTTGATGTTTCTAAAGGTCAACCCTGGGCTTGTTGTTCACACCAGGACATTGTTTCTTGCTTAAGAAGATTATTGCTCATGTTTAAGTTAGCAATGTGACCCATCCAGGTCTATTTCTCCTCCCTACCTCCTTACCTAGGTCTTGGTATCTTTGATTCCTCTCCGCCTACTCCTCACTTCAAAGGGGTTGTGGATCGATACCCTTTCGGGGATTTGAGACTACTCTTTCCAAGAACTCAAAAGAAACATTGATAGTTGAATGTGTTTATTTTTCCTTTCTCTTTCCCAAAGTCAAAATAGCTATGACCTTGAAGTGACTGGATTAAACAAGGAACCCAATGTGCTGTTATAACTTTCTGTGAGTTTGATCTATGTTTTTATTAAGCTGTTTAGATAATAAACCGAAAGATTGAACAAAAGGATTGAACTGACTTATTTTCAGGAAACCAAGTGTCTCATTGGACTGGTCCAGTTGATTGCTCAAGTTATATTCATTAAGACTTTTAAAACAAGCTGAGGATAGCGCTGTTGGATTGCTTGGTCATTCCTTGATTGTAAGAGTGACAAATTGTGTGTGTTTTGATATGATCCATATGTTGTGCTTTTAAAAAAAACCCAGGTAGTTTTATCCAGGTAAGAATAAATTGTAATTTGTAGCACTTGTTACAGGGTGGCCAAATCAACATATATATATATCACAATTAATTAATCACAGTTTATTTGTAGCATAACTTATGCAATACAGGCAGCAGCGTGTATTTACATATGATTTGTACGTAACAATGTAAATAGGGTTTTATAATTTGTATTTTTTATTATAATAATTGTGCTGAGTACTTTATTTGCTATAATTTCATTGTATTTTCGTCATTATATTGAGCTATTTTGTTGTGACAGGAAATATATTCATATACATTTTAAGGAATTATAACATCATCGAAAATAAAATGTGTCATTTAGCAACTAACAAGCATTACCTTTGGAACCCTGTAAAATCAGCTTGAGGTGTTGGTCTTTTTACCACATGCTATTTTGGCAGACGCTTTTATCCAATCCATCTGACAGTACCTTGGCGCATACATGCTTATCATCAGTGGCGCCAGTGGGAATCTGACCCAGAACCTGCAGTGTTGGTGTCTATTGTTCTGTTGAGCTTGACTGCACCCTTGTTTTGGAGGAATTTTATTTAAGAAAAAATACACACTACTTTTTTTTTACCCTTCTTAGTTTTGTAAACACTTCTATTCTACAAATACTATGATAGTAAGACACTCTGGTCTCCTTCAAATAGCTCAATGTCATTGTTTTTCTGAAATAGCATTGTGCAGAAGTACTGTTTTGTTTTATGTTTTATACAATACAATGTATAACAATATACAACTACAATGAACAGCGTATAGTGACTGCAACTTCCACTGGCCATAGCCTTCAGTGGAGCTTTCGTCACTTCACCTATATCCACTTTCAAATTATAACCAACATCATTGTGGTCCCGATGCCCATATTTGCCACTGTGCCAAATACTGAAGCAATATGTTAATTTACATTCAGCATTTGCAATTGATGAACAAAATGGTACTCTATATTTGATTGTGCATGAAGCTATTTAGCACTGGATGTGAATGTGCCTCAAAAGTTAAATAATTGTATTGTGTGAACGCTGTTTGAAATAAAAGCAATGCAACAGTAACAGCCGAGTGTTTCATAATCTATACTAAAAACAAAAAATATATACTTTCCTCAGACGTTTTATAAAACTATTTTGTAGCTGTAGGAGCAGAACTCTTTTACCAGTCAGAGCCATGGGTCTTCTGATACTGGCCACCACTACCACCATGTGGGCTTTAGACAAACTTAGACTCTTATATCCAGATATGTCTGAATTGTGTCAAATAGGACACACAGCTGAAAGTCCAACTTTTCGGATTCAGAACTTCAGTCAAATTCACACTTAATAATGTGTTAGGCTTTCGCCATCTTTATCTAAATTATTGCGGCATATCAGAGGCTAAATCATGTTGAGCAAACCACATGCAAGCTGGTCCATGAAGATAACTCGTTCATGGACAAGTATTGACTCATGTAATTTTCAGCTTGGCCCCAAGCGAAAGTACTTCATAAAATTGGGGTCAGATTATGCGCGAAACGCTAATTCAGGACAGCATTTCAGGAGTTACAAACATTTTGGGCCATTTCACAGTTTAGTAGACTCAGGGATGCATACAAGTATCATACCAATACTGGTCCTTGAAGGATTTATCTTCATAGACCAACTTGCATTCTGTGGGCACAGCATGATTTATGCCTCAATGAATTTGAGGAAGTTTGCGAAATCCAAAATCATTCTGAAGAGTGAATTTGACTGAAGTCCTGAATCCAAATATGGAGATGGATTTTCAGCTGTGTATTTCTTTTTCTTACTTCAGACATTAAATCTACTTTAGGCTAGTCTCAAATATTTTTTATATCAGCCTCCACTCCGGTGCATAATAAATGCCTACTAGGATGTATGATAATTGGCTGCTATGACCCGAGGTAGTTGAGAGATTGTTTTTAAGAGGCCTCCCTGTGTTCATGTTAAGCGCATGCTAGCCTGTTGATTTGTTTGTGTTTGAGTTGATTGGGCGACCGGTTAATTGATGTGCATGGGAGTGATCCCTACTGATTGGCTTGCAAGGTGGCAGCTAGGTAAAAAAATAGGCTAGTGGACCACGCCTTTGCAAACTTTTCCTGTTCATCTGCAAAGGTTGTGTGTTCATGTGAGTGTGTCTTACTTCGGCTTTGCTGCGTTAACTAAATGCAAAATAATTACTTGCATTAGGATCTACTTGTGGGAATCGGAGTAGCGAAGGGACGCCGTCCACGTATCTTGCCTATTCTCCTAGTCCGACAGTAACTGTGGAAATAGTTATTTAACCCCTGAAGATCTGCTCTATGTTGCATTATTATCCACTGTTTTTAAATCAACAACCATTTTGGGGTAGGCTTGAAATCAATTGGTTTAACCCATTTTTATACGACAGACATAGTCGTCATATTAGTGACCCTAAAGGATCCGTCCTTTAAAAACCGGTCTGAAAACACCTGTTCAAATACAGTTTTAGGAATAATAGGCCTACTGACGGTTAAAAGAAAGAAAAGGTTTGGTGTGAGGTACGTAGACCGGGCAGATCTAATTGGCAAGTTGTCATGGTTTATTATGCCATACCTCATGTGGTAGGCTAGTATGATTTAATAATCGGTGCAAGGAAGTTGTACCCGGTTCTAGGGATTTGCATTTGTTTCTTTGTCTGCCAGGATGCTGTTGTCTATTGTTTTGGTAAAGCATATAAAATACCGTAATACAAATGTAGCGCCAACTTTTTTTTTCTTTCTCGAATCAAGCCACACGATTGGTCAAAGATTAACAAATATCAAGCGAAAGAAAGTTGAACGCCCTGTTCACCAAGAATTCCACCGGGTCTATCAGATTTCAGTTTATTAATAAAACTAAAGATTTGTGAGAGTGTAGCGATCCCCCGACAGCCAATAGGAGTGGGAGTGGGCGGGGCTGGACTTTATAAAGTCCAGGAAGACGACGTCCAGCGGCCTATGCCTTTAACAACAAGAAGCTGTTGTTGCTTTCCTTGTCTCGCTATCGAATCTGCAAGCACCGTTTAAACCTGCCAAGATGGCTGGGAATCGGGATAAAGCCACGGATCAGATGAAGCTATGGAAGGAGAGCAGAGGGTCGCAGGTTCGTGTGTGTTCTGTGGCTATCGAAGCGTCTCTGCTGTGCAGCTAAAGATGATATCGGGGGTAGAAATGGGTGAGAGGTCGGATAAGGTCCTAAAGCATGACCCGGATCAACCCTAGTGTATATTACCGAAATGCATAGTAAACATGTTATAGAATATGTCATGGTTAAAACGTAAGCTAACGAACAGTTAAGAATTGTATGACTGCATATGCCATATTTACCACTTCACGTAGAATAGTAGCGTAAATAGTTAAATGCATGACTCTTTTTCAGTTATTCTATGCAGAACACGAGATTAAGTAATTGTTCAAATGCATGCTGTGAATTCCAGTTGTGATTACATAACCATTAATCTCATGACTAAACAACAATCCCAAGTCCATTATCAGCAATGCTTTCAACTAACCATTGAAGTTCTTGCACAACACTGTTCACGAAGGAACGTACAAAGCTCACATATTACGGAGTGAAGGGCCACTTGAGGTCGTTGCAGGCTTGAGCATATGAGACTAAATCAATAGATTCAAATGATTCAAACCGAAATATGCAAAACATTGTTAATCAACAATGCTTCACACAAACACAAACATAACACACACACACGCACAAACACACAACAGTTCGAACAGGTGTGTGTGTGTGTGTGTGTGTGTGGTGTGTGTGTGTGTGTGTGTGTGTGGTGTGTGTGTGTGTGTGTGTGTGTGTGTGTGTGTGTGTGTGATTAGACTTTCAGTGACTCGTTACCATTAAGCATGATCCTTGTTTTCAGGACCTGCATGAACTTTGGGCTCCACTGCGGCCTTGTGTCTTGAGTAATGAAACGTGTTGTTTTATAAACCCGTCTGTTTGTAGCGTCCGGACTGCCTGACTACGGGGGGCGGGGCGCCGGTCGGGGACAAGCTCAACTCGATGACGGCCGGGCTGAGGGGTCCCATGCTGGTCCAGGATGTGGTCTTCACCGACGAGATGGCCCACTTCGATCGGGAGCGGATCCCCGAGAGGGTGGTGCACGCCAAGGGGGCCGGTGGGTGTGGTCTTCCCTCATTCTCATATTTAAAAAGAATACCCGGATGACTGCATCTGATTGGAGGACATCTGGGTCAGTCCCCGGTCATGGCCGGAGACTGTGATACCCTTATCAGATAAGGGCTAGAATTGCTGAGTCACCGCGACTAACGGTAAGGCGGTGACTCAGACTCAACTTCACCGTTAGTCGCGGTGAAAAGAGACAATGAGGGCACACCGAATGAAAGTATGTAAATAATTCAAAGCTTGTCTCCTTCGGACAGATGATAGTCCAGTGAGGTTTAGGATTTGGATATTATATATATATATATATATATATATATATATATATATATATATATATATATATATATTTATATTTATATTTATTTATTTATTTATAGTATTGAGCATGGCTGTGTTCTCTTTACTAAATTGACTGTTGCAGAAACCCGTTATGTAACACAACCCGTTTGTAATGCATTGTTTCTCGGAAATGTCTTCCCCTTTGCAAATTCTGTTTAGAGTCAACTCACCTTGTTTGTTCATGGGGAGCAGTGCCAGTGACGAGGTCAAAGTTCGTCAACGTTTTTTGGCAAAATGGGATTGCAAACATACAAACAACAATTTGCTAATCTGAGACCTGAAAAAACAAGTGTTTGGCGTCGAATGATGTGCAGTATAACATTAGTTATTATGACTAGGCAAGGGTCATCTATGTAGTAAAAAATAAAACACACATAGCAGGGATGATAAATTCTTAAACAAAAATTCAGGTAGCAAGGTTTAACACGGTGTTCAATAAACTGTGTATATCTAGATTGGTGCTCCTTCCTTAGTTGAATAGCTTCCTCTTTGGTGTCATTCTCTGAAGTTAAAGGTTTGCTTCATAACCAAACTTCCCGTGCTCAGATGAGTTGCCTATTAGAAACATTGGACCAGACAAAGTGTTTGGTTGCTTTAAATCTTGTTTTTTTTCCACTCGACAGGTGCGTTTGGCTACTTGGAGGTGACCCATGACATCACACGCTACTGCAAAGCCAAGTTGTTTGAGCACGTTGGCAAAAAGACACCAATCGCTATTCGCTTCTCCACCGTGGGTAAGACACATTGGAGACAGCTTTATCTTTCTACTACAGAGAGACACTCCCATTTGGGTTGGCGGGAGGGGGAATACCTTTTTATAACATTTTTAACAAAAACAAGAAAAGATGGATAAATATTTTCGTGGTAGGAGGAAGTTATTGCGTAGTAGTGCTGTAATTATGTATTAATACCTATACCAACTACATGTCTGGTATCATCACTACGATATTCACCACTAGTTAATGGTTATATACTATTTATTAACTTTGCTATTTGTAAACAAAATAACCTGTTTTCCCATGTAGTTTTGTACATAAGCTAAAAAGAATGACCCTTTGGATATTCAGAAATGTTGATGAATTTATTTAAAGATATCTGTACTGGTATCAGCTGGAACATTTCCAATCTGAAATCTTCCAGGAAATGGTCTTGTCTGTTTCCTAACACAGACCCTTTTGTTTATGTAAACCCCAGCCGGGGAGTCCGGCTCTGCCGATACGGTGCGTGATCCCAGGGGGTTTGCGGTGAAGTTCTACACCGAGGAGGGCAACTGGGACCTGACGGGAAACAACACCCCCATCTTCTTCATAAGAGACGCCCTCCTGGTCAGTCCTGCAGCGCATTACCTTTGTTTATGCTGCAGGTGGCGCCAAAGACGATGTTATCCAATGACCACACGTCCTCTAGTTTGGCCAAAACTACAGCCAATGTACCGATGGACCTGGAATACAAACTAAACCAAACACCACAGACAAAAGCATGGATCAGGGATTACTCCCTTTAGGTCTTTGTGCTGAACTGCAGCTCTATGTAACGCTCTGTCTTTCTCTGTAGTTCCCGTCGTTCATCCACTCACAGAAGCGTAACCCACAGACCCACATGAAGGACCCCGACATGGTGTGGGACTTCTGGAGCCTCCGGCCTGAGGCGCTGCATCAGGTGAGGCTCTGAGGTGGATCCACATCTCCGTCCCCTGAGCTCTGCTTCTCCCCACCACAGCGACGGTTGCGCAATCATCACGCGCGCCTGTGTCCTTCAACTTGCTCAGGCTTGGATACCATAAACTATTGTTGTACTATTTAGTCATGTAGCAGATGTTTTGTCTCGCAGTGAGTTACTTTGGATGTTAAGGGAGAAATCAATTTATGTGAGTATTGTTTTTTTTTGCATCTGCAATGCTAAAAACTGTAATACTTATTTCAGCTTTTAAAGGAAATCCATTTCATTCAGAAACGTCAATGTGATCTTGGAAGCGTATAAATAGTACCATCCTAAAGAGGGCGCTAAAGTGCATTTGCTTAAAGTTGATTTGTGTTCAACTTTAACTAGGTTATGTTCTGTTCGGCCACAATCACATTTATAAAGATGTTGGACACCAATGGCCCTTTAGAACCTAAACCCCAACTTAAACTCACCAAAACTATAAAATAGCACAAGAAATTGTAATATATTTTGGGCGATTTTAGACAAGACGCATTGCCAATGTACAGAATGACAATGCATATCGTACCGGCGGCACTCAAAACATTATTGAAATCTCGTATCGCCCCTGCTGGCTCCCATGCCATTGAAGCATGCAGGTGGGTTAGGCCTCCAAGCATGCCTGCAGGTAGAGTGAAGACGTTGGGGTTCCTACGCAGAATGTGTCGGCTGGGTGATAAACCAACCCCCAGCCCCCCGAAGACCGCAGGGTTTTTGATCGTATGAGGGCTCAGAAAGCATTCACATACAAACTAATATTTTCAGTTCCCCGAAAGGCCTATTTCGTTTTTATTTTATTTATGCTAAATTGCTAAGTGGTTCCCTGCATGCAAACTCTTTCTCATTGGCTGTTCTTCCGCAGGTGTCCTTCCTGTTCAGTGACCGTGGCCTGCCGGACGGACACCGACACATGAACGGCTACGGCTCGCACACCTTCAAGCTGCTCAACGCCGAAGGCCATCCCGTCTACTGCAAGTTCCACTTCAAGGTCAGGGTCGTAGCCCTGTTGTCGGTGCTCTTTAAATCCGCTGAAGCTAACTTTTTTGCGACTTTTAAAGAGGATGAGAGCAACCAGAGTTTTGTGCCAACAGCCAATGAAAACTCTTTTGTCGTGTCAGACGATCACACATTCTGACATGATATATCCATAATAAATCAAGCTAGTTTCACACTGATTGCAAAAGTTAGCATCAAAGAGCTTAATTCATTTATTTTCCTTGAATCAAATGGAGAACGGGCTCACCAAAGGCTCATTGGATCAAGAATAGCATTGGATTTTGAATAGAGTGTGACATGATAGATGGATCATTACCTTCACTTGCCAAGCTTTTCCCTCAAGCTTATCAATAATCAGGTACACACTGATGGCTCTTTCTATTCTCCGGGACAGCCATTACGATATAAAGAAGCATGCCAGCACCGTAAAATAAATCCACAGAACACGTCTGAATTTATCTATTGAGGGAAAGATTATACAAAATTAGATGCAAAGATGCAATGGCTGTTGCAATGACACTTACCACTTGATTTAATCTACCAAGAAAACTAGCAAGCAATTTTTTCAGAAGCAAACTATTTCAATTGTGTTAGATGAGACAGATTTTTATGGGGGGATTTTTTTTTTGTGTCAAGTTGCGTGTGGCTTGTGTCATGCAACCTTCAACTAGCTGCCGGAAAGTTGAACTTTAAATCCTGCATCGTCTCAGCCCACCTCTGCGGCTCTGACAACCTCACCACACTCAGAACACACACACAAACGAGACGATACTTACTGCGGTATCCATTTGCTCATACTGTCCTACTTCCCTGCCATTTCACCGGGGTAAAAAAAACAAGCGTAAAAGCTGAGCTGTTGTTTAGGCTTTTGTTAAGGGCTGCTGGGTACTTTGTAATTTGGCTATTGTGTAGAAGTCTTAACCAAATGATGGCTCTGTAAAGAGGAGTGCTGATCCCTGACCCACTATACTCTGATAGACATATGGGACTCGTACCGGCGACCACATCTTTAGTTCCCCGCATCACATCGCTGTATTTGACAGCGTGAATGTCTGTTGAATATCCGCTATCTTCAAACTAAATAATTTGCTATTGAGATTTTGGATTATTTGTAGAGACCACCACAGCAGATTTATGCTGCTATAAATGTCACTTTTCATTGTAAAACGGGTGGGGATCCCCGCCGGGGCCGGACTTTAGAATGATCCTATTTTAGTCTCCACATCTATGCAACTGACGTTTTTTGGACTCCTTCATTTTTCATCCTCCTACTTTAATAAAAATGAATTCACAAGATGTTGGAAAAACGTTGAATAGAAAGTGCAGCGTCTATATTTTGAACCGTGTTGAATCATACCATCAGTATTTCAAAATACCCTGCTGCCCAAGCTTACTCAAGACCAACCTGCCACACTTTGGCCTCACCAATTGACCTTGTTGAACTTCAATTCCTTACTGCATTTAATGTTGACTCAATGAATTAATTAATTTAATGTGTACTAACCTTTTACTCGGTGTGCCTACATGTAAAGCGTTCTTGAATCGGAGAAAGACGCTTTTAGAATTGATATTGTTATTATTTTATAGATGGAAAGACATTTGAAACGACGATACGCTAATCGTATCGTCATTTCTTGAAACATCTTGAAACTCGCACAGAAAAGGTTTCGCAAGCCGCTTCAAGATGTAGTCACCTTTTGTTTCCGGTTTTGCTTTTGCACTTTGAACCCCAGGGGCTTTTAGGGGAAAGATGAGGTCAGGATAGCAAACCAATCACTGTATTAAAAAAAGAGAAAGATCTTAAAATTTACTTCATTCATCCCTGGTGGGTGTCAAAGCATAAGTAGAGGACGGCTATACAAAGTAAACATTTAAAATAAGGTCTGCGATTTTTTTAAATAAAACAAACATTTCGGCAAAAAACAACAATGTATGGTTAACTGTGTGTGCAACAGGATGGTCTGCGTGTCTAAACTCTCCTCACTTTCCATCCAGACGGACCAGGGAATCAAGAACTTGAGCGTGGAAGAGGCCGACCGCCTGGCCGCCTCCAACCCCGACTACGCCATCGGAGACCTCTTCAACGCCATCGCCAACGGAAACTTCCCTTCATGGAGCTTCTTCATCCAGGTCATGACCTTTGAGCAGGCCGAGACGTTCAGGTTCAACCCCTTCGATCTGACCAAGGTAAAAGGTTGTTTCTGGAATTGTTCAGGAATGTTTTTAAATGATCGTCACCAAACATCATCCGTCATCAAGGACGACGTTAAAGTAGGGTTTCCCAACCTTTGGATTGGGAGCCCACCTGGTGTGATATGCACTTGGGCATGGCTAAGTGTGTGTGTGTGTGTGTGTGTGTGTGTGTGTGTGTGTGTGTGTGTGTGTGTGTGTGTGTGTGTGTGTGTGTGTGTGTGTGTGTGTGTGTGTGTGTGTGTGTGTGTAAGCTAGTCTGTATCACCGTTTTAAAATAAGAATAATAAATAAATAAAAGGGTTGGGGAACCACTTGGTTGGAGGAGGAGGAGGAGGAGGAGGAGGGGTGGAGGAGGTCACTTCCCAATCTGTCTGCCTCCCACAGGTGTGGTCCCATAAAGAATACCCACTGATCCCGGTGGGCAAACTGGTGCTGAACAGGAACCCCACCAACTACTTTGCCGAGGTGGAGCAGCTGGCCTTTGACCCCAGCAACATGCCCCCCGGGGTGGAGCCCAGCCCGGACAAGATGCTGCAGGTAAACAACCTGGATGTCTGACGCACGCATGCGTCACGCACAACGTTGGCAGGGGGGGGTCGACTCCCCGCCGAAAGGCACTGGGTTCAATCCCCAGTGACCACAGCCCAACCTCTAAGTGTCCTTCCTTAGTGTCCACCCGTAACCTGTGTTCCGCAGGGGGGTCCGGATAAAGGCATCTGGGAGATTACTGAGTAGGAAAATTGTAATTTATTGTGCCAATGCGTGACATGACCTGTCCCCTGGCGTGTGTCCCTAGGGCCGCCTGTTCTCGTACCCGGACACCCACCGGCACCGCCTGGGGGCCAACTACCTTCAGATCCCCGTCAACTGTCCCTACAAGACCCGCGTGTCCAACTACCAGAGGGACGGCCCCATGTGCATGTCGGATAACCAGGGTGGGACTGTTTACTATTATTATTATTATTATTATTATTATTATTATTATTATTATTATTATTTATTATTCGATTTATTATTATTGTGCCTTGTCTAATTTAGTGTGGGTGGTGAAGGGGGCAATGAAAATGAAATGATGAATACTTCAGACTATGTTTAATAAATGCTAAACTGTTGAGCAGGTCTACTTCACAGTAGACTCTGTACCCCAATGCCCATTAGATATTTAAAGGGCTCCATTTGAACTCTGAAAGATTCAGACTCGCCGCTATCGGTAGAGTATGTGCATGTTCTTACCCCAAGGTAAGCATGAGATGACATGAGAACTGCGTGAAGTAGGGATGTTAACCAATGACCGTTTGACCGATGGTTGACCGTATCAACGTTAACCGATCAATTTTGTCGCTTGTCAATTAAAAACAAAAATTGGGGTCAGTGTGGACTGTGGAGTGTGTGTTGGTTTCACTTCACACAAAAAGATGATGAGATGAGGTGACTTATTGGAAGTTGGACGGACACCGCGTCTCTAGTCCACTGTTTAATTTCTCCTCAAGTCTTAATTATTCCCGCATGTGAGCGGCAGAGAATATGATCTCTAAATTATTATGGACAGTAGACTAAACGCTATAAGACTACAGTTAGCCATGTCATTCCAAGATCTTTTTGCGTGAAGTGAAAAAACATATCCCTCAAACTCAATTTTTCCGTCTCCTCCAAACTAAACAAGCGGCGTCTCTTAGGAGCTGTCATTTTCTTAAATGAGCCACGGCATTGTTTCAAATGAGCTCCTAATTGGCTCCTAATGCTGCCCTCTTCCGATTGGCCCCTGGTGAATCCTGCGCAGGGCCTCAACGAGGTCTGCGCTATCTTGGACCATTGTGGGCGTTCGAGCCCGCTCTCTGCACACGGTCAACTTGCAGTAAGCACACCTCGTGTTTCAATCCAAACACAGGTCGTGCCGCGGTTAGAGCCACTGCCTCTCACTCGTGTGTGTGTGTGTGTGTGTGTGTGTGTGTGTGTGTGAGGCAGAACGGGAGAGAGATAAACAGAGTTACGAATTAGCACGCGGCTGGCGCGGCTCGAAATGGTTATTTCAAATGGTTATTTTAAATAGCACATTTTAATCTGATCGGTTAACCGGTTAATGAGGCTTGGTGGTCGGCCAAGAATATTTTACATTTTCGCCATCCCTAGCGTGAAGCTGCACTTTTTTTCAGGCTCACGGGGCTATTATACTTTCTTAAAGGGGCCCTCCAACGATTTAACATATTGAGACTCCCTTTGGGGTAGTGGGAAAGAGTTGTGTGTGACAAGATTACACCAGTGATATGTTTTGCATCTCTTTGCTACACAGGTGGCCTAATGAACCCTGTTACCGCGTTCATTTGGTGTAGCAAGCAGTGCCCTACATCCACAGTGGTTTTGTGTTTTTTGTGTTTGTCGCCAAAAACAGCTTGTAGTCAAAACCCTCAATGAAGACATGGCAAAGTGATGTAAACGTGTCATTGGTGGCACGTAAAATAAACAGCATCTATTTACAGATGATACTGGAGCGTTGCCCAAAATTCTTTAAAAACTGTACATTGAACACATAACAAATATTTGGAGTGCCCTTTTTAATCAGACCGATGTGTTTTCAAGGCGGCGCTCCAAACTACTTCCCCAACAGCTTCAGTGCGCCCGACTGCCAGCCTTGCTTCCTGGAGTCAAAGTTCAAGGTGTCCCCAGACGTAACGCGCTACAACAGCGGCAACGATGACAATTACACGCAGGTGTGTGTGATATACACCCTGTATGTGTGTCTGTGTGATATACACCCTGTGTGTGTGTGTGTGTGTGTGTGTGTGTGTGGTTGTGCGATACATGTGTGTGCGTGAGTAACCTAACTGCTGTGTGCTTGGGTGTGGCAGGCGGGGACCTTCTACAGCGAGGTTCTGAGTGAGGAGGAGCGACGGAGACTTTGTCAGAACCTGGCCGGAGCCCTCAAGGGAGCCCAGGTCTTCATCCAGGAACGCATGGTGGGGCCACACATATTTTAAGTCCCACTACACCTTCCTGTTTCAGGACAGATTTCAACCCCTCGGTTAACCTTGCTGTTCCATTTCTTGCAATGCTAAAGCAATCAATCAATGGGGTGCATCTCCATCAGTACATTGAGGTAGTTTAAAAACATTGTAGTGCCATGCCTACCCGCATGGAACAAGTGATCAAGAGCACTAGTGAGTTGGGTCCCATCTTCCTCTGAACAGGTACAGCACCTGATGGCTATCCATCCCGACTATGGAAAGCAGGTCCAGAGCCTGCTCACCAAGCACAATGCCGAGGCTCAGAAGGTAAGCAGCATTTTTATTTATTCATTTTTATATATATATATATAGTATATATATATTTTCTCTTTTGTCCTTGACATTTTGATTCTTCGTCTTGTTATTCCAGAACTCCAATGTGCACGTCTACACCCGCCCTACAGCCATTAACGCCGCCGCAAAAATGTGAGGTCATATATCTTGACCAGGTGGCACACCCAAGATGGCTTCCGCAGGAACTGATTTCCACCAGTTTAAAAAAATATCTTGTACTAATAATAATGTAACGAATCTGGGCTTAATAACCATTCTATTCTAGCATTTCAATGAAAAGGAATAGCTTCTTAACAGATATTCCAAATCAATGAAAAAAACAATGATTACATGAAGACTTCCTGCATTTTGTCCAGTCAAACTATATCCAATCCCTGGTAAGCAGCCAGTCTTCTTGTATTACTACAGAGATATCAGTCTACAGTTATATATTTTGAAATGTCTAAACACAATTGTATCACTTACCCAAATACTATGTATAATACATTTGCATTTCAATGGCTTGGTTTATACACTGGATGCATTGTTAAACCTGTACTAAAATGAATTGATTGGTCTATATGATGGGGTTAAGCTCTTATACCCTGATCAATACTGTCAAAGAAAACATTGATAAATATTTTGTAATCATTTTCTACTTGTATGCCCTTATTATTGCTTGTTTGTTTTACATTATTTTGCTCTATGCAAGGAATATCTGACCTTAAAGCAGTGCCTTTTGCTATAGGTCTACATTTTGAAGAGCTGATGAGGGGTTTTTGCTAGCCCGAGTGTTTTGTTTGGGTCTCATGCATTCCTTTGACTACTGGCTATTGCTATAGACCACAATGAAGGAGAACTGGGAGGCTCAATCACAACACTATTTATGAGAAAGTGGGGTGAGCCAAAATAGCTTATATATATATATATATATGATGGCAAACAAACATTGAGACAATTGTTGTTGTACTGTGGATGGAAAGTTACAATAAACCGTTTGAAGGGAAGTTAGTTTTTTTAGCTTTGTGGTTTTTGGTTATGTTTCTTTCGATTTAATTCTGGTTTCAAAAATAAGTCAGAATGGCCGACCGACAAGTGTACAGTGTACAATAAGATTAACAAGAGTTTTAGTATTGTAAAACTCTGTCAATGTTATTTACGGTAATCAAACAAACGTATCAAACCAAAATGACAAATCATTTCATGATTAATTACTAAATCCATTGCTAACATTAAACCTAACACTTCATACTTGTATGCTTCAATAATGGATATGCTTTTTTTCTGTTTATTTTATAAAATGTAGGAAAATAAAACATTGGTGCAAAACCACAAGAATAGTTGAATGGAAAGGCAGGAATGACCAATCAATTGCACTTAATTATTTTGGGTTTTATGATGTGTGACGTGGGCATGGGTAGGTGTTTTTCTTCTCCAAACGGACATGATAAAACCACACTGCTTCTTGCGCCGTCCTACTTTACTTCATAAAGAGGAGATGCTGTCAGCACCGCCATCAGCCCCGCAACTACAAGAAATGCAATATAACAGGTATATCATCGTATTGAATGTTGTTATATATATATATATAATTGGTTATATATATTTTCTATTTTTTACAACCATCTATTGTTGATTGCAGTTACCACTGTAAAAATGTGGTCAAAAATGTATACTTATTAAATTAAAATGTAAGTCTATAGAGATGATTTGTGAAAATCCTATTTGTGGGCTGTGAATTCTTTATTCATCGTTCAATTCATCAAGATTACAATAGAGATCCCTTTCCAATATAAGATACTTCCATTGTTCTGTGTTGGTCCAGGGACCAACACACTGTTGTGACCATCGTCAACCCTGTGGAGCATCCCAGAGACTATGTCGTATGGTCCATCTGCAACTTCTTCCACGCAAACCCCTTTTGCCTCGGACTGGCGGCGCTGATCTTCTCAATCAAGGTAGGCCTTTGCATTGTTACCCTTTAAAGATGCTGTAGATACTATTTAAGAACTATACTTTGAGTGCAATTGGTTAGAAATGTTATGTTTTAAATGTTAATGTTTACGAGCAAAATGCTCGGTGACGAGGTCTGTTCTGGTTGACTACGCGCCTGGCTCTGTCATTTAGATTTGAGGGCGCTCCCGGTGCACTTCAAACCATTCAGGAAATACGTCTCGCCTGTCAATCTCAAACACTTTCTCAATTGTGGAGAAACATAGGAAGGGAGCATGTAGAGTGTTTTGAGGGGTTGATTATTTTCAGAATCTTGCGCTTTTCTGCTTTTTTTTGCAACACTGGAATCTTACATACAGCAACTTTAATGAAAAATCAAATGGCTGTAAATTCACATCACATTTCCGACGACATGGCCGTAGGCCTCTATTTAAACAAACCATTCACTCGTTCATCTTTTTTTCTTTTCTCTTTGCTGCAGGCAAGAGACATGAAGGTGACCGGAGACCTGCAGAGAGCCAGGGGATACAGCAAGTGGGCTCTGGGCTTCAACGTGGCCGCGCTGATCATTCTTTCTTTGACTATCCTTAGTCTTCTAATTGTTTGGATAATTATTTCCGTTGAAAGTGCCAATCACTATTACTATCGCCGCTATTGACAGGAAACCAGTTAATGGCCCCTGTACCAAAAATAATAATGAAGCTGTATTGAATTGAATTACCCTGTAATGCGCTTTGTAACCATCAGCACAGCAAAATTAATATTCGTCATTATTTTACGCCACCTTTCAGAAATTAGTTGATTTGAAAATAGTTTCAGCAGCCGCCCCAGCGAGCTCTCCAAGTTAATAATGCATAATGTCCATAAAATAACCCATGGGTAGACCACCAAAGCGCTTGGTGACAGACAGCAGTCCAGATGCAGTGGAAGACCATTATGCTTACGGTTTTCAATTTAATGTAGGCCTATAATATAATTAAGAAATAGATGGGGGCAAGATATGGAAAATATAGCCTAATACTTTTTCTAGCTCTTGTAACGTTAAGGCACTTCATTTGAATTAGGGTAGTATCTTTGGCTGAATGTTACTACACTTTGCATAAAAGCTTCAGCTAAAATAAACGTTTTACAATGTAACATGGTTTTAAATAATACGTGCGCTATTCGTGATCCAATGCAATGGTCTTGTACATAACAGCCTCAGGTAGGCAGAGAATGAGACCGAGAAGGAGGTGGAGGCTGGTTCGACGGCGGTCGTGGTGGGACCCCATGCAGGGGCTAGGACAGGTCTAGCAAAGCCACTGCAAAGGTCTTAATGAGTTATTTTATGCAAATTGTTTTTTTCACCTGTGGACATGCGGCATTACAATGACAAGCTACAAGCAATGACTACGCTTACATTAAAAATAACATCATGACAATGTGTCGATATTAGAGCATTAGACCGAAAATGATGTGACAATACAGAAGTTATCCTTTAACAAAGACGCATTCTGAATGGAAATACATCAGAGGAACAATGAGGCGTCTTTCCTGAGCAAAAGACAAGAGTGTTTCTCTCCAAAAGATAGGTTTCCACCCACGGCAGGGATGGGACAGACAGAAGGAGAGGAGGCTACAGAAGCAGAGATTGGAAGAGACACGAGCAGGGACGAGACAGAGTGAACATTAGGGGGGAAGGGGCCCATTAGGACCCCGACCCCAAAAACGACAGGTGTCCCATTCATTTTTTATACTCTAAAGACTAAATTCTTATATTACAATTTCCAGTTACCTGTTTCATTCTAATTGAATAATTTCTGCTTCACAGTACCTCATGCATTCTCTCCTATAAGTGATTATTAACCAATTTGCATGATTTATCAGGAATAAGATAATAAATAATGTTGCAAGCATCAATGATAGATCCTACAGTATGATGGTGTAACGGATTCCAATGATGTGCAAGCAGGCAGAGGTGTCGTCCTTCAGCGGGAGATCGTTTTTAACGAAAACACAAATACTCAAACTATAACAAAAAGGGTCCGTTCCAAATCGTCTCTTTTGGATCCGGGTGTATTTCTCTTGCTCGGGATCTCGGGGGTCCGTGCTCCGGGGTTTTTCCTTCCTTACTACAACACAAAGCAGGCACATAAGTACACACTCCTTGACTGGCCTGAGGGCGGACACCTGCTCACAATCAGGTCCAACCCCCCCAGCCGATCCCGTGCGCTCCCAACCTGCCCATACTCCCCCTGCAGGCCAGACGTCGCACGTCCCCCCCCACAGATGGCTATGGCCTAATGAATACATGATAATAATCATTATTTGCTTTCATGCCATGATTGGTCGAGGACGGATTCGAACCAGCGACCCCATGGTCATGTGGCCGACACCATACCACTACACAGACATGTAGACAGTCAAGGACAAAAATATATTTTGCAAGCACCATATATTTTGAGAAGGAGCAGTCTCCTATGTGTCGGCTTATTGCTCGGTATGGTCACGTCATATGCCTCAAAATATCGATATGATGAAAAAATATATATTTTTGTGAACGGTTTTATTGGCAAAATATCTATATATATTTTTTTTTTTTGTGAACGACCTGATTAGCTAAAACATTTAGTTTACTTTATTTTAGTACTTTTCTTTGTTCTATTTACACATGTTGCATGTGGCAATAATTATATAAATTATTTGTATGATTTTCCTGTTTGTAATAAAAATGTGTTTTTATACAACTTACTGTATGTAGGCCGTGTTTAGATTGCCTTTATGGGACTCCCAGATCAAGACATCGAAGACAGCTTGTCCTTGCAGATGTTCTAGCTTGCGGTCTGCACTTTCATTGTAGTACAACCTACAATTATAGAATGTCAAAAGTCAATGATTCATTTCAAAACATGGGAAAGTTATTGTGGCGTTGGAATGTTATTTGGACAAAGTTTGGTACTCATACTCAGATGCTGGGATGTTGCACATTCAATTAAATGAACATTTTCCACATGGATATACAACATGAAATAGGTGGAGACATCTGTGCGAGAGCTGATGTTATCAGTTATCAGTGTGATCAGTTTGTACAAGACAATCTGGAGGGCCCAAGTGTACCCCCTCGGCCCGTTGGGTTCTGGAATATGTCCAGTCTGTCTTCTTAGGAAGGGCCCTGAACCATGCCATGGTGGGCTCGTCTACGGCCGCATTCACCAAGAAGGTTGAACAGAGCAAGAATACAGACAAGTTCAGGACCACATTTTGTTGACTGGAGAAACACCTCATGTTGTCACGTCCAAATAATGATTAATTCCTGACACACAGCCCCTTTCATACTGTGAGAGTTTCACCATTGAAAATAAGACATTTTCAAATTCAAGTTAAGGCCACCACTTCTGCTGCCTGACAACTCAAACTTCACCTTTCACATTTCCTGTTATGGTTTCATCTCTTCCTTTTCTTTGCATACCTTCAGGATAAGGAAATGTGGTCGGGGCTGAGAGGTGGAGTTTGGGTTGTCAGGCAGCGGAAGTGGTGGCCTTAACTAGGGCATGTATTATTTTCATTGGTGAAACTCTCCTGATTGTGAAATGCTTTCGGTGAAGTGTATGACTTTGTTCAACTTTGGCCACAGTCTCAAACCAGGTGCCTTTTATGGGTTGAATTACTGCTTTAAAGTAAAGGACTGGATTTGGTTATAATCTAGGGCACAGAGCAGGTAATATATTGCAGTCATACACTGTGAAAAATTTAAATAAATTGGGTTTTCATGTCAAATCAAACTTTAAAGAATATTTCACACAGTTGTGCCAACATTCCTACAAGTAGTTAATCACATATCCCTGATTGGGGTTTCAGCGACCGTGCCTACATCCGGTTTGGGGGTGGGGGCCGGAAGTAGTATTATGGCCCATTGGGTCAGAGGAGTGTTTGGTGTGTGTGCTTGTGGGTGTGTTTGTGTGTGGGCGTGAGTGCGACATGACGATTGGTCTTTCCTTTCCTTCTCAAACTACGTTACAATTGCATGTTTCATCAGCCCGATTTTCAAATTTTCTCGGGGGACAAACCCCCCTTTTAAAAAGACTAACTTCTGGGCTTTAGCCCCGAATGTTTTCAATTGCTAGCGACGCTCATGATCTATAGCATTGAGGAGAGCCGTGTAATAAGTAAGGGATAATGTATAGAACGTCGGTCACTATCGGGAAAATTAGCCCCGACAAGACACCGACGCACAGCGAAGATGTTTTCTTCGCCCTGAAGGGGCTTATTTTCGATAATGACCGGCGACCTTCTAAACATTATCCCGCTTCCCACAAGCAGGAGACTCCTAGCAGTGTTGCCAACTCTCGCGAGACAAATAAGCAACTCTCACATGAAAAAGAAGCCTAAAAGAAGCCCAATGCCTAAAAAAGGCGCCCAAAGCCACTGTAACCTGTCACAGCCTTAACAGCATAGCCTATTTGTATAATGAGTGAAATAATTACGTTTCCAAAGCCAAAACTTGCTTTATTTTTCAAGTTTTACAAAAAAAGAAATCTAAAAATCATTGTACAAGACACAAGTGTGTGTGTGTATGTGTGTGTGTGTGTGTGTGTGTGTGTGTGTGTGTGTGTGTGTGTGTGTGTGTGTGTGTGTGTGTGTGTGTGAGTGAGTGAGTGAGTGAGTGAGTGAGGGGTTCCTGTGTGTTTTATTCTGCCAAAAATCAAACGGCAACGAGGGAAGTTAGACATGGATGCAAATACCTTTAGAAGAAGACCTTTAGATGAAGGCCCTGGTTTGGTTACAAGTAATAAGGTTTGAAACTGAAAAAATATGGATTGGCTAGAATATTAACATAAAGATCAGACCTAGGCTACTTATATCAAATTATGTTTCATTAACAGCATGCATCTAAAGAATTATGAAAACATTAACAGCATCCATCCACATGAGAATTAACAGCATATCCAAAGAAATAAACAGCATCCATCCAAAGAATGATGAGAACCATGAGAATGCTTTAAATCTTGAACCAATGTTTGGGTGCACACAGCCATCTCTGGAACACTAGCCTGCTGCACAGCTGTTCAAAGGATCCTTAATACTGTCCTCTATCCATCTCTGACTGCAGCATAGAATGTGGCCTTGAGAGAAGAAGACAAGGACAGTACTGAGTGGTAGCCTAACATACAGGACCACATATTTCTCTCTCTCTTAAATATAGGTTAATATGGCCTAAATGCACCCGAAAAAAATGCCCCCGTTTAGCCTACCTTAAAGAAGGAAATCACTTGCTTCGTCTGCTTCACTCGTCCCTGGAGTCTGCTCTCCATCTCTGTACATTCCTACATTGAACCTCTGAAGCATCTCCGCTGTTGGGGCGAAGCCTTTGCAGCATATTCCCACTCGTCGCAGGCCGTAGCGAATGTTTAGGATGCTACTCAATGTTTTCTGGCCCATGCGGTTTCTGAGTTTGGATTTCACGTGATTCATTTGGGAAAAAACCCTTTCCACGTCTGCGTTACTGAGGGGCATTGCGAGGAGTGAAAGAGCAAATAGCGCAAGGTCTTTGAAACATTGCTCCCCGCTGCTGTCCGTATAATTTAGGACGTCGGCCCAGAACTCTTCCGCTTGGTGGTCTCCTTTTATGTCCCACTCATGGAAGTGTACAGCCTGATATCGGGTGTCCAGCTTTCCTAAATCTCCAGTATACAACTTCAAAACTGCGACGGTGGATAGCGGTGGCTTGCTCTGAGATAGCATCACTGATGGGCTGAACACTGCCATGGACTTTCACAGGTTCATGTTGGCTGGCAGCCTGTTCTGAACCTGTCTCGCAGCCTCGAAAAGAAAATCCCGACATCTGGTCTTCATTCCCATCTCTAACGCACTATCAACATTTGCCTCTCCAAGGGCGATGGTGAACTGCACCCCGAAGTTCACCGCGCACAGGGGCATATGATTGCATGTGTCATCCAAATTAACATCAATCAGACGTAAATCGGACGGCGGGATGGCGTTGGGAGTCAGGATTTTCGACACCAAGGAACGAAAAAAAGTCTGCAAGCAGTCAAGCATTTTGAAGGCGTTTCCGATCTCCAGCAGGGAGAGAACTCCCAGCAGAGGAACTGCGAATACAGCTTATTGATTGGGTCGCAGTACATCTGGTACAGGAGCTCGGCTTCGTAGCAACGTTTCGCGTCCTTGCACAATTGAAAATGCAACTTTAGCTCATCCCACTGACCCAACAATGGCACACAACAGTCGTAGATGGAAAGCCACCTTGTGCCAGAGAGCTGTGCAAGCTTCAATGGTGTTTCTCCGGGGTTAATAGTTTCGTAGAGTCTGGCAAACTCTCGGAGTCTCTGCGCACTGTGAGAAAACCACCTGTGCGACTGAGAAATCAGGAACTCCAGATTTCTGGGCAGTGTTTTGACAGCGTTGCTTGCGCAGAGCTGGATTGAGTGACAGACACACTTCACTAGTTGAAGCTTCTCATTTTTTGCACGGAGGTGTGTGTAGACGGAGTTATTATTCCCGACCATTACACTGCAGCCGTCTGTTCCTAGGCCCACACACCGCATGAAATCTATTCCAGCGCTTTCTAGGAACGTAGTCAGAGTGGAAGCTATGGCCACGGCATTTTCTCCCTGCAAATCTATTAAACCTAAATAGGTGGAAACAATCTTCTTCAGAGAGGTGCTGAAGTACCTGATGACAGCAGACAGCTGCTTAACACTACTGATGTCAGTGCTTTCATCTATGATGAGGGAGTAGCGAGACTCCCCGATATCTTTCAGTAGGTCGTTGAACATGCACGGGGCAACGACATTTTTAATTAGTGCTGCACATTTTGTTCGGTGAATGCTCATGTCCATGTCACAATCTGCGCCAATTATTTCCCCCAAGCAATCAATACAGCGTATAGACGTGTGACATGCCACATAGGTTGCGAGCCGAAGCTCTGTCACTTGGCTTTTGGTTGATAGTTTTACTACTGAGAATCCAATATCCGTTAATCTTGATGAGGAGAATGGTTTAGCATTCCTTCTATGCTTTTCTGTGCTAGCATGCTGCTTAAGGTCTGCATGGTGTGCTCGAATTTCTGCCTTACAGAACCTGCAAAGAGCCTTACTGTTATCCCCTGTAATGGGACGAATCCAATCCTTGAGCTCTCTCTCCCTCTCCCAGTCAGGATTGTATTTTTTTCCATACTTCGACCACTTTGTGGGCATTACACCAATTCTCACTATGAACCACAATCGCTAAAACAAACTCCGTAACTTGCATGCTATGCCAGCCAGCTTGACTTTGTTTATTGTTGAGAATTACCCGCGTCACGTTAGCTATCATGCACGAGCGAGTTTCCGTGCGCAGTAACGCGCGAATGAGAACTGATTAGATAGATAGATAAATAGATACTTTATTGATCCCCAAGGGATTAAATCCTAACCTAATAAATATGCCTACTGTTCACCAGCCTACAAAAATGTGAAGCACCGAGTCGCGTATTACTTTTGGCTTTAAGCAACCAAGTTTCTAAAAATAAGCCCAAAAAACCGCAACCCGCGTCTCCACATTTTTCCAAGCGACTTCTTGTAAATAGAAGCCCAAAGTCGCGTATTATAAGCGGACTTGGCAACTATGGTGGTGACGTATATCATTCGCGTCGAGAGCAGCGAAGAGCTGTAGATAACATTATCAAACTTCTTCGTGAAATTTGAAAAATGAAAAATTATCATTTAAATGCTCAAACAATATATGCGTAATCCAGGGCATATAAAGACGGGCTCTACCGGAAGTGACTTCGCCACTCTATTAAAAAATACTTTCCAAGTAGAATACCCGCTACCGTAAATAATACAATAGAGGCGCTAACAAATTTAACTTGACAATCTCTCCCCTTGATACTTGGCCGTTTTAGTGGTTTGTCATCTCATGTGATTTGTTTGCGTCTCTATTATATTATTCACGGTAGCGGGTAATCGACTTCTGTGGACATCCTGGAAACATGAACCTACCGGTAAGGCACAGACTTAGAAAACAGTCTTGTTTAATAAGCTCCTGGTACGCTAACTAAGTTGTTGATGGTTTGTTTATGTGTAGGGACCCTAATAATGCTACTGCAGAGGTTTGGTGCTATTTTGAGCAATATTAGTGGTTAAATCTTTTTGATTTTGGAGAGTTCGTGGTGCCCCTAACCAATAACATGAAAGCCAATCATTACACCGGGCAAACTCTTCACTCGATTTTCAATTTAAAATGTTTCTGGAGGGTTTATTTGAGGGGTATACATGCCAAAACAAAGATCCTGGGTTAAATTTTGGCCGGGATTACACTTAAATACTTTTTTCGTTGCCATTATAGATACAATCAAATCTGGATTCTGCACTCAGCGTATTGTAAAACAATAAAGAGTCAACAAAAACTCATGCTTTTTCTCCTGATTATTAACCAATGTGCATGATTACGCTAAAAGATGCTTAACGTGTGCACATGTAAAACTATAAAGGTTATACTATATTCATTAACAAAGTAGTTTAAATTGTTTTTTCCTTTGAGGAAAACATGGTTATAGTATCAGTCAGTACGGTCGCTCAAACCTTTGTAGTAATGGCGGCCTGTGGAAATGTTGAACTTCAAGTGCCAATTATGGCACCCCCTGTGGTGTTATTCTATCCCATCCTGGCTATGGCTTAATGAATTCATGATAGTAATCATTATTTGATTTCATGCCATGATTCACAACATGGTTGGTCGAGGACGGATTCGAACCAGCGACCCCATTGCGATGTGGCCGAAACCATACCACAACATTGACATGCAGGCAGTCATGGGCAGATTAGACTATATATTTTATGAAGAAGCAGTCTTCAACCAATCAGGTTGACACATGGAACAACCTGATTGGTTAAAACATTTTTTTTTTGTCTGTTTTAGTTCTTTTCTTTGTTCTATCTACATATGTTGCATGTGGAATAAATTATATAAATTATTTGTATGATTTTCTGTTGGTAATAAAAAAGTGTTTTACTAACTGTATTTAGGGTGTGTTTAGACTGGCTTTGTAGGGCATGTCACTTTGCGGGACTTCGGAACAAGACCTTGAAGACAGCTTGTCCTGCAGATGTTGTAGCTTGCGGTCTGCCCTTTTTTTGTAGGCTTATGCATGATCGTCAAATACAGCCTACAATTATAGAATGTCACAGGTCAATGATTCATTACGAAAAATAGGAAAGTTATTTTGGTGTTGGAATGTTATTTGGTCAATGTTTGGTAATTCTCTCGTATTGAACATGTGCCATAACGATGTACAAGACCTTATAACATCACAGCTTGCATAATCATGAATCCAATTAGACACAATAACTTTAGATATCTAGAGCACAATGACGGGAGGCGAATTTACGAATCCTACTATGGCCACCCCAATACCCCGAAAAGACTAGCTCGCCTCTATTTCTGATTGGTCCGTCACAAACGTCCCCCCTATCTTTAATTCTACTGTCTATAGATTAGACTACCGGGTTTTGTTGGCTTGATATTGGCTGCTAGGGTCAGGGGTTAGGGTTAGAACCAGGCCCCCAGGAGCAGTGCATACTTCAGCAATCCACCAGTGCTCAGCGGCCAAGCCTGGTATTGAAGCTGTTTCAGCTGTGGACGGGTCCCTCGATTCATGGAGTCCCAGAAGTAGATACCCCCGTTCAATCCAATACAAATGGGGAACAGGAATGTGTGTCCGCCAAAAAATTCTGGATATCAATCAAAGTTATCAATTATTATAATTTTTTTATACAATGTACTAATGTACAAAATGTCACCTCAAGCATTTTATTAGCCGTTTTATTTCTGTATTTTTTGCAGGAGAAGGAGAGGTGGGTAGCTGTAGTGAAACAAATGTTGTTTTGGCCCGCCTTAATAATTGAAAACGAGAACATTTCTGCTTCCGGCACGTCATGCACTAGGGAGAGGCTAGGCGCCCATGATGCGGAAAAAAAATCTCCATGACGTTGCCCTGCACCATTGAGCAGTTTTCATTTGAATTTGGGCGCCATTTTTTAATCTGCTGTCCTTTTTTTAATAGGTCCATGGTTAGAGCTCTTTTGTGACGCTCTCGAATGCCCATAGCGAGGCTACCGTAGAGTTCTAAAGCGTCCAGTTGGGTTGCATGCAACCCGGCCAATTATAGACGGTAGGGCGTAGCCTTGGTGTGGCCATAGTAGGATTCAGAAATACGCTGACGGAGATAGAAGATTAGCCGAAGGCTACGGCTGACTAACCAGAACATAACCACAATAATGTCAAATAAATATTTATGGGTCTATGGTTTCAATATCAAGATCCTGCTTTTAAACATGAGTACAAAGTCAACCTACCAAAAGAAACACCAAACAAAGACTAGCCTCAGCTGCTCTCTCAGCTGTGTCTCGTTACAGGAAGCTCTTCCCCTTTTTTTTTTTATAGATTCTGCCCCTTGCCTGGGTCCTAGTGCTCGACTATCTGCTACCTTCCCAGCAACATCTGTTGAACGCTTCTGTGGGTTACTGTTAAGAAAATAAGGCTTTACCTATAAGTAGGCTTTAACTTTTTTAGAAAAATTACTTTTTTCAACATATTGTAGCATTTGCGGCCCGACACTGCAGGGGCTAACTAGCGCAACGATGAGGACACGGAGGGGCTAACGTTTACCGTTAGAACCAGGCTTTATTATCCTTTCCGTACAACTAACTACGGGGTTGGAGGAGTGGCCAAAACAATATGGCGAACCCGAACACTGGCTAGCTGTTCCCACCCCCTATCCCAACTGGCCTATCAAGCTGAAATAGGGCAACTCCTTCCCCCCACAAACTCCCCATCATTCCCTCCCATAGTCCTGCTGGGTCACTACAATACGGTATAATGTATAAAAATGGGGCCCTGCCACGACCGCCGTTGAACCAGCCTCCATCTCCCTCTGGGCTTCATTCAATGTCTCAGGTGAAGCTGTTATGTACAAGAAGATTGCATTGGATCACAAATAGCGCATGTATTATTTAAAACCATGTCACATTGTAAAACATTTATTTTAGCTGAAGTTTTTATGCAAAGTGTAGTAACATTCAGTAGGCTAAATTCAGCCAAAGATACTACCCTAATTCAAATTAAGTGCCTTAACGTAACAAGAGCTAGAAAAGTATTAGGCTATTTTTGCATATCTTGCCCCCATCTATTTCTTAATTATATTATAGGCCTACATTAAATTGAAAACCGTAACCATAATGGTCTTCCGCTGCATCTGGACTGCTGTCTGTCACCAAGCGCTTTGGTGGTCTACCCATGGGTTATTTTATAGACATTATGCATCAAAAATGTGGTTATCTTGCGTGAGGTGAACTAAACAGATTACAAGAATAAGGATAATCAAAGAAAGCATGATCAGCGCGGCCACGTTGAAGCCCAGAGCCCACTTGCTGTATTCCCTGGCTCTCTGCAGGTCTCCGGTCACCTTCATGTCTCTTGCCTACGACAAAGAGAAAAGAAAAAAAGAAGAACGAATGGTATGTTTAAATAGGTCTACGGCCATGTCGTCAGAAATGTGATGTGAATTTACAGCCATTTGATTTTTCAATAAAGTCGCTGTATGTAAGATTCCAGTGTTGCAAAGAAAAGAGCAGAAAAGCGCAAGATTTTGAAAATAATCAACCACTCAAAACACCCTACATGCTCCCTTCCTATGTTTCTCCACAATTGAGAAAGTGTTTGAGATTGACAGGTAAGACGTATTTCCTGATTGGCTGGAACTGCACTGGGAGCGCCCTCAAATCTAAATGACAGAGCCAGGTGCGTGTTCAACCAGAACAGACTTTGTCACTGAGCATTTCACTCACAAAGAGTAACATTTAAAACATAAAATTTCTAACCAATTCTACTGAAGTATTCATAGGCGTTGATTCCACTGGGGACGCTGGAGACGCGTCCCCACCAGTTTTCGTCAAGATTCATTTTATACCCACCACTTGTAAAAAAATAAATAAAACTTGAGTTGAATTATTATTGATTATTACACGGGTCTTCTCAATGCTGTGGAACGCTCCGTTCACTTGCATGCAGGATGCGAACTACGGGGGAGCCAGGGGGGTCTCAGCCCCCCTTAATGAGACATGAGCTTCCCTGAAAACGTGATTAGTGAAAATTTTGGGGGGTCTCTAAAATATTGGCAAAATGCTGTTCTTTCCCATGCATTTCCTTTTTTTTTTTTGTATTGTCATAATCATGGATCATTTGCAAAATTAGGCTATTTTTAATGTATGATTTTCGCATGAGGGTGATTCATCACTATTTCACTTTAATAAAGATACCGGCCTGCATGCAATTCTTGTCCTCACCATTGAAGCGTGGGGGCGCTATGTCTTAAACGTCACTTTAAATCAGACATCGGAGAAAAAAATACCCTTTCTGGACCATTTGCGCTGGAGCCGCTGGACCTGCTCAAGTTTGTATTTCATGTTTTGCAGTCATGTCAAAAAGAAAACCGGGAAACCTACTTGCAAATTTCGGATTTATAAAGAAATTGAAGACGAATGAGTCTGAGAAGCAGCAAGAGGCGAGTTCTTCGGCAGATGCTAGCTGTGATATGTGCTGACATAAGGCAAGTAGGCATACAGGCTTGTAATAATGGATGTGTTTTGAGTAAGTCCTCACTTTGGGGACTTACTCAAAACATTTTTTGTTATTTTTATATATATTGTTATTTTTTCGTTTTGGCAAGTAGCCGTGTAATACCCACAGCAAAAGGACTCCGCGGCGGACGTATTGCGGCTTCCGGAACGGACCCGTGTCGGTGTCCACTTGCCCTCAGTGACGGACCCGCTACGAAGGCGGATCGCGGATCCGCAGTGGCTCCGTGCTGCATCCGCTCCGGATCCGCGATTAAAACCTTACCTCCGTGGCGGGTCCGTTTGGGACCCGCAAATGTATACAGACATCCGCGGCGGAACCGCAACGGACTCATAAAGATCCTGGCTCATCTGGCCCTGGTCCGTTTTGGACCCGTTTCTTATTTTCAAAATCCCTTCTGTTCTTGCTGTAGGATAAAATAGGATAAACTAAACTATAGGATAAAACTAAAAACTATCACTAGGCCTAGCCTAGGCTACTACAGCAATATAGGCATAAGTTTAAATATGCATTGCCTTGTATTTTTAACCTAACAATATTGTCAATAGGCATAACAATAACAGAAAAGGTTCAAGTCAAGACATCAATTTACTGTACAAAAGTAGTGACTACTCAATAGAAATATAAAATTGACATTTACATTTATGGAAAATTATAGGTTATAGCCTATTCTAAAAGCCTAATTTAGTGCTTTATAGGCATAGGTCGGTGCAGACATAAAATGTTATCTATTAGGCTACAACATGAAATGCTGCGCTATATACAGCTAAAATATCAGAAAATGAATAACTGGTGAACTTCAAGAAGTTCAATCAAAAGATGTTTTAATTATTAATGGTTGGAGGAGTGGATGGAGGAGGGACACGTCTCCTCACCGCCCGATCCGCCGCCAGGTTGAACCACCTGATGGCGTGTTTGGTGACCTCCACGTCCGTGGCTGAATAGGTTTTTACTAACTTTAAGAAGAATGCACACATTTGGTGAACAGGGTGCATTAATGTCAACTGTTAGGCATGCAAACATGCAAAGTGCTTCGATAAACCGAGTCTTTTGTTTTGGGCCTACTGTAGCAGCAAGGAGAAGACTACTGGAGCAAGCACCTTGAAACATTTCGAAAACGAAGCAATAAACGGCAAATAGAACCAGCTGAACAACCGCAGCCGGTATTATTTGATAAATTAAAACTGTATAAGACGAGCCCTAATGTAGAGGGTGATCCTTAGCCCCCACCCCCATGTGTCTTTTGGTAATTTGCCTCAAATCCAAAGTATTTCTCAACAACACTCCTGCCATTTTCCTTCTCTACCTAAACTGGTCGCGGAGGCACTGCACTGACATGCTAGCTCTGTTGGCTAACCTTTAGCTAACACACAGCATTGAGACTAGTGACGAATTACTGCCAGAGACCGGGAGTGAGGGGAGGCGGGGCTATGTTGGCGCTGATGTGTCTGTTAACTCGCTGTCGAAGAGAAGAGAGCGAGAAAGCGCAGCTGGTATTTGTGTATCGATACGGCAGAGAATTATTATTGAAAGCTATCACAACCACCAGGCAGCCAATTCGTTTGCGTGCCTTTACTTCGATAACATGATGGGCCTGTGGCCCACACCTGGGGTGCGTTTCTCTTGACATGATAATCCACTGTGATTCCAATCACCAAACTTTGACGCACTCTATTTCGCAGTGCACAAGTGCAGGTACGCCACTGTTTTGCCCAGGATTGTGCCGTAAATTGGGATATTCACTTTCTAGAATCGCACCCATGGTCAACGCCGAAGGAAACTGAAGGAATCAAAAAGAGGAAGTCTCACAGCAGAGTGCATGTCAGAAAGGTAGGATTTTTGTTATTATCATTATTGCACTGTCTGATAGTAAACTGAACAAATTCTCACTAGCATATTGTCATCAGGCATAGGCCTACCTGACTGAAAATTTGCATAGGCAAAGTAGCCATCAAATGCTCAGGGTGTCATGGTCATACTATGTTTGATTTCGAGTAAAAAAAAAGACATCAAACATCAAAAAAAGGTCTATGGTATAGTAGCCTACAGTCTTAAAAAAGGCTACACAGTCATATTGGTATTACGGTTGCTACGAACTATTGACTTTGAACGTATTTAATATTACTATGAATTATATACTTACTGAAAAGCAAGGTCTTTGTTGCCATCCTACTAAAAGGCTTTTTGTTGTGGACACCCTTCCAATTGATCTGATGGGACACCTCATCAGTGAACAGCCTGCCAGGATGTTCCAGGTCACCCTCTTCACATCCTGGCCTCCAATGGTGGCCAAAGAAGAAATCTAAAATGCAAAGACATCTTTTTTAAATAGACAGGTAGGTAAACATTCCTAAGTTTAGTTGCATTTAAAATGTTTTTGGTCCTGTTGAAAGCGTCCAGAAATGTAGAAAAACTGAAAAAAAATCTGTCATCTGCCCCTATTCCTGTCATGTCTGTCCTAATTTGATGAAGCCTTTTTTGAACGTCTGCACGTGTCCTTCGTCTTGACAAGGAGACAGGCACAGTCTTTCTATTCATTTTTGTTCTAAAAGACATTTCAGAAAAAAAGAAAAGACAGTAAAATGTATCATTGATCATTGTTTCTAATGTTGTATTTAAATAAACACATTGTTGAATGGTGGTGTTGTCTGTTTCTAGACAAGAACATAAAAATAGAGATTTGATTCATGATGTATTAGTCAAGCTTAAGTATATGATTCATCAGATTTCTGGCAATATACATTTTGGGTGGGTTTTTGGTTGATTGAAAGGTTTTTAGTCTATAGTTCAGCTGGAAATTGCCAACAGAACAGCACAACTATTCTATATTTTACCTCAAATGTATTCAAACTTGATCACATTAGCTATTTGTTGCCATTTTCTGCAGGAAATGCATTGTGTAGTTATTATTAGTTGTAGTAGTAGAAGCCGTCGTAGTAGCAGTAGTAGTGTCATTATTTGTTCTATGGCCAAGTGCTCCAACTGCTAGAAAATGTGTAAGCAACATTACATTTTAACAAACCAGAAAGTATCTTACTTGATGAAGCGAACCCAGCAGAGGCAATTGTAGGGGATGGGCAACAGTCAAATCCAGATTCTGCAGAACACACAAAATAGAAGACGGGGACCAAGTTCCATACAGTAGCATAGGAAATCAGAAACAGGCGCGAATACCCATTAGTTGTAGGAAACGAATCCCTTCACTTGATTTTATGAAATTTAACTGCATTTTCTGCAGGAAATGCTCCAACTGCTAGAAAATGTGCAAGCAACATTACATTTTAAGAAACCAGAAAGTATCTTACTTGATTAAGCGAACAGTCAATGGGCAACAGTCAAATCCAGATGCTTCAGAACACACAAAATAGAAGATGGGGAACAAGTTCCATACAGTAGCATAGGAAATCAGAAACAGGCGCAAATACCCATTAGCTGTCTGAACCGACTTAAACAGTGATTAAAATGGCAAATTTTCATTATAAAGAGGATGGCAGATAACCACTACACATTAGACCAAACTTGCCAAAATGTTAACTTGCTGCAATCTATTTGTATGGTACACATGCCTGGAATTTCGTGATATGAGGGGCAAGCCACTTGGCCTGCATCGGGGCAATTTTTTTGAGGGCACAAAGGCCACATGCCAGGGCATCAAGGCCATAACATGATTTTGATTTCACTTAAATAGACAAATGCATTTCTCAAAGCATTAACGCCTTGTTAATAAACAGTGTAACACTTCTGCATCGTGAAGAGCCCTTTTGCGATAACTCTTCAAATCTTTTTCAAAAGGAAAAAGAGTTGAGTGAATTTGTTGAATTTTGTTAAATGTTAAAACTGTATTATTGTCTATAAGATTGGAATTTGTAATATATATCTTTTTTAATTACACATTATAATTAAGATTATTTCAAAATGATTATAACCCTACCTCTGCCGTCATGGGGGTCGCCAGTGTTGCAAGATTCCGGCCCAATCTAGCAACACTGGCGGACAGTTTGATCCTAAGCAGTTTTATTTGTGCAGCAAAAAGGTCCGCTGCGCTTGAACTTCAGAAATGCTTGAGAAAATGTGGAGATACCGAATTACTTGGTCAATAAAAGTGCTAAGCTACTCAAAAGCTATTTTATTCAGAAAAAAAATATTTGTTGATCATTTTTCGAACGCTTACATCATAAGTATAATTGACCGCTGTCCAGGACAGGGGATCTTTTGCCGTCTTTCGGATCACTCCGCAAGTACCGGTAGATTATCAACCCCAGCGTACTCGGTTGCTAGGCGACGCCAAAGACGGACTATTTCTCTGCTGATCAACACTATGCTGGTAAAAGATAAATTGTAAAAATACACACCGTGTGAAGTAATTTTTTTCGTTTTGGCAAGTAGCCATGTAATAAGCGGGATAATGTATAGAACGTCGCCGGTCATTATCGAAAATAAGCCCCTTCAGGGCGAAGCAAGACACCTCCGCTTCGCATGGGTGTCCGGTTCGCCCTGTCAGGGTTTATTTTCCCGATGATGACCTGCGTTTTATACATTATTCCTTACATAACAGCGACACATTAAAACAGACCAGGCCAGACCAAATAATAATGTGTTTTTTTAATCTGTGTGTGAGTGTTCACCGGCCCCCGGATGAGTCAAAAGCAGCGAAAGAATTTACCCCAAAAAGGGACAATGAAGGATAACTTAACTTAACTACCATAACATATTCTGCCGAAATTGCTATTCCATTTTAAATCAAATAGGCTACAGACTGACATGATAATCGCCTCTCAGCTAACTAGCCTGCTAACTAGGTAGCCTACTAGCTAGCTAGCCTGTTGCAAAAAATGATAGCCTAACTGAAAAATGATTTAGGCCTACTGCTAGTCCTAATATCAAACAACGTCATTACAATCATACGTAAATGATGATTAAAAAAACATAAAGGCCAATTTTTATTGTGAATGTCGCAATCATCAATAATAAATCATACTTACGTAACGCAACCGTGTTCCAGCAAAGAAAATCTCAACTGACATGATCGTCTCTGCTAGGCTTTCAACGTGTTGGCGCTTTCCGCGTTCGCGGATCAGACACGGGTTTGCTCAGGGTCCGCAATATATCAATAAATAATCAAATAAATAAATCAAATATAAATAATAATAATGAATCAATAATAAATCATAGCTCAATTTACATGATCGTCTCAGCTCTTGGTGTACTTCCAACAGTTAAAGGCGACACGGGTCCTCTGGGCGGCGCCAAAATGGATATGACAGTAACGCGGGTTTGGTGACTCCTATGCGGATCCGCCTAGGAGTCTCCTGCTTGTGGGAAGCGGGATAATGTATAGAAGGTCGCCGGTCATTATCGAAAATAAGCCCCTTCAGGGCGAAGCAAAACATCTTCGCTGTGCGTCGGTGTCTTGTCGGGGCTAATTTTCCCGATAGTGACCGACGTTCTATACTGTAGCGCCGGTCAGGAAGAGACGGAAGAATGAGACGGGAGACAGGTTTCAACCGCTTAGTACCACTCTCGCGCCCCTTACACCGCACGACTGCGACAGTTGGTTCTTTATTTTAACCACGAACATAACAGAAACACGGGACACCTGACCAACACACACAACACTCTCACTAATGGTCCCGATCACACAACAATGGAACAACACACAATTAATAAAGACCCCAAACCCGTTAACCGCACTTAACCCCAACAACAGAACAAATCAACAAAACCCCTTTTGTCAACTGACAACCCCAACCCCAACTCCCAGAAACCCCCGCGGCTCCGGAACATGGCGCCCACACCCGTGGTCGCCACACAGCCCCCACCTCAGGGGTCAGACGTCCCGACGACCCCATGATCCGTCACATAGTCCCTTAAGTGTTCAGGGGGCCGGCGCCGCCGGTTCGGCCGCTGAAACCCCCCAGAGGCGGCAGCCACAGGGCCAACGGCCCCACCCGGGGAGCCGGCAGGGACAGGGGAACCGCGAGGCGTTCCTCCTTCCTCACCAGCAACAACCGGGGCGAGGGGGCGGTACGGCGAGAGTCTGTCCTGGTGCAACACCACCACCCGCCCCCAAGCGCCCGGCATCCGCAGCCGGTACACCACCTCGGACACTCTGTCGAGGATTTCTCCCGGCCCCTGCCAGTGGCTCCGCAGTTTGGGGCAGACCCCCCTCTTTCTGACGGGGCAGTACACCCACACCCTGTCCCTGGGTGTGAACGCTCGTCCCCGGCAGCGAGTGTCATAGCCCCTCTTCTGCCTCACCCCTGAGGCAGCCTGAGCCTGGCGGGTGTAGTCGTGGACCACCAGCAGGCGATCCCTCAGCCTTCGGAAATAATCCATAGCCGCACCCCCGGCGAGCTCAGGCTCGGGCGGGGACCCGAACACCAAGTCCACCGGTGTCCGGAGCTCCCGCCCGAACATGAGGGCAGCCGGAGTGCAGTGACTGGATTCCTGCACCGCCGTCCGATAGGACCACAGGACCAGGTGAGGGGGGCAGGTGACGGTCCCAGTCCCGCTGGTGCTGGCTGGTGAGGATGGAGAGCTGGGTGGCCAGGGTGCGGTTAAACCGCTCCACCAACCCGTCACTTTGGGGATGGAGCGGCGTCGTCCTCGTCTTGTGCACCCCCAGCCGCCGGCAGACCTCTCCAAAGACCTGGGACTCGAAGTTCCGCCCCTGGTCGCTGTGGAGCTCAGCAGGGACCCCGAAACGGGCAAACGTCTCCTCCACCAGCCTCTCCGCGGTGGTGGCAGCGCTCTGATCCGGCACCGCATACGCCTCTGGCCATTTGGTGAAGTAGTCCATGGCCACGAGGACGTAGCGGTTGCCAGAATCGGTGACTGGAAACGGCCCCAGGACGTCGACCCCCACCCGTTCCATCGGTGCTCCCACCAGGTACTGCTGGAGCGGGGCGTGGGAACGCTGGGCAGGTCCTTTCTGCGCCGTGCAGGTGTCGCAGCAGTGGACGTGCAGCTCAACGTCCCGTCGACAGCCCGGCCAGTAGAACCGCCCCCGCAGGCGATGCAGGGTCTTGGCGTTTCCGTAGTGCCCCGCCCCCACCGAGCCGTGGACCAGCTGCAGCACCTGGGGACGAAGCACACGGGGCACCAACAGCTGCAGGATGTCGCCCTTCCCCCTAGGGTCCCGCCAGCGGCGGTGGACCACCCCGTTGTGGAGCTGGAAGCATCCCCACTGGGAGTGGTAGGCCTTCACCTCAGGCCCTCGTGCCGACACCTCCGGCCAGCTGGGGCGCTGCCCCGCTTCCAGCCAGTCCCTCACCAACGCCAGGGTCTCGTCGGCCCGCTGCTGCTGCTCCAGCTGACTCGCCGTCAGCAGGAGCCACCCCTCCGCCTCCCCGATAGTCTGGTCAGCCTCGGTGGTCTGGAGAGCCGCCACCATTGGAGACTCGTGGGCCCGCTCCTCCTGGCGCAGGCAGTAGCGACACTCCAGGACTGCACAGGGCCGTCGGGAGAGTGCGTCAGCATTGCTGTGGAGCCGCCCCGCCCGATGCTGGATCTCGAAGTCGTACTCCTGCAAAACTTCCAGCCATCGAGCCACCTGGCCCTCAGGGTTCTTAAAACTGAGGAGCCAGGTGAGGGACGCGTGGTCGGTGCGGATCAGGAAGCGCCTGCCATGCAGGTACGGCCTGAAATGCCGCACGGCCAGAACCACAGCCAACAGCTCCCGTCGGGTCACGCAGTAATTGCGCTCCGCCCGACTGAGAGTGCGGCTGAAGTAGGCGACGGGACGTTCCCCCTCCCCCACTCCCTGGGAGAGGACCGCACCGACCCCCACGTTACTGGCATCGGTGTCGAGGACGAAAGGCCGACCAGCGTCGGGGTAAGCCAGGACCGGGGCCTCGGTGAGCACCGCCTGGAGTCGGGCGAAGGCCGTGGCGCAGGCGTTGTCCCAGACGTACGGCCGGCCCGCCTCGGTTAAACGGTGGAGGGGGCTGGCGACCGTAGCAAAGTGCCGGACGAACCGGCGGTAGTACCCCGCCAGGCCCAGAAAACTCTGCAGTTCGCCGGCGTTGGTGGGGGTCGGCCAGTCCCGGACCGCAGCCGCCTTGGCCGGGTTAGTGGCTACGCCATGCTTGTTCACCACGTGCCCCAAGAACAGCGTTTCCCTGGACAGCAGGGAACATTTGGCAGGGTTCAGCCGCAACCCGGCCCGGCGGATGGCCCCAAGAACCTCCCGTAGGTTCGCCAGCGCCCCGACGAAATCGCGTGCGTGCACCAACAGGTCGTCCAGGTACACGACACAACGACTCCGGGGGACGTTCGCCAGGACCCTCTCCATCATCCGCTCGAACGTCGCCGGCGCGTTGCATAGTCCGAACGGCATGACGCGAAACTGCCACAGCCCCTGTCCGATGGTGAACGCAGTCTTAGGTCTGGCCTCGGGCGCCAACTCCACCTGCCAGTAGCCGCTACGCAGATCCAGGGAGCTGAACCAGCTAGACCCCCCGATGTAGTCCAGGGCGTCGTCGATCCGTGGAAGCGGGTACGAGTCCTTCCGAGTGACCTCGTTAAGGCGCCGGTAGTCCACACAGAATCTCCGGTTGCAGGTCGGACAGCTCCCACTCCGCCCGTTCCGCCACCTCAAGAGCCACCTCAAGGTTCGGGGGCCCGGTGAGGCGGACGTGCCGTCCCAGCCGCGGCGGGGCAAGCCCTTGGAGGAACGACTGAAGGGCTAGTTCCTCCTTAGCCGCAGCAGGGAAGTCGGAGTAGCCCCGCTGGGCGTAGAGCAGTACATCGGCTGCGTAGGCCCCCAACCGTTCCCCCTCCCGGCGGCGGCGGCTGGTCAGCAACTCCCGGCTGTGGCCCACGACCCCCCGCTGTCCGAAACGCCTCTCCAAGGCTAGGGTCAGGGCCCGGAGGTCCTGCTGGTCTGCTGGGGCCAGGTCCAGCAGAACCTGCAACGCCGTTCCCTCCAAGGCTAGGGCAAGCTGGGCGGCGGACTCGTACATAGCCCAGCCGTAGTACTGCGCGGCGATCCTCAGCTGCGCCAGGTAAGGCTCCAGCGGTGTCGCCCCGGAAAATTTGGGCAGCCTGGCCACCAGGTGGCGGCCGATCGCCGCCGATCCTGTGGCATCACCAACGGCCGCTGTGTGGCACTGCGCCGCCGTCGAGCCGGGCCATTCCGAGTCTTCCTCCTTCGGACGCTCCAGTATGAATAATGTGTTATTCTCCATAATCCCACTTCTGACACCAATGTAGCGCCGGTCAGGGAGAGACGGAAGAATGAGACGGGAGACAGGTTTCAACCGCTAAGTACCACTCTCGCGCCCCTTACACCGCACGACTGCGACAGTTGGTTCTTTATTTTAACCACGAACATAACAGAAACACGGGAAACCTGACCAACACACACAACACTCTCACTAATGGTCCCGATCACACAACAATGGAACAACACACAATTAATAAAGACCCCAAACCCGTTAACCGCACTTAACCCCAACAACAGAACAAATCAACAAAACCCCTTTTGTCAACTGACAACCCCAACCCCAACTCCCAGAAACCCCCGCGGCTCCGGAACATGGCGCCCACACCCGTGGTCGCCACAATACATTATCCCTTACTTGTTACACGGCTCTCCTCAATGCTATAGATCATGAGCGTCGCTAGCAATTGAAAACATTCGGGGCTAAAGCCCAGAAGTTAGTCTTTTTAAAAGGGGGGTTCGGGGGTTTGTCCCCTGAGAAAATTTGAAAATCGGGCTGATGAAACATGCAATTGTAACGTAGTTTGAGAAGGAAAGGAAAGACCAATCGTCATGTCGCACTCACGCCCACACACAAACACACCCACAAGCACACACACAAAACACTCCTCTGACCCAATGGGCCATAATACTACTTCCGGCCCCCACCCCCAAACCGGATGTAGGCACGGTCGCTGAAACCCCAATCAGGGATATGTGATTAACTTCTTGTAGGAATGTTGGCACAACTGTGTGAAATATTCTTTAAAGTTTGATTTGACATGAAAACCCAATTTATTTAAATTTTTCACAGTGTATGACTGCAATATATTACCTGCTCTTTGCCCTAGATTATAACCAAATCCAGTCCTTTACTTTAAAGCAGTAATTCAACCCATAAAAGGCACCTGGTTTGAGACTGTGGCCAAAGTTGAACAAAGTCATACACTTCACCGAAAGCATTTCACAATCAGGAGAGTTTCACCAATGAAAATAATACATGCCCTAGATAAGGTCACCACTTCCGCTGCCTGACAACCCAAACTCCACCTCTCAGCCCCGACCACATTTCCTTATCCTGAAGGTATGCAAAGAAAAGGAAGAGATGAAACCATAACAGGAAATGTGAAAGGTGAAGTTTGAGTTGTCAGGCCGCAGAAGTGGTGGCCTTAACTTGAAGTGGAAAATGTCTTATTTTCAATGGTGAAACTCTCACAGTATGAAAGGGGCTGTGTGTCAGGAATTAATCATTATTTGGACGTGACAACATGAGGTGTTTCTCCAGTCAACAAAATGTGGTCCTGAACTTGTCTGTATTCTGGCTCTGTTCAACCTTCTTGGTGAATGCGGCCGTAGACGAGCCCACCATGGCATGGTTCAGGGCCCTTCCTAAGAAGACAGACTGGACATATTCCAGAACCCAACGGGCCGAGGGGGTACACTTGGGCCCTCCAGATTGTCTTGTACAAACTGATCACACTGATAACTGATAACATCAGCTCTCGCACAGATGTCTCCACCTATTTCATGTTGTATATCCATGTCGAAAATGTTCATTTAATTGAATGTGCAACATCCCAGCATCTGAGTATGAGTACCAAACTTTGTCCAAATAATATTCCAACGCCACAATAACTTTCCCATGTTTTGAAATGAATCATTGACTTTTGACATTCTATAATTGTAGGTTGTACTACAATGAAATTGCAGACCGCAAGCTAGAACATCTGCAAGGACAAGCTGTCTTCGATGTCTTGATCTGGGAGTCCCATAAAGGGAATCTAAACACGGCCTACATACAGTAAGTTGTATAAAAACACATTTTTATTACAAACAGGAAAATCATACAAATAATTTATATAATTATTGCCACATGCAACATGTGTAAATAGAACAAAGAAAAGTACTAAAATAAAGTAAACTAAATGTTTTAGCTAATCAGGTCGTTCACAAAAAAAAAATATATATATAGATATTTTGCCAATAAAACCGTTCACAAAAATATATATAATTTTTGCCAATCAAATCGTTCACAAAAATATATATTTTTTCATCATATCGATATTTTGAGGCATATGACATGTGACCATACCGAGCAATAACCCGACACATAGGAGACTGCTCCTTCTCAAAATATATGGTGCTTGCAAAATATATTTTTGTCCTTGACTGTCTACATGTCTGTGTAGTGGTATGGTGTCGGCCACATGACCATGGGGTCGCTGGTTCGAATCCGTCCTCGACCAATCATGGCATGAAAGCAAATAATGATTATTATCATGTATTCATTAGGCCATAGCCATCTGTGGGGGGGGACGTGCGACGTCCGGCCTGCAGGGGGAGTATGGGCAGGTTGGGAGCGCACGGGATCGGCTGGGGGGGTTGGACCTGATTGTGAGCAGGTGTCCGCCCTCAGGCCAGTCAAGGAGTGTGTACTTATGTGCCTGCTTTGTGTTGTAGTAAGGAAGGAAAAACCCCGGAGCACGGACCCCCGAGATCCCGAGCAAGAGAAATACACCCGGATCCAAAAGAGACGATTTGGAACGGACCCTTTTTGTTATAGTTTGAGTATTTGTGTTTTCGTTAAAAACGATCTCCCGCTGAAGGACGACACCTCTGCCTGCTTGCACATCATTGGAAACCGTTACACCATCATACTGTAGGATCTATCATTGATGCTTGCAACATTATTTATTATCTTATTCCTGATAAATCATGCAAATTGGTTAATAATCACTTATAGGAGAGAATGCATGAGGTACTGTGAAGCAGAAATTATTCAATTAGAATGAAACAGGTAACTGGAAATTGTAATATAAGAATTTAGTCTTTAGAGTATAAAAAATGAATGGGACACCTGTCGTTTTTGGGGTCGGGGTCCTAATGGGCCCCTTCCCCCCTAATGTTCACTCTGTCTCGTCCCTGCTCGTGTCTCTTCCAATCTCTGCTTCTGTAGCCTCCTCTCCTTCTGTCTGTCCCATCCCTGCCGTGGGTGGAAACCTATCTTTTGGAGAGAAACACTCTTGTCTTTTGCTCAGGAAAGACGCCTCATTGTTCCTCTGATGTATTTCCATTCAGAATGCGTCTTTGTTAAAGGATAACTTCTGTATAGTCACATCATTTTCGGTCTAATGCTCTAATATGGACACATTGTCATGATGTTATTTTTAATGTAAGCGTAGTCATTGCTTGTAGCTTGTCATTGTAATGCCGCATGTCCAAAGGTGAAAAAAACAATTTGCATAAAATAACTCATTAAGACCTTTGCAGTGGCTTTGCTAGACCTGTCCTAGCCCCTGCATGGGGTCCCACCACGACCGCCGTCGAACCAGCCTCCACCTCCTTCTCGGTCTCATTCTCTGCCTACCTGAGGCTGTTATGTACAAGACCATTGCATTGGATCACGAATAGCGCACGTATTATTTAAAACCATGTTACATTGTAAAACGTTTATTTTAGCTGAAGCTTTTATGCAAAGTGTAGTAACATTCAGTACATTCAGCCAAAGATACTACCCTAATTCAAATTAAGTGCCTTAACGTTACAAGAGCTAGAAAAAGTATTAGGATATTTTTTGCATATCTTGCCCCCATCTATTTCTTAATTATATTATAGGCCTACATTAAATTGAAAACCGTAAGCATATGGTCTTCCGCTGCATCTGGCTGCTGTTTGTCACCAAGCGCTTTGGTGGTCTACCCATGGGTTATTTTATAGACATTATGCATTATTAACTTGGAGAGCTCGCTGGGGCGGCTGCTGAAACTATTTTCGAATCCACTTATTTCTGAAAGGTGGCTTAAAATAACAACGAATATTTATTTTGCTGTGCTGATGGTTACAAAGCACATTACTGCGTAATTAAATTAAATTCAGCTTCATTATTATTTTTGGCATGGGGGCAATTAACTGGTTTCTTGACATTGGTAGGGACATGTCCCTAGCCATGTCCATAAGGATATCTATTATAGTTTTGGTTATCACGGCGAGCGTACTCAAGGTTAAAGTTCGCAAGCCGAACGGCTGAAACACTTAAATAAATAATAAGACAAAGGACAATCAAAGAAAGAATGATCAGCGCGGCCACATTGAAGCGCAGAGCCCACTTGCTGTATCCCCTGGCTCTCTGCAGGTCTCCGATCACCTTCATGTCCCTTGCCTGAGACAAAGATAAAAGAAAGAAAGATAGAGGAATGAGTGAATGCTATGTTCGAATAGAGGTCTAAGGCCATGTCGTCGGATGTGTTGTGAATTTACAAACATTAGATTTTTCATTAAAGCTGCTGTAGGTAAGATTCCAGTGTTGCAAAGAAAAGAGCAGAAAAAAAATCAACCCCTCAAAACGCCCTATATGCTCCCTTCCTATGTTGCTCCACAATTGAGAAAGTGTTTGAGATTGACAGGTAAGACATATTTCTTGAATGGTTTGAACTGCACTGGGAGCGCCCTCAAATCTAAAAGACAGAGCCAGGCGCGTGTTCAACCAGAACAGACTTTATCACTGAGCATTTCACTCGCAAACATTAACATTTAAAACATAACATTTCTAACCAATTGCACTCAAAGTATAGTTCTTAAATAGTATCTATAGCATCTTTAAAGGGTAACAAAGCAAAGGCCTACCTTGATTGAGAAGATCAGGGCGACCAGTCCGAGGCAAAAGGGGTTTGCGTGGAAGAAGTTGCAGATGGACCATACCACATAGTCTCTGGGATGCTCCACAGGGTTGACGATGGTCACAACAGTGTGTTGGTCCCTGGACCAACACAGAACAATGGAAGTATCTTATATTGGAAAAGTGATCTCTATTGTATTCTTGATGAAAAAAAAAAAATTTCAAAGCCCACAAATTGGACTTTCACAAAACATCAGTATATTAGACTTTTATATTTTAATTTAATAAGTATACGTTTTCGACCAAGTTTTTTACAGGGATAACTGCAATCAACAATAGATTGTTATAAAAATAAAACCCATGTATAACACACACACATATATATATATATATATATATATATATATAAAATACATTCAATTCGATGATATACCTGTTATATTGCATTTCATGTACTTGCCGGGCTGAAGGCAGCATCTCCTCCTTATGAAGTAAATTAGGTCAGCGCAAGAAGCAGTGTGGTTTTATCATGTCTGCTTGGAGAAGAAAAACACCTACCCATGCCTACGTCACACACAAGGGCGTAGGAACCGGGGGGGACGGAGGGGACGTGTCCCCTCCAATATTGGAGACAGGCGCATTTGTCCCACTTAAAAATTATACTGGGGGGAGAAAAATATTTTATTTTATTTTGAAAGCGCAACACAGCGTCTTGTCACCGCTTCTTATTCTAAAAAACTGGATGATTGAGCAATCAAAGAATTGATTTGATATTCATCAGTTCATTACTGCCATTCAAAATGTGTTTTCCTTTACATTTACAAATGTATCTTTTTAGTAGAATAAAATATATTTGTGAATTTTTTCAGACATATTTCTGCACAAACCATTAACGGATCTGTCAGATTTCAGATATGTGTCCCCCCCAATGTTAAACTCATTCCTACGCCCCTGGTCACACATCATAAAACCCAAAATAATTAAGTGCAATTGATTGCAGCCATTCCTGACTTTCCATTCACTGTTGAGTTCTTGTTGTGGTTTTGCACGAATGTTTTATTTTTCTACATTTGATCAAATAAACAGAAAAAAGCATATCCTTTATTGAGGCATATAAGTATGAAATGTTAGGTTTAATGTTAGTAATGGATTCAGTAATTAATCATGAAATGATTTGTCATTTTGGGGTGATAAGTTTGTTTGATTACCTTAAAAATAACATTGACTAAGAGTTTTACAGTACTAAAACTCTTGTTAATCTTATTGCGACTTTGTCTGAACAATTGAATCCACTTGTTGGTCCGCCATTCTGACTTATTTTTTAACCCAGTTTCATTCGAAACTAACAAAAACCACAAAGCTACAAAAACTAACTTCCCTTCTGCTTCCCTTCAACTGGTTTATTGTCACGTTCCATCCACAGTACGACAAGTCATACCAGCCATTAGAGAGAAGAATATAATAAGAATTGTCTCAATGTTTGTTTGCCATCATATATTTTCAAAGCGGTTATCAGCTATTTTGGCTCACCCTACTTTCTCATAAATAGTGTTGTGATTGAGCCTCCCAGTTCTCCTTCATTGTGGTCTATAGCAATAGCCCGTAGTCAAAGGAACGCATGAGACCCAAACAAAACACTCGGGCTAGCAAAAACCCCTCATCAGCTCTTCAAAATGTAGACCTATAGCAAAAGGCACTGCTTTAAGGTCAGATATTCCTTGCACAGAGCAAAAGAATGTAAGACAAACATGCAATTATAATGGCATACAAGTAGAAAATGATTACAAAATATTCTTCAATGTTTTCTTTGACAGTATTGATCAGGTTTTAAGAGCTTAACCCCATCATATAGACCAATCAATTCATTTTAGTACAGGTTTAACAATGCATCCAGTGTATAAACCAAGCCATTTAAATACATCGTAGCAAATGTATTATACATAGTATTGGGGTAAGTGATACAATTTTGTTTAGGCATTTAAAATATACAACTGTAGACTGTTACCGCGGAAGCCATCTTTGGTGTGCCACCTGGTCAAGATATATGACCTCACATTTTTGCGGAGGCGTTAATAGCTTTAGGGCGGGTGTAGACGTGCACATTGGAGTTCTGGAATAACAAGACGAAGGACAAAATTGATTTTTTCATAAAAAATATAAAAATGAATAAATAAAATTGCCTACTTCCTGAGCCTCGGCATTTTGCTTGGTGAGCGGGCTCTGGAGCTGCTTTCAATAGTTGGGATGGATAGCCATCAGGTGCTGTACCTGTTCAGAGGAAGATGGGACCCAAGTCACTAGTGTTCTTGATCACTTGTTCAATGCGGATAGGCATGGCACTACAATGTTTTTAAACTTGATCAGTACAATGTACTGATCAAGATGCACCCCAAAACAGACAAGGCATAATAATAATAATGAATAATAATAATAATAATAATAATAATAATAATAATAATAGTAATTAAAGCTGAAAGCAGCATTTTACGGGTGCCAAGCCTAAAGCAGACCAATAAGACCCTGCCAGATCATTAAGACCCTGACGCAGACCATGAAGAATCTGATTGACCATTAAGACCGTGTTGCAGACAAAAAAGACCCTGACGAAGACAATTAAGACCGTTTTTGTTTGCAGTCAAGTTTGTGCTTGAAGTTTTAGTAACACACAAGTTTGTGCTTGAAGTTTTCAATTGATCGCTTTAGTGCCCCTTTTTTTCCTATTTTGATGAACTTTAGCCTGGTGAACCTTGGCCTATGCTTCTTTAAGTATGGTGATGATTGACTCAAGTTAACCTCGCCTTTAGTCACCTAACATTGATTGGGCTAATTTGGACGTCCAGCCGCCATTTTGGTACAGGTTTTGGCTACCCTAGAACCATTTGTTCAAAATGAGGAGATAAAAATGTCTACAGGATTTCATGACTGTAGGTGAAAGGGGTCAGGAAATTTGGCCGCCCAATGTATGCATTTTCAGTATACGGTAATAATGCCCAGTATGGGCCAATCTGGATACAATTTGGAGAGGTTGCATTTTCAGTTAATTGTTTTAGAGCCCCAAATAGCCCGATCTGGATACAATTTGGAGATGTTCATCTTGACCCTTGTGCCTTTGACTACACAGTTTGATTTTGATTGGGTTAAGTTAACCTCGGCTTCTGACTTAAAGTTAAATTTGGATGATTTTGAGCCTCTGGCGGCCATGTTGTTTTGTCAAGTGACTTCATTTTACTTGCGGAAATTTGTTCCCCAACAGCCACTAAGTTGGTCCCGCTCAAATCAAACATTCCGTCTATGAACTGTGGTGATTTTAGTCACAGGCCACACCCATTTCGATGCCACGCCCTAATTGAAAATGTGTTGAGTCCTCCTAAGAGTCCATTTTGATGTTGATATAAGCATTGAAGTCTTTTTGCGTTTTGAACCACCATCTCGTGTGGCAGGTTGGTCTTGAGTAAGCTTGGGCAGCAGGGTATTTTGAAATACTGATGGTATGATTCAGCTGATTGGACGCACAAAATTTGGACGGAGAAAACCCACTAACATATCGCAGACCCCCATGGCAGACCCAGACGTAGTACTGAAGGGAAATTAACATTGAGCGGAAGTACTTAGGCGGACGGAGCCAGGCTAGCTCTGCTGTGGTGGTCGATACAAATCCAACATCTCAATAGCAAATTATTTAGTTTGAAGATAGGTGATATTCAACAGATATTCACGCTGTGAAATACAGCGATGTGATGCGGGGAACTGAACATGCGGTCACCGGTACGAGTCCAATTAGAGTTGTGACGTTCACGAACGAACCAAATCTATTGAGCGGCTCTTTAACATGAACGAAGGGAACCGAGTCGCAGTGGTGAGCCGTTCTTTTTCTTTTTCGTTCTTTTCTTTTTTTTTATCGCTGTCACGTTCACAGCATGCGCACACAAGCTCCTCCTCCTCCTCCTCCTCCACTGAGACGAGAGCGTGCAGAGGGCACTCGTATGAGCCAAAGAAAGAGCAGCAGCATCTCTTTCTAAAAATATTGTTTACCAAGATTTGCACTAATGTTACAAAGGACAGTTCAGGAGTCCTCTGCAGTGTTATTCTTGAAAGAAACTTGTTTGGTAAAAGTTTTTCTATTTTAATATATTTTTTGTTAATTCTATTTTTGCATGGAAGTTCATTGTTCATTGCCTGCTTAGTTTTTATTGTGCTACAATTAAAAAGGTCATACATGATGAACAAGTGAAAAGAGCTGTATTTACACTTCGACACATTGTATACAAAGATCCAAAATAGTGATCTCAGTGTCAAAGCAGAGGGGTATAGCACCACCTTGTGGAATGTTTACAAGGAAAGCAGATCAGACGTTAAAATCTAGTTCACACATGTTAAATTAAATTATATTCAATATTTAAAATATATCAAACTCAGATATCCGATGTCTAAGTCTGAATAATTCTGATCCAAATCTTACCCTATCATTCCTCCCAGTGATTATTTCCCAGATAAAAAGGGTTACCACTAGGCTAGCTTCTTAAAAATAAATGAATGAGCCAGTCTTTTGAACGGCTCTTTGAAAAGAACGGCTCCTCAAGATCCGGCTCCCTTCAAAGAGTCATAAATCCCATCAAGGGATTTATGACTCTAGTCACATTTATGACTCTAAATTTATGACTCTAACTCCCATCAAGGGATTTATGCCTCTAAAACCCATCCCATCAAGTCCAATGTGTCTATCGGTGTATAGTGGGCAGGGATCAGCACTCCTCTTTACAGAGCCATCATTTGGTTAATACTTCTACACAATAGGCAAATTAGAAAGTAGGCCCAGCCCAATGGGGGGAAATTAACTTTGGCTTTGACTCCCTGAAGTACATGAACTGCGACATGGAGGAGAAAGGGATTGTTGTTGTCGCGATTGACCCCCCGCCGGAGCCCTGGTGCCCGCTGCCACGGGGCCCAACCGCCGGCAAAAAGCTGTGTGCGCCTCGCCATTGCGACACATCCACTGTAAACAGAACGCATGGTACCGTTGCTGCAAGTTGCTCAGGGCCACACCCCCGGCCTCCACCTTTACCCGTTTCTAAAAAAAAAAGCACGTTTGCGGAAAGCTCATTGTGGAGTGGATGTTTCTTATAGGCAACTCATCTGAGCATGTGAAGAATCAGTACATGCACAGCTTAATCAGATTAAAGCCATAGTTCGATTATGCTCCTCAATTTGACAACTGCAATTGTCTGACTATACATGGCGGTGAGAAAATCGATTCATAGTCCGAAGCAAGTCATGCCCCGGTACGATAGGTTGCACTGTACCCATTTCAACTAGTTGTAGTGGAGCTACCGGCTGACCTCTTTACGTCACAAGCAACAACCGGCGGCATTCGAGAGAGATGTTTTCAGTAGACAGCTGTCAGGTCACTTCGGGTCCATGTCATTTCTCCGACGCTCCATTGTTCCGACCTCTCGTCGTATGCGGACTCCTCCGGCGGCGGACTAGTGGGAGGAGTCGAGCCGGAGGAGTCCGCATACGACCGAGATGTCATTTGCAGTCTTTTTATAGGTAACTATATTGGCACGACACCGGCTTTCTCCATCTTCTGCGCCACCTTTTCAAATAAGGTTTCCGAAGGCGACAACCATAAACACATAAAGAAATAATTAAATATTTATATTTATAATGAAATAATAATTTATTGGCGACAACAACACGAGCACTGTCTCATTCTACTTCCGGCTCACGGCCCCCGGAAAAGATCTCAAGCATGTGCAGAGTGCGAACTCCTATATGCGATACGATGCTGGTATACATGCAGGTAGAATGCCGACTATGAACGACTTTTACATGACAAATCAAATACAGAGGGATTCTGCTCCCAGAGTAAAACATCCTTCATCTCCTTTGTCCATTTCACTTTTTCGGCCATTTCTTTCTCTGTTTTCTGTAGCGCTAATACCGTTAAACGGTTACATTCCTAAGTACAGTACAACACAGGTCGCGAGATAGAAAGTTTTGGCGCACACAGAAGTCAGCGTGTGTGTGAGTGTGTGTGTATGTGATGTACCTGTGTGTGTGTGATGTACCTATGTTTGTGTTTGATGCACCTGTGTGTGTGTGTGTGTGTGTGTGTGTGTGTGTGTGTGTGTGTGTGTGTGTGTGTGTGTGTGTGTGTGTTTGTGTGATGTACCTGTGTTTGTGTGTGTGTGTGTGTGCGTGAGGTACCTAAGTGCTGTGTGCTTGGGTGTGGCAGGCAGGGACCTTCTACAGCGAGGTTCTGAGTGAGGAGAAGCGACGGAGACTTTGTCAGAACCTGGCCTGAGCCCTCAAGGGAGCCCAGGTCTTCATCCAGGAACGCATAGTGGGGCCACACATATTTTTGTCCCACTTATAACTTGAGTGTGGATGGAAAGTTACAATAAACCACTTGAAGAGAAGCAGAAGTGTTCTGTTTTTGTAGCTTTGTGTTTTTTGTCACAAAGTCCCTAAAGGTATCTATTCAACACCGTATAGACAGGCCACTGTAGCAATATACTTGCTGCCCCACTTTGTGTGGATTTAATCGTGTTTTGCTTTTCTCAAAATGCATGAGGACTGAGAATCAAGTGCCACTTCAATCAAAACACAATTTAATTATAACAAATTGCGGTGAGCAAAAGTAGCTGATAACCGCTTTAAAATACATAATGGCAAACAAACTTTAGTGAGACAATGTTATTCTGATTATTGTCTGTAACATGTTCAGTAACCTGCTGTACTGTGTTTGGGAAGTTACAATAAGAGAAGAACACTTGTTTTTTAGGTTTTTGTTTCCAGCCAAGTTCCCTTTTAACTTCTTAGGAACCCCGATGACGAGTGAACTAAGTCCCATAACTCAACCATGAAGGAATTTCATCTAACCAAAGTGGTTGGTGCAACAATTGCTAATAACACCTTTACAAATATATGGGGGCAGACATAAAACATTTGACAATTCCTACTCAGATAATCAAATACTTCTAACAAGCCCAGTACAACTTGATGTAAGGAGGTGACAATAAAAAGAGTACTTTAGGTATGCTTTGAGATTATTTTTCTGTTTATTATTGAATGGAAAGGCAGGAATGGTGGCAATCAATTGCACTTAATTATTTTGGATTTTATGATGTGTGACGTGGTCCATTTCACTTTTTCGGCCATTTCTTTCTCTGTTTTCTGTAGCGCTAATACCGTTAAATGGCTACAATTCCTAAGTACAGTACAACACAGGTTGCGAGATAGAATGTATTTGCGCACGCACAAGTCAGCATATGTGTTTTTGATTTTTCGTTTGTGTTTGTGTGTGCGTCGCTATGCATGAGGACTGAGAATCAAGTGCCACTTCAATCAAAACACAATTTAATTATAACAAATTGCGGTGAGCAAAAGTAGCTGATAACCGCTTTAAAATACATAATGGCAAACAAACTTTAGTGAGACAATGTTATTCTGATTATTGTCTGTAACATGTTCAGTAACCTGCTGTACTGTGTTTGGGAAGTTACAATAAGAGAAGAACACTTGTTTTTTAGGTTTTTGTTTCCAGCCAAGTTCCCTTTTAACTTCTTAGGAACCCCGATGACGAGTGAACTAAGTCCCATAACTCAACCATGAAGGAATTTCATCTAACCAAAGTGGTTGGTGCAACAATTGCTAATAACACCTTTACAAATATATGGTGGCAGACATAAAACATTTGACAATTCCTACTCAGATAATCAAATACTTCTAACAAGCCCAGTACAACTTGATGTAAGGAGGTGACAATAAAAAGAGTACTTTAGGTATGCTTTGAGATTATTTTTCTGTTTATTATTGAATGGAAAGGCAGGAATGGTGGCAATCAATTGCACTTAATTATTTTGGATTTTATGATGTGTGACGTGGTCCATTTCACTTTTTCGGCCATTTCTTTCTCTGTTTTCTGTAGCGCTAATACCGTTAAATGGCTACAATTCCTAAGTACAGTACAACACAGGTTGCGAGATAGAATGTATTTGCGCACGCACAAGTCAGCATATGTGTTTTTGATTTTTCGTTTGTGTTTGTGTGTGCGTCGCTATTATGTTTACTACACACTGTTGAGTGAGCCAAAGGCTCACTCGACATTCTGAAAATATCTATCATGTTGGATAACCCGGATTTTGCGATCGGGTGCTCTTGGAGCTGATGAGATTCTATTTTCGAACACGACGGCAGACAGGATAATCTTGGCAGATTTTCATCCAGATTTGGCTGCCATGGGAACGCCGCCCCGATTGTCACAAGGGGAAAATCGGGCCAAATATCGGGCCCTTTCTCTTGTAGTGTGGGGTGGGCTTAAGACATGGAAAGCTTAGACCCTCCTTGTCAAGTCTGTGGAACTGTACTGAACAGTCTTCCTTCTAAAGATATTCCCTAATTAATATATATAGTATTTATTTAATGCAAAGAAAGACGCCCTTTATTTAAAAATGCATATTATTCTAAATAAAAAGGTATGCAGTGTTTAGTTTAATCAATTATATGCATTACACAATTATTTGTCTACTAACAAGCCTATGCCTTAGATAAGAAAATCATCATTGATTATAATAACAATCGCTTTGACTATAATACCTACAATGTTTAAACAATTATTTTAAAAAAATGCTGATGGGTTGTGTGCCTTACACTTTATGCATCTCTCACATGCATTTCTGCGATTCTGCAATTTTTTTACAGCCTTAAAAGGGTTTCACTTCTTTATTCACCATAATGTGTTCGTCATTACTTGGTAAATTGTGTAATAATAAGAAAGAAAAGGGTTAAAGGTTGTCTGCCCTTTGGACCACAACCTGGCACTGTCTCTGTGACTTCCTCATGGCTTCTAACATCTTAGTGCTTTGAAGCTTTTGCTTTTTGTTTCACTACTTTAGTCACGAGTGTTTGTCATTACTTGACAAATTGTGTAATAACCAGAAAGAAAACCACAAATAAAGGTTAAGTTTGACTATTGCAGGCCACGATTAAAATGGGAGATGTTAAAGAATTACAGCAGAGCGTAGTAGAAGAAATCTGTTTTACAGTAGTTTAACAGTGGCCTTTTGGGGTTAAATCAATCTTCTAGCTGACTTAAGCCTTGCATTTTTGACAATCTGATGAATCTTTATTGGTCATTATTTTTAAATAGTTGTTTCCAGGCAGCATTTCTACTTGCAATCAATTGAATATCCTCTTAAGGGGTCTGGGCAGTAGTGTGTGTTGACCCTAAATTTCAGTGGGGCAGAAACTACTGGCGTATGACCACACCCACAATTTATGTTTTTTTAATATGTATATATTATAGACATTTATGAAATTTAGGGCTGTCAAAAGATTACATTTTTTTATCAGATTAATCACAGGGTAACTGTGGATTAATCACGATTAATCATGATTAATTACCATTCGTAAATATGCCCGGAACCTCTCAATTTCTCTGTATATTGTTGTAGGAATGGAAAGATAAATGACAGAAGGTGGATATATAGGCAGCCACCCTGGACCAACAGCAGCACAAACCCATTATGCTGACACCACCAGAATGGGACAAGCTGCAAAGACTTGAGACTCTTCTAGAGCCCTGTCGGTAAGTAATCCACATATTAACGTGTTAATTCCACAAATTAATCACCCTGCGTTTAAGCGTTAATTTTGACAGCCCTAATAATATTGCATTATATATTATTCTATATATACTTCACATCACTCACATCCGTGGTCCATATACAGTGGGGCAAAAAAGTATTTAGTCAGCCTCCAATTGTGCAAGTTCTCCCACTTAAAAAGATGAGAGAGGCCTGTAATTTTCATCATAGGTATACCTCAGCTATGAGAGACAAAATGAAAAAAAAAAATCTAGAAAATCACATTGTCTGATTTTTAAAGAATTTATTTGCAAATTATGGTGGAAAATAAGTATTTGGTCAATAACCAAAGGTCATCTCAATACTTTGTTACATGCCCTTTGTTGGCAATGACAGAGGTCAAACGTTTTCTGTAAGTCTTTACAAGTTTTTCACACACTGCTGCTGGTATTTTGGCCCATTCCTCCATGCAGATCTCCTCTAGAGCAGTGATGTTTTTGGGCCACACAGACTTTCAACTCCCTCCAAAGATTTTCTATGGGGTTGAGATCTGGAGACTGGCTAGGCCACTCCAGGACCTTGAAATGCTTCTTACGAAGCCACTCCTTCGTTGCCCGGGCAGTGTGTTTGGGGTCATTGTCATGCTGAAAGACCCAGCCACGTTTCATCTTCAGTGCCCTTGCTGATGGAAGGAGGTTTTCACTCAAAATCTCACGATACATGGCCCCATTCATTCTTTCCGTCATACGGATCAGGCGTCCTGGTCCCTTGGCAGAAAAACAGCCCCAAAACATGATGTTTCCACCCCCATGCTTCACTGTAGGTATGGTGTTCTTTGGATGCAACCCAGCATTCTTTCTCCTCCAAACACGACGAGTTGAGTTTTTACCAAAAAGTTATATTTTGGTTTCATCTGACCATATGACATTCTCCCAATCCTCTTCTGGATCATCCAAATGCTCTCTAGCAAACTTCTAACGGGCCCGGACATACACTGGCTTTAGCAGGGGGACACGTCTGGCACTGCAGGATTTGAGTCCCTGGCGGCGTAGTGTGTTAGTGATGGTAGCCTTTGTTACTTTGGTCCCAGCTCTCTGGAGGTCATTCACTAGGTCCCCCCGTGTGGTTCTGGGATTTTTGTTCACCGTTCTTGTGATCATTTTGACCCCACAGGGTGAGATCTTGCGTGGAGCCCCAGATCGAGGGAGATTATCAGTGGTCTTGTATGTATTCCATTTCCTAATAATTGCTCCCACAGTTGATTTCTTCACACCAAGCTGCTTACCTATTGCAGATTCAGACTTCCCAGCCTGGTGCAGGTCTACAATTGTGTTTCTGGTGTCCTTTGACAGCTCTTTGGTCTTGGTCATAGTGGAGTTTGGAGTGTGACTGTTTGAGGTTGTGGACAGGTGTCTTTTATACTGATAAGGAGTTCAAACAAGTGCCATTAATACAGGTAACAAGTGGAGGACAGAGGAGCCTCTTAAAGAAGAAGTTACAGGTCTGTGACAGCCAGAAATCTTGCTGGTTTGTAGGTGACCAAATACTTATTTTCCACCATAATTTGCAAATAAATTCTTAAAAAATCAGAAAATGTGATTTTCTGGATTTTTTTTTTCATTTTGTCTCTCATAGCTGAGGTTTACCAATGATGAAAATTACAGGCCTCTCTCGTCTTTTTAAGTGGGAGAACTTGCACAATTGGTGGCTGACTAAATACTTTTTTGCCCCACTGTATCCCCTTGTCCTGTGCACACACTTGCTCGAAAAAGTAGACATGGGAAACAAAACACAGCGTTTCTCTTTGAGCAACCACATTTTCTTTTCATACAATTCTTGGGGGAAAGTTATACTGTAAGTTTTCCCCCTATCCTTCGTTTGTTGGATAATGTTTATGTCCGGTCTGTCTGGGCCAAGTTGTTTGATGGCTGACTTCTCTTCCAATTTTAACCTCTCAAATGTTTTCTTTAACAGAAACTCACAACTGTTAATCACAGGTGCAACACCACTTGCCATATCTGCATCTGATATAGAAACAACGAAAGATACTGGCGGAATAAATTGAGGGGAACAAAATTTTAACATCCCTCTGCAGAGGTATGGCAGGAAACATCTATACAAAACTGGTGAAACACTACATAATAATTTTTTTCTTGTAAAATGTTGTCACATGATGTATTGATGAGTATTACATTTAGTATTTTCCAGACTTTATGAGTAGATCCAGGCAGTAGTGTGAGTGTCTCCCATACCATTTAACAGGGGACTTCTATCATGTTGTACAATCCAAGTGGGAACCATATTTTAGATTTTAGATCACAAAGTTTGTCTGTTCTTTGAATGTGAACTTATTTAACGGACAGTTTTTTCTAAATTATCTTTTTCCACAATAACATGACTTCAGTTTTAACTACCACAATTTATCACTGTTCAATCAGTCAACAATCACTGTTCCCTGCACTTAAACAACCTTAAAGCTATCATCTGTTTTTTTGATGGAGTTACAAACAACATATGTCAGAACCTGCACAATAGTATACAGACCTTCAAAGAAGGTTTAATGTGTAGAATTTTGTTTTTAACTTTGTGCTGTTAAACAGAAAAGATGGTTCCCACTTGGATTGTACAGAATGACAGATGTCCCCTCTTTGCCTGAACAAAATGACACTGGTCCACTGTTAAATGGTATGGAGCGACACTTACACTCCAGCATTTATGTTTTCATTAGGTTAGAAAAAAAAGTTTACTGCTTCCTCTATAGTAGAAATAAATAATTTGCCATAGAGCCTTAAGACAGTTCTTCAAAGTTCATAAGAGACATTTTGTCATGAGAAAAAAATATATAACATGGTTAACTAGGGCTGTCAATCAATTACAATATTGAGTCGTGAGTATTCACATGATTGTCCATAGTTTACTCGCAAATTCAAATGAATCGCACAATATTTAACTGGTCTAAATATATCTTAAAATGATGTTTTTCAAGTTTGTAATATTCTTATAAACATGGGAGTGGACAATATGCTTGCTTTATAAAAAAATAAACTGTACAGGTTGAGGAAACATTTCTAACAATTGTGGGATCTGTGATTCACATCAATAGAATATTTTTTCTCTTCAAGATAGATTCCAGAGCATTTCTTTTAATACACAATTTAAATTTCACTACTATACTCATATGCTTCAATAATGGAGGCGGTCCATGAAATGTCACGTCGTGATGTACAGCTAAGGCAGGGGTGTCCAAACTACAGCCCGCGGGCCAACTGCGGCCCACGGCCCACTTTCGATTGGCCCGCAGCACATTTTAAAAATATTATGTTTTTTTTTAGTCTTTTTTTATCATTTTTGTTTTTTGTTTTTTGCTTGACTTTATTGCATTTCTTAGTAAACCCACTAGGTGGAGCTATTGTTCAAACAAGTCAGGTGACTCCCCATTACAAGAGCAATCAAAGAAAAAAATTCCCGCCCGTAAGAAAAGATGGCAGAACCAAAGAAACGGAGGATCGAAAGTGAGTGTAGAAAATTTCAGCCACGGTGGGAAAATGAATACTTCTTCACAGAAGTCAATGGGAAGTGTGTCTGTTTAATTTGTAAGGAAAGTGTTGCCGTGATGAAGGATTACAATGTAAGAAGACACTATAAAACTAAACATCAGAGCAGCTACATGTCCTACACTGGTGCAGAGCGACAAATTAAAGTGAAACAGATGGCAGCAAGCTTGCAAACTCAACAACAGTTTTTTAGCCGGGCCAACAAAACACAAGAAAGTGCCACAATGGCTAGCTATGGGGTAGCAAAACTGATTGCACAACATGGGAAACCTTTCTCCGATGGTGAATTTGTAAAGCAGTGTCTCACAAAAGTTGCTGAAATAATGTGCCCTGAGAAAATGCAGGAATTTAACAATGTTAGCATGTCCAGGAACACAGTTGTGCGGAGAATTGAAGACCTATCAGCAAATGTAAGACACCAAGTGTTGGAAAAAGCCTGTGCTTTGGTTGATTTTTGATTTTTATTCAATTGCATGTGACGAGAGCACAGATGCCACCGACACCGCTCAGCTATTGATATTTATAAGGGGAGTTGACGACAACTTTTGCACTACGGAGGAGCTGCTTGATCTGAGGAGTTTAAAGGGCACAACAACGGGAACTGACATGTTTGAAGCTGTGTCAGATGCAATTGAGAAGACCGGACTTAAATGGGACAAGATGTGTGGAGTAACAACTGATGGGGCTCCGGCTATGACAGGCGAGCGTAAAGGAATGGCCTCTTTGGTGTGCGAAAAGGTCCGAGAGTGTGGAGGCGCCGCTATTAAAATGCACTGTATCGTCCACCAGGAAGCCTTCTGTGCCAAGACAGTCCAGCTTGGCGATGTGATGAACACGGTTGTGAAAACCGTCAACATTATTAGAGCACGAGGGCTCTACCACAGAGAATTCCAAGCTTTCCTGTCAAATGTAGATGCTGAATACGGGGACCTACTCTACCATTCGGAAGTGCGCTGGCTTAGTCGCGGCGCCGTGCTGAAGCGGTTTTATTCACTAAGGTCAACCAGTTTTTGAAAGAGAAGGACCGACCTCTTCCTGAGCTGAATGACCCTCTTTGGTTGGCAGACCTGGCTTTTTTAGTCAATGTTACAGCCCATTTCAACACACTGAACAAGAGCCTACAAGGAAAAGACCAACCAACTTGTGCCACAACTGTATGCGCACATGAAATCGTTCTGTGTCAAGCTCCGTCTCTTTGAGACACAACTACGTAACTTCAATGTTGCACATTTCCCCACGCTGTCAGAAATCAATGCTGCTTTTCCAGAGGCAAATATTTCTGCTAAAAAGGATAAATACGTGTCTGTGATCGCAACTCTCATGACAGAGTTCAGTCGGCGTTTCCAAGATTTTCTAACATTGAAAAAGAAATAAAGCTGTTCTCGACTCCCTTCCTGATGGCCGCAGAAGACGTGCAAGAGAGTCTGCAGATGGAACTGATTGAAATGCAGTGTGATGACCATCTGAAGAATCAGCACCAGCTTCTCTCCCTACCCGACTTCTACCGGAGCTTGGAAAGCCCAAGTTTCCTATGATGACGCGCCACGCAAAAAGATTGATGAGCCGGTTCAACATATATATGGGAGACGGACAGCCATCTCTGTGATGTCCTTCGCATCTCAACCACCAATCTTACGCCGTACCTGCCAGCCATCCTTCAGTCCAAAGCGCAGCATCACTGCGCTTTGGACTGAAAAGCGCAGTGATGCTGTTCCCACTATAGGCAAGTTAAAAATATATTACACGGCATTCATGTTAATACAGTATGAGACAAAAAAATAGAAAAAATGAAAAGAAAGAAAAAATTAGAAAAAAAAGGTGGAAATTACACACGAATCGTACATGTCTACATGTAATATTTATTTTATTTCTTTGCATTTCATTTGAGTTTGTATAGTAATACTTACATGTTACATTTGCTTTTACTTAACAAGTATAGAAAACAATAAGACTGTTGAGTTCACTTTTGAAGTTGTATATTTTCTGCCTTTAATACTTTCTTTTCGAAAACAATGTACCTATGTAAATACTGTTGAAAGAGAATTATTTACTTCTCCCCTTTTCAGGGTGTTACAGAGACAGACAGAAAAGCCCTGAACTGGTTAAAAATAATAAATACGTCATCTATAAACAAAGATATAAATGCATCAAGTTATTGTGGTTTCATATGGTTAAAAATGTGTTATTTTTGCCAAGTGGCCCGGCCCTTCGTAGATTTTTCTGCATGTGGCCCTCAGTGAAAAAAGTTTGGACACCCCTGAACTAAGGTTTGCAATAAATTGCCACAAAGTCTCCACTGTAGCAATATACTTGCCGCCCCACTTTGTGTGGATTTAATCGTGTTTTGCTTATCCCAAAATGCATGAGGACTGAGACTCAAGTGCTACTTCAAACAAAACACCATTTAATTATAACAAATTGCGGTGAGCAAAAGTAGCTGATAACCGCTTTAAAATACATAATGGCAAATGTAGCATCCCCACCGATGAATGGTCAAGACTTAAACTGATGGTTTTCTTGATTGATTGAAATCCTTTCGTAGTCAACCAATAAACCACCGTAAGAGCTATAGGCAGAACAGAAATACAATGCATTTACTACCTTGCCAGTGTCATGTATTAACCTAGCATAACATTGAGTAGAATTACTTGGTATATGAACTTAGCACATGTAAGAAATGTCTTATTACCGTACAAAATCATTTCAAATGACATTAACACATGTTAACCGTATATTATTACATGAACAATGACCTTGTGCCTCTTCGGCGGGTGCTAAAACAATTAAATATTTAAACTGTATCGCTATCTTTGTGTATTTGTTAACGTTTCTCTTGCGTTCTGTTCTTCTCTTTCATTCGCGCCAGGAACTCGCTCTCAATACGGCACATTATTTCAACATAAAAGTCCTTCCAACAAGGCATAATATAAGGCATTATAAATTCACCAAAAAATAAAAGCTAATAATAATAATAATTATAGCTCATGAATACTCGATAGTGCTGTGTTTTCTTGAGAACTCATTTAGAAATTGTGTCCTTTACAGCAAACGAACATTAGTGAGACAATGTTATTCTGATTATTGTCTGTAACATGATCAGTAACCTTCTGTACTGTGCTTAGGAAGTTACAATAAGAGAAGAACACCTGCTTTTGAGGTTTTTGTTTCCAGCAAAGTTCCCCTTTAACTTCTTAGGAACACCGGTGGCGAGTGAACTAAGACTCATCCATGAAGGAAGTTTATCTAACCAAAGTGGGTGGAGCAACAATTGCTCATAACACCTTTAAAAATAGATGGTGGCGGACATAAAACATTTGACAATTACTACTCAGATAATCAAATACTTAATAAATAATAGCCCAGTACAACTTGATGCATGGAAGTGACAATAAAAAAGAGTACCAAAAGAGTTGGTATGCTGAGATTTTTATTCCTGTTTATTATTGAATGGAAAGGCAGGAATGATGGTTAATTCTTTTGTATCTTTTTTTTTTCTTCTCCAAACGGACATGATAAAAGCACACTGCTTCTTGCGCCGCCCTACTTTACTTCATGAAGAGGAGAGGCATGGCTGCACCGCCACCAGCCTAGCCTCAACTACGCGAAATGCAATATAACAGGTATATTGTTGTTTTGAATGTATTTGTATATATATATAAATAAATAATTGTTTATAGATGGGTTTTCTTTCTTACAACAATCTATTGTTGATTGCAGTTATCCCTGTCAAAAACTTGGTCGAAAAACAAATGTTTATTAAATTAAAATGTAGAAGTCAAATATTCAGATTCTTGTGAACATCCAATTTGTGGGCCGTGAATTTTTTTTGTCATCGTTCAATTCATCAAGAATACAATGGAGATTACTTTCCAATATAAGACACTTCCATTGTTCTGTGTTGTTCCAGCGACCAAGAGACTGTTGTGACCATCGTCAACCCTGTGGAGCATCCCAGCGACTATGTGGTATGGTCCATCTGTCACTTCTTCCAAGGAAACCCGTTCGGGTTGGAAGTGCTGATCTACTCAATCAAGGTAGGCCTTTGCTTTGTTACGCTTTAAAGATGCTGTAGATACGATTTAAGAACTATACTTTGAGTGCAATTGGTTAGAAATGCTATGTTTTAAATGTTAATGTTTGCGAGTGAAATGCTCAGTGATAAAGTCTGTTCTGCTTGACTACGCGCCTGGCTCTGTCATTTAGATTTGAGGGCGCTCCCGGTGCACTTCAAACCATTCAGGAAATACGTCTTACCTGTCAATCTCAAACACTTTCTCAATTGTGGAGAAACATAGGAAGGGAGCATATAGGGTGTTTTGAGGGGTTGATTATTTTCAAAATCTTGAAAATAAAATCTTCAAACACTGGAATCTTACCTACAGCAGCTTTAATGAAAAATCAAATGTCTGTAAATTCACATCACATTTCAGACGACATGGCCGTAGACCTCTATTTGAACATAGCATTCACTCGTTCATCTTTCTTTCTGTTCTCTTTGTCGCAGGCAAAAGACAAAAAAATGATCGGAGACCAGCAGAGAGCCAGGGGATACACCAAATGTGCTCTGGGCTTCAACATGGTCGCGGTGATCAGTACTTTCATTGTCCTTCCTCTTTTCATTTTATTTTTTTACCGGTAAGGACATGTCCCTACCAATGTCAAGGAACCAGTTAATGCACTAATACCAAAATTCATAATGAAGCTGAATTGATTTGAGCAGTGCATCAACAGTCATTTAAAGCATCGGTAGTAATAACACAACTGGACGGTGTAGAAAGTCCCGTCAGTTAAAAATAGTAAACCAGTTTTTAGATCCATGATAAAATCGGCAGGATATAGAGCTAGTTAGCTTTAAAAAAAAAAAGTAGCAAACAGTGTCAAATGTGATGTGTTCAGGTCGGCTCAGTAATATGATTGATGTGTTCAAATGCAACACAAAAAAAAATAAATGAGATTTTGGTGAAAACTTGTTTTCCCAGCAATAGAAAATAGATAATACAGATGGAATTATGACCTGTTTAACGTCCTATCTTGTGCTATGATCATCTTATCAGCAATTAAAGCCATAATACAAGTTCTATTCCAACAAAATAATAGAAAAGGTTAAAGTTAAGGAGTCTCGAAAATGGCATCAATATCAATAAAAAATATAACCGCAAGCGGTTATTTACGGGGTCCGAGCAAAATGAAAAGTCAAGAACACACTAATGGAAGATAAGTAAATATGACAGATAATTATGAAGGAAAGATGTTGATGTTCCCCTTAATGCCATACTGTGCCTCGCCTTTCAGGTATTCAGCATTGTCTAATCGGGATTCAAACTCTCAAACTAAGGATCGCCAGTACAAGGCATTATCCCATTGAGCCACTGACAAACCTGAAATGTTGCCTCATTCACATGGAAAATGTCTATTGATAAGAACACAACATCCAGAAAACTCCAAGCAAACATTTCTCAAATGAATTAAGGGCTTTCTTAAAAGCAAATATCTGAAAAACCTTTGAAATTCTGGGGAAATTAAACATTTGTTGTCAAGAATACTAACAGAAGAAATATTTATATGACAGAGTTCATTATGAAGGAAAAATGGTTAACGAAGAAGTTCCCCAGAAGACCAGGGTGAAAAAGGTGCATCTGTACCAACCCTGTAAAAGGGGTAAAATTATCATTAAATGAATTAATAATCAGACGACGCTGTGTCTCTTCTTCATAACATGAGTTGATCTATTTATATAACAAATTCACCATGGCAATAACACATTCACAATCAATTTTACATTCTTCCATATACATTCAATTATTTAGCAGCATCATGTCAACAACACTACTGTAATAACCCGGTTTCCATTTTATCATCAACTATTCCAAAATAACATTCATCAGAAAATATCCGTAGCCTCAATTAAATGAACTGTACAACGTGCCATTGACACTATAACTCTGGCATCATACTCATGAACATTAATAAAGGCACTAGCCCATTAAAGAAGGCACTTATGTATAGGTTCAACACTGCAAGTGTTACAATACCAGAACAAAATAATTAAGTGCAGCAAATGTTCTTAAATGCAATGGCATCTGTCAACATCATGTATTGTTCCATTTTAACTGTAATATTATAAATGCATTCCTAAAAACTGTTTTTATCCCTTTTAAATGCAACAGTGCTGAATGCAACTTTTAGCTTCCACTTGTGACAAATGTATTTAGCTTGTAGCTTACTCATAACCTTCACATTGTATTTATACACAACCAAAATGGATTAAATGCATGTTAACCAGGCCTACACGCCATGGAGCGACGCACCACACTGTATTGCGAAAGATGGCGCCGGCCGCCATGTGGTTCTTCAACAAGCATCTTTTGAGCTGAATAAACCCTCTAACATGACCATTTCAACATGCTGATGCACTTCAATACATTCCCCATTATGCCCAACACATATATAATCGACCGTGAACCATCTGTTATCAGTATTTACCTGTAAAAGGGGTGAAATTATCATTAAATTAATTAATGATCAGACGACGCTGTGTCTCTTCTTCATAACATAAGTTGATCTGAAGAGCAAACACACTGCGCCCCCTACAGACCTGATGCAGACCAGAGCAATTGGTCGCCGGCTCACCAAAATACACTGATCACAGGAGGATAGATTAATCATGTACTGTTTTAGACCATAGAATCCTGTAAACCAGGGGTCTGCAACCTTTTCAACATGCAGTGCCAGTTTGACATTTTCTCGTTAATGAGTGTGCCTTAAGCAACAATATATTAAAAATAAAGCTGAATTATGACACGGCGACCAAAAACATTTCCAGAAGACCTGAAATTGTACTATTTCCATATAGTCCACAATCATGCATCAACATTTTAAATGTTTTTTGGGTTGTTATATTTGCAACATGGGCTTACAAATTATAACTACATATCAGAAACATTCAGAAACTCATTCAAAAAACATATTTGCACTGTGAGAAATGTAAAAAATGAGAATATATGAGAATGTTGGAACCATCCACATCAATATCTTTAAGACATGTACAGCTTTGCAAAACCATGTGAAGGCAATGCATACAGGCCACTTGCAACAATATTTTAAATATTTTCTTCTCTATTACCCACAACATAGGTTTAAAAACTATTAATTGATCCCATTTCAGAACACTGCTTTCTGTAACTAATTTAAACATATGTGCACTGGGAGGAAATGCCCAAAACAGAATAAAGTGCAAAAAAAATGGTAGCAATGATTATGCTGCCGCATTGTGCTGTGAATTTTTGTAATAATAATAATAATAATAATAATAATAATAATAATAATAATAATAATAATGAAAACAAATTAAAAAATATTTTTTCCAAGTGTGCCAATGATTATGCTGCCCCATGCCAGTGGTGGCACGCGTGCCTAGGGTTGCCGACCCCTGCTGTACACTGTTAGAAAACGATGTCACAATGATACACAAAATAGGGAAATACTGAGAATGGCTTATGACCAAAATAAACACAATAAATAAATACCTTTGACTCAAAATAATAGCTTGTAAACCGTTGTTTTTTTGCATCAATCAATATTATTATACAAATCAAAATATATTCAGCCTACTACACATCTGATTTTAGAGATTAATATGATTTTGAGTCCAGGTCAATCTCGTGAAAAATAAGGCTAGTTCGTATTTTTTTTAAAATAGCGCCACCTTTGGGTGCAGTACCAAAATGTAGGTTTATTAGTAGTGGGGGGTATGGTATCCACCTAATAATAGTCGTATGTTTTTTTATACAAAATGGTCATATAAGAAAAATGGGCTTACTGCTCCAACTTTATTGGCCAACATTTCTCAAATGGAACAAAGTAAAACAATTTCTGTTGGATGATTTTGTGAGGCTTGGTCTAAAGATTTTATGTGGCGATTTTGGTGAATTTTTGATTATTTTTGTAGCCTGTGAATCTTTTTATCATGTTTAGCTTTAGTATGAAATTGTGGGAAAAGTATACATTTTTAGGGCATAATTTATGGCAGGATTTTATAAATGCGTCTGATTCTGCTATGGAACAGGACGTGGGGACCCAAGTGCTGATCACAGGGAGGCAGAGACGGGGTAAAGGAAACGGGATTTATTGGTAGGCAGGCGGGTATTCAGACAGTCAAGGGCTCGACGACAGGCGGGTAGTCAGGCAGGCAGGGGTCCGATAACAGGCAGGCAGGGGTTCGGTGGCAGGGGGAGAACTAGAGAAGAGGAGAGATGGTTACCACGGTGACAGGCTATGAAACACAGATGTTCAAGAATGCTGGTAGGACCGATACTAACTGGGTAGACTTAACGCCGAACTGGCGCCGGCTGATAGGAGATACCCGGCTGAAGTAGGGAATGGTGATTGGTGATTGTAGACTGGTGTGTCGGGAGTAGGACCACTGGCGTCAAGTAGCCACTAGATGGAGGTATTGGACCGCGTAGCAGGACGCGGCGTGACAGTACCCCCAGGAGGCGACGGACTGTCCACGCCGGGTGGTTGTCGATGACCCAGGGTGGAGGTGGGGGCGGAGCGGGGGGAGACAACGGGCTGGTGGAGACGGGCTTGACCTGGGAGACGTGGATGTACACGGAGGGATGGGGGAAGTCGGAGACGAACGGCACAGGGGTTGATAATAGTCTCAATTTCAAAAGGTCCAATGAAACGGGGGGAGATCTTGGGAGAAATTCCCTTCAAGAGAAGGTCCTTCGCCCGAAACCACACCCTCTGTCCAGGAGCGTGCTGGGGGGCAGGTAGACGGCGCCTTGAGACCTTCGAAAATAGGGAGAATTCCCAAACTAAAGCGGGGGTCTGGGGCTCCCCCCCCCAGAAAATTTTCAGCTTTAAAGACATTGTTTCCCGCATTCTGGTGACTTTAAAATAATAAAACCAACAAAAAATTAAGTAAATTGAAACGTCAATTTTATGTTAAATACTTTCATTTAATTTACATTTCATGTTATTACATTTCATTTCATATTATTATTACATATCAATAGAATTCATATCATTACATTTCATATTATTACATATCATTACATTTCATATTATTACATATCAATAGATTTCATTTCAATAGATTTCATTTTACTGACGCTTTTATCTTAGCAACTTCCAATAAGTCTTATGTTATCACGCAAATACACTAGCTTCTAATAAACAAAATTACAAAGTACTACATCATGTAAGTGCTACATGTAGGTTATCATGTAAGTGCATTATTTCTTTTATCTCTTAGCTATGCTTATTGTAGTTAAAAGTGCAATGCCTTGCAGCCTGTAACACCTTCCTTGAGGGAACGTAGGTGTGGGCCTGTCCTGGAAAATTTAGTTTGCAGGACAGGAGTGAGCTGAGGGTGGTGTTGTCCATCCTCATTCTGTTGTCTGTGACTATTTTTCTGACCATGCTGAAAACCCTGCACAGCAATGCCTTCATCAATTTACAGAGATTCCTGAACCTAGCATCTTTGCCCATGATGGCCCAAAACCTGTCAATTCTTGCTTCCTCGGGAAGTTCTGCCCTGTCAACCACCTGGTACTCTACAACTTCTTCCCTGAGGCTAGCCATGTCCAAGCTGAGCTGTGGCAGTCCTTTCCCTAGCTCTATCACTGCAAATACAAACATTTTTAAAACTCAACACAACTGAACTGGATATTTATTTTTCTGTTAAAAAACCTCTGTAAGCAACTATGAATTTATTTGTTATTATTTATATGATTACCATACCTGATTTTGGGGCAAACTGATCAGTTTGTGCCAAAATCAGGTATGGATGCCTTGACGCTGGGTCCAGCGCTGTCAGGTTCTGGAGCATGATGTTGTCCAGCGGAAATGCTGACATCATCTTGGTGGCAACAGCTACAAAGAAGTGTCTTACTGCCCTATGACACATGAACAGATGCAATTACAACCAATGTATGATGGGATTTCAGCTTTTTCTTCATGGGGTTTACTTATTTGAATTACACATTAAAGCTTACTTAAGAAGCTCTGGGACTGAAGAGGAAAGGTCATCAATGTTGTCCTCTAAGAACATTTGTGCTTCCTCTCCAAGACAGAGGTCATCGTTTCCCAACTGGAGGCTTGTGTCCTTGAAACTTATGTCCTTCAGTGGGACATCAGCGATAAGGTGAGCGGGGAGAAATCTTCCAAGCCACCTTCTTACCAGGTTGGTCATCTCCTTGTGAAGCTACCTGAATATCACATCCTTTAAGTTATCTACAATTCTTAGCAATATTTAGATTAACTGGTGATAAGAGTAAACACATATCTCATGATTAGAGCGGCCTACAATGAATTATTTCTATTAAGAATACGTTTGTTAATTGTCTATACAATGTTAAAACATGCATCAGTGTTTCCCAAAGCCCCAAATGACTTGCACTGCTCACAAACCAAAGATATTCAGTTTACACTCAGGATTATAGAAACCATTTCCATTTCCATTACTTATACCAATACATTGGTTATCAAAATAGTTGGTGATTAACTGAATAATCAATTCTTATGATAGACTCACCTGAAATGCAACATTGAAATCAGCCAGTGGTTTCAACGCTTGGGAGAGGAAAAGGAAGAAGAACTTGGTCTTCTTGCTGGCTAAATGCCCTGCCAGCATCTTAACCTTGCCAGGCTTTTCCACTTCCTCATGACTCTCGAAATACGCTTGCAGCGCATTCCACTGATTCAGGACTCGCTTGATGCAGGTCAGCAGGCTGAGCCACCTTGTTGCACAGTACCTTAGCAGCTTCAAACTTTCTGAGTCCGTGAACTCCACAAACTCTTTGTATATTTCATATCATTTGGCACTAAAGTTGAGGTCAAATAAAGGAAAAAAATAGGAGAACGGTTAAAAAGTCTTATCTAAGGAGACCAAAATGACACCCAATATCTGTCTAACTGTGCCACAGAGACAACACAACACCCTCATTTGTAAGTGCAATGTGCTGATATGGATGTTCTTACCTGATGAGCATATATGCTGCTCAGGACCTCTTCAATTGGCTGGCGGAGAGATTTAACTCCACACCCTGTTGCCATCTGCACCAGAGGACATATACAGCCAGCGTCGATAAGGCCTGGTTGAACTGCCTTAATCCTGCTGGCCACAGAGTTGTGCCTCCCCTTCATGACATGTTGTCACTATTGAAAGCCACCACTTTTTGCCATTCAATGTTTCTCTTGCTAAAAATCAAAACACAACCTTACAAGTCAGTGGTCAACCTTTAAAGAGTATTGTCATTTATATGGACAGTAGTGATTTTTTATTTATTTACCTTAGCACTGTTTCCAGGGACCTGAACAGGTTCTCTGCGGTGCCTATACTACACACTGGCATGTGCAGGAACCTAGTAACTACCTCTCCAGTCTGTTCGTCGAAAACTCTGGCCAACATAACAAATTCCTTGTCAGCGCTCCTGGTTGTGCCCTCATCACACAGTAGACCAAAGGGGTTTTGGCACAGACGTGAGACTTCATTGTCTAGTTCTGGGGCAATGGCACCTGTTAAGTAAAAATACAGCTTTTAAGTCAAACTCTTACCATCACTGCAAATGGGCTGTGAAATTAGCCTATCCCATGTACGCATAGTAAATAGAAAGCTTGGAACATTATCCTTACAAGGATTGTTTTTATCATTTTCATTACGAAAAAATAAATGTTTATATGTTTCTTAGGGTATGTTAATGGCTTACCTTTCACTATCTGTGTGGCTTTGGTCCTCCCACAGGCATACTTCTTTGCTACATCCGAGTCAGGAAACATGACTTATTTATTTCTTCAGTAAAGCTCAGAGGAATATTATTCTTTGCCACCAACATTGCCATTTTTGTTTCGGCATATATGACTGCATCTGGTCTCCCTTTCCCCAGCAAACCAGCGATGCTTGGCTGAGACTCTGAAGCAGCTACTGCCTTCTTAAGTTTGTCTGTATTGGCATGGTGTTTTATATCCGTCCGACCGCCGTGCTCCACGGAAAAATCTACCCGGCAAAATTTACAAAGGGCATAGCCAGTACCTTTAAAACTTGTAGTAAGAAAAGCAAACTCCGATTTCCATTCTTGATTGAATTTACAAGTGTATTTTTTTCTTTTCGGCTCCATTTTCTCGTCTTCTTTGTTGTCTTTTTAAATACTCCCAAGTTCATTCGCGAGCGCGGGTAGAATAACAGAAGAAAGAATACTAGAGTAGTGTCAGAGAGACGTCTCTGATTGGTCGAGTCCGCTGTTACCACGGAGTGGCGGCAAACGTCTCCGTGGTAACAGCGGGCTCGCTCAACCAATATCCTTTTCCGAAGAACAGGTTGTTGTGATGATAAAGAAAGTGGGGAGAAAGGGAGACATGAAATCTTGTCAGAAATCAGGAGAATCGCGGGAGATTTTTAACCGCGGGAGGAAAACGGGAGAGGATAGTGAATATCGGGAGTCTCCCGGGAAAATCGGGAGGGTTGGCAAGTATGCTTACGGTATAGGCTGCAGTATGACTTTTACAGAATATGAGGGGAAACAAACACGTTACAGAAACAATAATTAACGATCTCCTGTCATCTGAGAGAAATTAAGATCATTTAATTTATTTTTAACCGCTAGTATTTACCGGTTAAAGATCTTATCGGTTAACCGGTTAACCATGGACATCCATTATATACTGTATATATATAAATGCATATCATACATTGTATGTGTAAGGTTGATAATTAGACAGGCCACCATGTGGCGCTGTTTACCGCGATTTTAATATTATGTCCCTTGTGCGCCACCGTAGTTCACGTGTGTGCGCCAACGTAGTTTGTGTGGGTGCCATATTGTTTCGTGTTTGACCCTCATGGATACAAGATACAAGATACAAGGCTATATTGAAGACTTTCCACTGTTGGGGAATAAATTGCCAAGCGTCTCCCACAATCCCGAACAACTGTGTCCCGTGGTCCTTCTCTACCCATCATACCAAACAACCAAACACAACGCAGAGTCCAGGGTCATAGAGAGACAGCAGGACATTTGGGTTACATATGTTTTATTGGTGTTATCCCAGTTATGTTTTTTTTTGATCATTAATCATTTAATATTACATTTAATAGTTCCGGGACGTTGGAGCAATAACCTGGTGTTACACTTCAGTCTGCACTATCAATTTGAAGTAATGTTCAGTTTTTGAATAAAGATGCGGCAATTACAAATGTTTATTTTTTTTATCCGATTCATCGATTAATCGAAAAAGAAAATCGACCAATTAATTGATTATTAAAATAATCGTTAGTCGCAACCCTAATGTCTGTGAAATAACCCATGAAAAGCGCTTGGTGACAGACAGCAGTCCAGATGCAGCGGAAGACCATATGCTTACGGTTTTCAATTTAATGTAGGCCTATATTATAATTGAGAAATAGATGGGGGCAAGATATGCAAAAAATAGCCTATTACATTTTTCTAGCTCTTGTAACGTTAAGGCACTTAATTTGAATTAGGGTAATATCTTTGCCTGAATGTACTGAATATAACTACACTTTGCATGAAAGCTTCAGCTAAAATAAACGTTTTACAATGTAACATGGTTTTAAACAATACATGCGCTATTCGTGATCCAATGCAATGGTCTTGTACATAACAGCCTCAGGTAGGCAGAGAATGAGACTGAGAAGGAGGTGGAGGCTGGTTCGACGGCGGTCGTGGCGGGACCGAGTGGGTAACGGCTGCGGCCTGCTGCAATACAATCGTCTGCAGCGGGAGGCGGGGCTTGACCGTCCAGCAGGTCAAGCCCCGCCCATGACACACGCGTCACACGCCAAGCTCTGCGTAGAAGTTCAGGGACAGTCGGGATTTCGGAAACTCAGTAGAAACAGCGCCTGGGGAGGATTTTCCCCTACTACTACCCTATAAAAACTGTCTTTGCAATGTCTTTTGCAGCGACATATTGTGTTTTTGCTATTAATAGATAGGTTTGTCATTGTTTGTCATTAACGGAAACCCGAGAACAGCAAAATGCAGAGAAGTGAGTGATTATTTTATAGGCTACATCAATTGTATAGGCTATAAAAATTAGACTGTACAACAATCAAAGAAAGCATTATATAATTTTTCTATAATTTTACTATCTTCCAATGATGTAGGTCTGCATCAGTCTAAAAAACATACCTTGAAAAACTTTTTTTCACCCCTTCTCACCTATACAGCATCATGACCTGTATTGATGTGTCACTGCCTTTGTTACTGTATGTGCCCGTTTATGTGGAGTGTATTTTGGGACTTGTCCAGGTAATCAAGGGCAGTGGTTCTCAGTTGACTGGTTAAGTAAAAAAGTGCAACCCTTTTCATGGAATATCATAATGATAGATGATTGGAAAAAGCCAGTGATAGCAAATAATGCAAATCATTACCAAAAGAAATGTTTCAGTAGGTCAGGCAAAAAAAATAAAATATACATCTATATATATATATGTATACACACATATAATATTGGTGCAGCATTCATGCAGACCAAGTTATTTCAATGCCTTTTTTCTTGATCCATAAAGATGTTATGAAGTGGATGATCCTGGTGGTTGTTCTGAATGGCCTCTCATCTTCAGTGTACATCTCTCCACCACCAAGTAGTTTTCCCAGTTTTTTTGCCTTGCATCCTTGTGTCTGATGCCACCTCACCAGCAGAATGAGAAAAGAAAACGACAATCTTGCCACCACAGACTGAAAAATCATCTGCAGCATCTAACTACAGATAAAATGACTCAAGGACTCAAGAAAATTATTTTCATTTATTGGCCTGTTAAACATATCAACATATAACTGACCAATATAAGCAGTAGAAAACAAATAAATGAAGCATGAATGATGAGAGAGGGTCATGTCCTGTCATCTCTGTCCCTCCTGAAAGGAAAGCATAACATGTTACTCGATTTGCCGTAGCATATTCTTGAGCATGGTTGCACAGCACAGGCATCCTTGAGCATAGCTGCAGCAGGTTTGGCGACAGGCTCTGCCTTGGTTATTCGTTCCTTTAATGATCTGCTTTGCAGACCCATCCATCGGGAAACATAAAAACAGAGCCCACAGGTGGATGCTAGGTAGGAGGTGGGTTTCCAAAACCCCATAGGAGCAGCAGCAGCAAGATCTAAGCAGCAGCAGCATAGCCTGGGATGAGCAGGTAAGCTGGGGGGGGGGTTTAAATAGCACGCCTTATTTGAATGAGGAGAGCATGTGACTGATCAGTTCATCACGATGGGCGCAGCATGAGTCGTCTGCCTGAACTAGCCTTGCAGGCTTCGTATCATGAAGGATGAAAAAAATCAAATATTGTCAGAGCTTTGAAAAATGTTTTGAGATAAGACACACTCACCGATAAATTCACAACTCTACTCAGGGAAGCACATCTGGCTCGGAAATGGGTCGGATGCTGAACAAAAACAGAAGACCAAGTGACCATTAGATTCAAGATACACAAGGCATATTAGCATTAATATTATTATAAGTCTCAAGTCTTTAAAAGTATATCTATAAAAGTCATATGTTTCTTCTAGTTGTAATGAGCCTTCTCTCATATGCCTTTTTTCCTAAGAATACTGCACAGCTATATCTTAAGAAAAATTCAAAGCATTTACTGTGGTATTGTCACTCCTTTATCTATTAGCATATAGTATCAGTGCTGATTAGTTGTTTGCTGCATATATGATCGCTTTAAACAGGCTATTGCAATGCAATATGAAGAAAACACAATGAATGTTTCCTTTAAAGGAAACTGTATTATTGATCATGAACATACAGTTACAGAATAGCTTGCCCCCTATTGTACAGGCTTAGTGGGAAAGAACAAATACAGAAAATGGTGCACCTCACCCAGTCAAATATATTGTAATTAACATCATTGCAACAGGGTATCTGCAAGGTTTCAGCAAGTCAAATGTAAGACTTTTTAAGACCTTTTTAATACCACCTTGAATGAAATTTAAGACCTAAAACACGCGATGGTGGGGGTTGGCAACAGACGCGAGCCAACTCCGGAAACGGACGTCTTCCAGCCAACTGTCCTTGAATTTGCACCTACCCATTGTCGCAGACTAGCTAGCAAGCACGCAGATAATCGTTTATATATGCAGCTAGCAAGAAAGAAGCCTCTCTACATGTCCTTCCTGAAAAGTCCCACGAGAAAAATAAAAAAATATAGTCCTGCCCCGACAAATTTAAGACCTTGAGCAACAGTATTTAAGACCAGCATATGACATTTGTAACAAATTTAAGACTTTTTAAGGATGCGCGGACACCCTGGACAATTAGTGCAAAACATCCCACTAGAGACATTTCACTGCATGTCAGACGTTTCAAATGAAAACATAGTGATTGTTCACGAGTCGAGTCGAGAGATGTGAATAAAGTTTTTCATTTAATGCATTTATTGTAGCAACGTAATTTCACTCACCGACATCATTTCTCCTTGATGAAATCTACCTATTTAATACTTGCAAAAACACAATATCCTCCATCCTGAGTTTCCGAAATCCCGACTGTCCCTGAACTTCTACGCAGAGCTTGGCATGTGACGCGTGTGTCATGGGCGGGGCAAGCGTGTGTCATGGGCGGGGCTTGACCTGCTGGACGGTCAAGCCCCGCCTCCCATTGCATTGCAGCAGGCCGCAGCCGTTAGTACTTGCAAATTTGAGTGTACATACGATGTTGCCTACATGTTACTCCCGTATACCACAATGCAATGCAATCGTGTTTTTCCGGAGAAGAAGAAGCTGAATAACCGCGAAAAAGAATGCATTTAATGATGGAGACTCCGGCTTTCGTTTAGAAATGTCGACAATTTATTTGGGATTTAAAATAGATAATGTAACATTCAAAATTAATTTAAAAAAAAACTTGATCAAGGAAATGTAACATTGTAGTGACTACATTATGGGTTCGTGTTCCCCTCTTACTGTGAGTGATCGAGTGGGAGGGAACTGGCTATGAGACACGGGGGTCTAGGGAGGGTTTTGTCTGTTGCACGAGTGTTTCTAGACATACACTGAGAGTGATTGTTCTGCTGTCGTTTCGGATTAAAACAGTTATTATTACGTTGCCTACGTCCTCCTTTTCCTCCGGCTCTACAACATCAATACAACCTCCAGCTTTCCTCGTGGGTGCCCGGTTTGCTTACATGATGTTGGCGCATCTGTCTGCGTCACACAAATACCCGGCGCATTTACTGACGCAAATGACGTTTAAAAATGTTCAGCGTAGTGTCCGAATTCTCGTTTGTTCGCTCCCTATACAGTGCACTATATCATAAACACTATATAGGGAATAGTGAGTGAGTGAATAGGGAACGATTTCGAACACAGCTTTTGACTTTGTGTCTTCGTGTTTTTTTTTCTGTTACTTTTTGTGGTTTATTTTTTCTCACGTCGCGCCCCCCCTGAAGAACTCTGGTGCCCCCCAGGGGAGGCGCGCCTCACAGTTTGAAAACCACTGATTTAAGGTAATCAAACAAACAAACTTATCACCCCAAAATGACCAAAAAAATCATGATTAATTACTGAATCAATTACTAACATAACATTAAACCTAACATTTCATACTCATATGCTTCAATGGAGGCGGTCATTGAAATGTCCCGTTGTGATGTGCAACTAAGGTTTGCCATAATTCTCACAAAGTCTAAGAAGTAGTGCTGTCAGTTTAACGCGTTATTAACGGTGTTAACGCAAAGCAATTTTAACAGCGTTAATTTTTTATTGTGCGATTAATGCTCTTTTGGCTTGGCAAACGTTGTCGTTTTTTCACCTGCTGTCTAGCAACAACTAGTCACGTTAGAAAAACTACAACACCATACCGGATCTAGCTACACCGGAAACAAAACAACAAGTATGCCGCACAAACCGTGTGTGTGTGTGTCACTCTGTTCGAGCCTGCACAAGACTTCAACGCTGTTACGTCTTTCTGACCATTTGCAGTTCAAGACCCACCTGGGCTGTACCACTTCGGGAGGGGCCGCGCAGTTACTCCCCTCTAGACAAAATCGACTTGGTTGCGACGTTGCGTCTGTTGAGTGAGTGTGAGGTTGCGGGCGCACAGCTCAGGCTGCCGGACGGCGCTGCAAGGAACTTTTATAAACGCAATATTGTTATCCCGTAGTAATCAGCCCGACAGCCCTGAAGCGTTAACGGCCCACCGGAAATTCTCCAGACTCTCCCGATTACCACTCCGCCACCGTGTGTGTGTGTGTGTGTGTAGGCGTTATTCGATATCCTGGTAATGTGTATAGGCCTATGTACGGTAGGAATATTCACACTGGTTTAAATAATAAATATTATAGTATTTCCCATCTTTGCTGAGCAAGAGTTTTGTTCGAAAGTAGTGATTGAAACAAATAAAAGGCTGGGCTATTGAAGTTTTACGGTAGGCCTACCACTGTCATGCACCTACCCGATTGTAAAGTTACTACATTAATCAGAAAGTTACTTTAGAAACAGATGGTTTTATTGTTGTAACTCCGTCAGCTAGTAACTCCAGCGTGGCTTATCATTGTCTTATTCTAACACATATATATAGTTAGTATACAATTGGTTACATGTGCCGCCACCTAGTGGTTAGTGGTAGTCTTTATCTTAATATTAATTGTGTACTCATATCATTACATCCCCTTTTCTTTAGATGTACGCTACCAAACTCATGAACTAGATTATTCCTATAACAACTTAATATTGACAATCTGCATCAGCACTCGTTTGCAGTACAAACATGAACATAACATAAACATTGTTATCACCACATAAGGACCAGTATGTCCATGTTTCAATTCAATTATATTCTTCAATTCAATATTTTTTTTTTAAAAGATACAGGTAAGTCCATTATCATTAAAGGTTCAGTCTGTCTGGCGGTTTGACACTGCGTGTGGACCTTCTCAACACAGGCAAGCCATTCTGCTCAGCTGGTTCGCTGCTGTCTGTTGCAGGCGGTGCTTCAGCTGATGCGGTGTCAGCTGAATCTACCATAGCTAGTTTCATTTGGTTGTTCTTGCAGTCTCTCTTGTGTTTTCAGTAAACTCCTTCGATTCCTTCTCAGGATTTGGCCATCCTCTGTTCTGACGTTGTAGGACCTTGGACTTACTTCCTCCAGAACAGTCGCTCTCTTTGTCCAAGTGTTGGAATCTTGGATTGTCACTGCATCATGTCTTGCCAGTGGCCCTAGGCTTCTTGTGCACTTGTCGTAGTTTGCTTTTTGTCTCTTTTGTAGAAGGCTTTGTTGCAGTTTCACTCTGTTCTGCTTTCGTTCTGCAGTGTATGGAACCGTGGTGCGTAGCCTACGTCCCATAAGAAGTTCAGCAGGGGACATGCCATGTTCCAGTGGTGATGCTCGATAACTCAATAAAGCTAAATATGGATCTGAATTACTGTCTTGTGCTTTCTTGAGCAACTGTTTGACTATGTGAACTCCTTTCTCTGCCTTACCGTTTGATTGGGCATACAGAGGGCTTGAAGTCACATGTTTAAAGTCATATTCTTCTGCAAAACACTGGAATTCTTTACAACTATATCATGGACCATTGTCACTGTAGACAATCTGGGGAATTCCATGTCTCGCAAAGATGGACTTCATGTGCTTGATTACACAGGTCGCAGACATGCTGGAAAGTAGTGCTATCTCTGGGTAGTTTGACAGATAATCTATTACCAGAAGGTAATTCTTTCCATCTAAGTGAAATAGGTCTGTCCCGACTTTTTGCCATGGTTCATCAGGCAAGTCTGTGATTTTCATGGGCTCTTTTGGCTGTTTCGATTGATGTTTTAGACAAGTGTTACAGCTTGAGACCATCCTGTCTATGTCTGCGTTGATTCCTGGCCAATAGATGGCTGTGCGGGCTCTCCTCTTGCATTTTTCCATACCCAGGTGCCCCTCGTGTAGTCTCTTCAGCATCTCTGGTCTCAATGACTGAGGAATGATGATTCTGTTCTTCCTAAGAAGCAGCCCATTGACAACACTCAGGTCGCCTCTGATGTTGTAGTACTGTTGTCACTCACCTCTTGGCCAACCTTCATTCAAGAGCTTGATGACTCTCTGTAAACCTGCATCTTTCTGTGTTTCTGCAGTGATCTGCTTGGATTTCCCATCAGACACAGGCAGTGACTGTGTGATCAGGTTGACATGGAGAGTGACGTCCATTTCTGTGAGACAATCACCCTGCTCTTCAAACTGTATTGTTGCTCTAGACAGAGCATCAGCTAGCACTATGTGTTTGCCAGGTGTGTACATCAAGTCAAAATCATAGCGTTGTAACTTCATCATCAATCTTTGAATGTGTGGTGACATCTCGCTGAGGTTTTTCTTTATGATGGATATCAACGGCTTGTGGTCTGTCTCAGCCACGAACTTTGGAAGGCCATAAACGTATCCGTGAAACTTCTGGAATCCATACACCAGTCCTAGGCACTCTTTTTCTATTTTTGCATAGCGGCATTCCGTGGCGGTCATCGTTCTTGATGCATAAGCGACTGGCTTCCAATCTTCTCCTGTAGCCTGTAGTAATACAGCTCCGATGCCATCCTTGGAAGAGTCAGTGGATATTTTGATCTTTTTGGAGGGATCAAAGAATGTCAACACGGGCTCCGTTGTCAGAGTGGTTTTCAGACGTGCCCACTCCTCTTCATGATCAGCAGTCCACTTAAACTCACACTTGTCACGCAACAGCTCTCTAAGATGCACAGTCTTAAATGATAAATTAGGAATGAATTTTCCAATGAAATTGATCATCCCTAACGCTCTTAACACACCTTTTTTATCTTCAGGCCTTGGCATTTCCACTATTGCTTTTACCTTGCTCTTGTCTGGCTCCACACCAGCTTCTGACAACTTGTCCCCAAGAAAGGTGATTTCCTTCACGCAAAACTCTCTGGATTCTTTGAAGTACTCTGATGAGCCTTTCATTGTGCTGGTCAAGTGTAGCTCCCCAGAGAACAATGTCGTCTACGTACACACGTATGCCTTCCACGCCTTCTATCATGTGCTCCATGGCCCGGTGGTACACTTCCGGAGCAGAGCATATTCCGAAAGGCAACCTTTGGAAACTGTAACGGCCATACGGTGTATTGAATGTGCAGTACTTTGTACTATCCTCATGCAGTTTCAACTGCCAAAACCCTTGAGAGGCGTCCAGCTTGCTAAAATACTTTGCACCGGCCATCTCACTTGTCATCTCATCTCTGGTTGGGATTTGATAATGTTCTCTTTTAATGTTGTTGTTCAGATCTTTTGGATCCATGCAAACGCGTAAATCTCCATTTGGTTTTCTGACACACACCATCAAATTCACCCATTCTGTGGGCTCCTCCACTTTTTTTATGACCCCAAGTGATGTCATACGTTGAAGTTCTTCTCTTAGCTTTTCACGCAGAGGTGCTGGTAAGCGCCTAGGAGCATGAACGACCGGTTGTGCATCATCCTTCAGTTGTATTTTGTAGGTGAATGGTAAGACCCCAAACCCGTGGAAGATGTCTGAATACTGATTCACAAATGACTCTGCATTATGTTGTGCACTGATGTTGTTTATACAGTTTAATTGTGTTTTGATCAGTCTTATGCTTTTCCCAAAATGCATGAGGACTGAGACCCAAGTGCAACTTCAATAATAAGTGGTGGCAGTCATAAAACGTAAGACAATTCCTACTCAGATAATCAAAGCCCAGTACAACTTAATGCATGGAAGTAGTAGTAGTTTTGGTATGCTTTGAGTTTTTTTTTTCTGTTTATTTGATCAAATGAAAGAAAATAAAACATTGATGCAAAACCACAACAAGAACTTAACAGTTGAATGGAAAGGCAAGATTGGCAACAATCAATTGCACGTAATTCTCTTGGATTTTCTGATGTGTGACATGGACATGGGCGTTTTTCTTGTCCAAACGGACATGATAAAAGCACATTGCTTCTTGTGCCGGCCTACATTACTTCATAAAGAGGAGATGCTGTCAACACCGCCTCATCAGCCTATCAGCAAACACACTAAATGCAATATAACAGGTAAATCATCGTAGGCTATTGAAAGTATTTGCATATATATATACACAGTATATATTTATATATAATTGTTTATAGATGTTTTTTATTTTTTACAACCATCTATTGTTGGTTGCGGTTATCCCTGTAAAAAATGTGGTCGAAATTGTATACTTATTAAATTAAAATGTAAAAGTCAAATATGCAGATGTTTTGTGAAAATCCTATTTGTGGGCTCTGAATTTTTTATTCATCGTTCAATTCATCAAGAATACAATAGAGATTACTTTCCAATATAAGATACTTCCATTGTTCTGTGTTGGTCCAGGGACCAACACACTGTTGTGACCATCGTCAACCCTGCGGAGCATCCCAGAGACTATGTGGTATGGTCCGTCTGCAGCCTCTTCCACGCAAACCCCTTTTGCCTCGGACTGGCGGTGCTGATCTTCTCAATCAAGGTAGGCCTTTGCTTTGTTATGCTTTAAAGATGCTTTAGATACGATTTAAGAACTATACTTTGAGTGCATTCGGTTAGAAATGTTATGTTTTAAATGTTAATGTTTGCAAGTGAAATGCTCAGTGATAAAGTCTGTTCTGGTTGAACACGCGCCTGGCTCTGTCTTTTAGATTTGAGGCCGCTCCCGGTGCACTTCAAACCATTCAGGAAATGCGTCTCACCTGTCGATCTCAATAACTTTCTTAATTGTGGAGAAACATAGGAAGGGAGCTTGTAGGGCGATTTGAGGGGTTGATTATTTTAAAAATCTTGAACTTTTCTGCTATTTTCTTTGCAACACTGGAATCTTACCGACAGCAGCTTTAAGGAAAAATTCTGAAAAATCTGTAAATTCACATCACATTTCCGACGACATGGCCTCTATTCGAACATAGCATTCACTCGTTCATCTTTCTTTCTTTTGTCTTTGTCGCAGGCAAGAGACATGAAGTTGACCAGAGACCTGGAGACTGCCAGGGAATACAGCAAGTGGGCTCTGGGCTTCAATGTGGCTACAGACAGCAGTCCAGATACAGCAGAAGACAATTATGGTTACGGTTTTCAATTTAATGTAGGCCTATATTATAATTAAAAAATAGATGGGGGCAAGATATTCAAAAAATAGCCTAATACTTTTTCTAGCTCTTGCAACGTTAAGGCACTTCATTTGAATTAGGGTAGTATCTTTGGCTGAATGTACTGAATGTTACTACACTTTGCATAAAAAATTCAGCTAAAATAAACGTTTTACAATGTAGCATGGTTTTAAATAACACATGCTGTAATGGGCTCGCTAGCCAAGCAAGCTAACTATCCACTCAGTTAAACATTTCCCAAAAAACTCCACAGCGTGTTGAGGACTACTCATGTAGTTTAATGGTAATTTCGTGAAACTGTAAACACAATACAAACATAAAGTATTAATAAAGCTAAACAGTAAGCATAAAGAAGTAAATCTATAATCCAACACATGGAAAATAAAGATAATACTTACAGACGTTGCTTTAACAAACAAGAAGATGTAGAACTGCATCTTAATGGAAGAGCTGATCAAGCTGTCGATCCTGCATGCTCTCTATGTGAATAACGTGCTTGTGACTTCCGGTCACCTAACTAGCAGCCCCTCCCTTAGAGCATTCCCTCTTAAAGGTACAGGCACCTATGCCACATACATTACAAAAAACACACTTTCAATGCCAGGGGCAGAACACTCCCCACTTAGGGTCTTACAAGACTCTACATTAATTAACAGAATCAGTCTTAGGAGACAGAAGCAGAACAACTTCTGTAACAGGACGAAAGAACGTCTTCTTGGTTCCACCTTTGACGACTTCCACTTCAACTTTCCGAACCAATCCATCTTCTCCTGGAAAGGTCTTGGTGAGAATGCCCATGGGCCATTCATCTCTCTTTGCTTGACTATCTTTTAAGAGAATGATGTCCCCTTCTTGGAGACAAGGCTTCTTTCCTTGCCACTTGTGACGTAGCTGCAGGGTTTTGAGATATTCACGCCTCCATCTGCTCCAAAAGATGTCAGCTAGGCTTTGAACTTGCTTCCATTCCTCTTTGAAGAGATCTGCCTCATCAAAGTGGCCAGGAGGAGGAGGAGGAGTAGAACCTGTTTTGAGGGTCAGGAGCATTGCTTGGGTGAGGATTAGAGGCGACTCCGGATCTGATGACACTGGGATGAGTGGTCTCGCGTTCATGACAGCAGTTACCTCGGACATGAATGTTGTGAGAACTTCATGGGTCAGACGAGATTTATTTTCTTCCAACAGCATACAATCCAGTATACGGCGAGCGATGCCAATCATACGTTCCCACGCTCCCCCCATGTGGGATGCGTGGGGCGGATTAAACACCCAGGTGCAACTCTGAGTGCTCAGGTACTTTTCCACTTTCTGGAAAGTAGGACTTGTCTTGTCCACCTCCAGCTCTCGGGAAGCGCCGACGAAGTTCGTGCCACAGTCGGACTGAATCTGTTTTGCGGGGCCCCTGATGGCAAAGAACCTTCTCAAAGCGTTGATGAAGCTGCTGGTGCTCATTGCCTCGATCACTTCAATATGAACTGCCCTTGAACTCATGCATGAGAACATCACAGTCCATCGTTTAGAGTTAGCGTGTCCTCCTCTTGTGCGGCGTGAGACGACTTCCCATGGCCCAAAAACATCAACACCTACGTAGGTGAATGGAGGTGCTACTTGGAGTCGTTCTGCTGGCAGATCGGCCATCTGTTGATATTCGGTTTTTCCTCGCAGTTTCCTTCAGGTGACGCATCTGTACAGCAGACTGCCGATACAGCGTTTTGCTCCCACCAGCCAGAAACCAGCAGCCCGTATTGCACCTTCAGTAAGATGTCTTCCCTGGTGTTTCACAGCCTCGTGATAGTGACACACCAGCAGAGTCGCCAGATGATACTGGCCAGGGATGATGATGGGGTGTGTTTCATTCATGTTTAAACCTGCTTGTGCTGTGCGTCCTCCTACTCTTAGGAGTTGATCTGGGTCTTGGAGAGGATGCAACTTCCAGAGGCTACTGGAGGATGGAATGGGGAACCCTTTGGCTATGCACTTCAGCTCTTCTGCATAACAATGGTTCTGAACACTCCTCATGATGCACACTTTAGCTCTCGCCAGCTCTTCCTCTGTAGGACGACAGATGTGCCACCCTTGGCACTCGCCTTGCACAGGGCGGATGAAGGAGTGTGCTACATGGATCAGGTGTGCAACTGCTGTGACGAGAGTGCTGAACTTAGAGAAGCGTTCAAAGCGTTGAGGATGAACCATACCTATGGCTGCATGTGTGATACTTGTGGTCACCTGAGGACGTACTTCAGAGTCAGAGGAAGGATCGATGAGGTCGTAGCTCTCTTCAGTTTCAGGCGCGGACAAGGATTCACTCTTAAGAAAGTCTGGCCCGGTGAGCCATGTTGTGCTGCGTAGGAGGGCTGGAGTAGCTGTTCTTGTTCCAACGTCGGCTGGATTAAGGTCTGTACGGACGTACTTCCACTGGCCGAGACAGGGTGATTCACGGATACGTTGAACCCTGTTATGCACGAACACATAGAATCTCCTCGACTGGTTCTGGATGTATCCCAAGACAACCTTGCTATCTGTGTAGTATGTGATGTTGTTGAATGTGACATCCATCTCTTCAACTATCAGCTCGGCTATCTCCACAGCAAGTACAGCAGCGCACAACTCTAGTCTTGGGATAGTGAGGTCAGGCTGAGGCGCCAGCTTTGCCTTCTCGAAGACAAAGCCAACCTCGGGTTGGTTTTCGTGGTTCGTCACCTTAATGTAGGCCACAGCTGCGACAGCTTTCACCGATGCATCTGCAAAAACACAGAGTTCTCTTACTTGTGCACCTGGGGTAGAGAGGGACGTGTAAGGACGAGGTATCTGGAGGTCCTGTAAGTCCTGAAGCGACTCTTTCCATCTTGTCCACTCGATCTCCATGTTTTTTGGGAGTGGTGAGTCCCAATCCTCTGCCTGCGTGGTGAGCTCTCTGAGTATCAGCCTTCCATGAACAGAGACCGGTGCAACAAACCCTAGAGGGTCATATAGACTGTTTACGGTTGACAGCACCCCTCTGTGAGTGAATGGCTTTTTGTCGTTTTCAATCTGGAATGTGAAGGTGTCTGCTCGCATGTTCCAAGACAATCCAAGACTACGTTGGACTGGCAGGTCATCGACAAAGAGATCCAAGTTGTTGACGTCTTTGGAGTGATCTTGAGGTGGGAATGTGTGAATGACTGCTGGTCGATTTGATGCAATCTTGTGCAACCTGAGGTTAGAGGCTGAAAGCATCTTCTGTGTTCTTCCAAGAACGCTGATGGCCTCTTCCTCAGTAGCGAACGACTTCAAAGCATCGTCAACATAGAACTCACGTTCAATGAGTCTTCTTGCGTCACTGCCATACTCTGCCTCTGCTTCTTTCGCCGCTCTTCTCAGACCGTACACGGCCACAGCAGGAGAAGGACTGTTCCCAAAAAGGTGCACTCGCATCCGGTAGTCCACGAGATTGCAGGTAGGATCATTGTCCCTGTACCATAGGAAGCGGAGATAGTCCCTGTGGTCTTCCTTCACTACGAAGCAGTGGAACATGTGTTCGATGTCAGCCGTAATGGCTACTTGCTCCTTCCTGAACCTCATAAGGACGCCTAGCAGGCTGTTGTTCAGGTCCGGACCGGTGAGCAGGACATCGTTGAGTGAGACTCCTTCATGTGATGCGCTGCTGTCGAAGACCACTCGGATCTTGTCCGGCTTTTTGGGATGGTACACGCCGAACAGGGGTAAGTACCAACATTCCTTCCCTACTTGCAGGGGTGGAGCTATCTCTGCATGTCCTCTGCTAAGCATGTTCTGCATGAACTCTAGAAAGTGGGCCTTCATCTGCGGTCGTTTTTCCAGAGTGCGGCGGAGAGAGAGGAGGCGGTCATGCGCTTGTCTCCTGTTGTTGGGCAGCCGTTGTCTTGGGGATCGGAAAGGCAGAGGTCCGACCCAGCTTTTGGAGCTGTCTTGGTGGAACTCAGCATCCATGATGTGAAGGAACTCTAGATCCTCCATAGAAGGTGCAAGTCTGTGATCATCGGCAGTACGAGTGAAGATGGCTTGGCCTAAGCTGTCTTCTGCTAGCTTTCCTAAGCTATATGCGAAGGTAGGTACTGGATGGTTTTGATATGTAGGTGCTTGACTGAAAACCTCTTTCACTTTGATTTGGTTGTTGCATGGCTGTAGATGGGTAGCACGACCGTTCTCTAGGATGGATGTTTTATAGCTGTTCACCTGTGGTGATCTGTGTGCACCTCCAAGGCAAACGTCACCGATGACGACGCACCCTAGGTCCAGTCTTTGGGCAAAGGGTGCATTGCCTGGACCATTAATCTGATCCCTGACCTTGTGTAACCTCAGAATGTCTCTTCCCAGAAGGAGGAGTACGTTAGCATCAGGATCGAGAGGTGGTATTTCATCTGCAATACGTTTCAGGTGAGTATGGTGGCGTGCGGCGTCCGGGGTAGGTATCTCAGCTCGATTGTCAGGGACTTCGTTGCATTCGAGAAGCGTAGGTAGAGGAAAGCTAAGTTTCTTGTCCAGTGACTCGATAGTGTAACCGATGGCTCTTCTCCCCACTGTCTCTTTAAGCCCTGCACATGTCTTGAGAGTGTATTTGTAGGAGCACCCAGAGATCTTAAAGACATCAAAGAACTCTGAACGTGCAAGGGAGCGGTTACTTTGATCATCGAGTATTGCGTACATCCTCTTGGACTCCTGTCTGCGTCCAGTGGGGTACACACTGACGAGGCAGATTTTAGCACAGGCTCTCGCACTTAATCCTTCGCCACACACTTGAGTGCACCTCGAAGTGACCTCCTGGGCCTCCGCTTTGTCCTCCTCCCCGCTATGCTCTGAAGCGGGAGGGGACGAATTGGACTTCCAGGTTGCTGGTCTAGGGTGTAGTGCTGTCGTGTGGTTGGTGCTCTCACATTCCATACATTTGACATCGGCGGAGCAGTTCCTGGCGAGATGCTCTGTGGAAGAGCAACAGCGAAAGCAGATGTAGTGTTCTTTGAGTAACTGTTTGCGTTCCTCTAAACTCTTTTCTCGAAAGCCTCTGCATTTCATCAGGGGGTGAGGCTTTCCATGTAGGGGGCAGTGTTTGCTTGGGTCCGCTGGTTTGTTACCTACTCTTGACTCAGGCTTGTCCACTGAAGAGACTTGGGTCTTGTGAACGTATACAGGCACCTTCATAGGCCTCTCCCACTTGTTCTTTTTCTCTGCTGGAACTTGTGTGAAGAGGTTGAAGCTTGGGTCTGTACGTGCTTTTGCTTCATTGCGAATGAAGTCGACAAACACAGAGAAAGGAGGGAAACTGACCGAATGGTCACGTTTGTATCGTGATCCGAAGTAGATCCACTTTTCCTGAATGTTGTGTGGGAGTTTCTCAATTATAGGATTGACTCCTCTTGAAGTGTCCAAGTATGAAAGACCGGTGAAGTAGCCATCTTGTTTAGCTGCTTCCAGCTCTGACAACAGATCTGCTAAATCTCAAAGTCTCTGTGGATCCTTTGTTGTGATTTTGGGGAAGTTTTCCAGTTTACCAAAGAGGGCCTCTTCGACGGCCTCCGGTGAGCCGTATAGCTCGTCGAGCCGCTCCCATGCCATAGTCAATCCAGTAGGCGGGTGTCTGATATTGACCGATTTAATCCGTTTAACCTGTTCTGCTGACTCTTTTCCGAGATACTTGGTGAGAAGGTCGAGCTGTTCTCCAGCAGACAAGTCCAGGTTGTCAATAGCACTATGGAACGACATTTTCCATGACCAGTAGTTCATTGGTTGTTCATCGTATACAGTGAGTCCTGATGTCACGAGGTGGCTGCGGGCCAGATATTTAGCGAGGTCATTGGTGGTTTGACGGTGGTCGCATCCAACTCTACAGGGCGCTCCATGGACAGGCTGATGTACAGGGGATGGCAAATGCTTATTTAGGCTATAATGTGGCGACGCTTTATATGATGAGGGACTTGCGGTGTGTAGTCAGGTGTAGTCTCTCTATAATGCGACACTTGAGATGCGTAGAATGACGTACTCTCATCAGGAGTGGTGTCTTGGGCTTGGCTGATGCTTTGTGGGTTTGGTAATGTGGGATTGTCACCATTTATATTGGCTGGCGAATTAACTGCAGTTATACTGGCTTGCTCTGCCACGTAAGCAGCAGTACGCTCTTCTTTGCTTTTTTTTGATACTTTACTGGCAGCCTCACTGACCACTTCGATCCACTGTTCTCTCATACCAGCAATCAGAGAATCAGCCTCCGCTATGGCAGCATCTTTTTCTTTCTCTTCGTTTAATGCATCAAGATTGGCATTAATCCGTGCTTGCTCTACCTTTAATTCAATTTCCCTTTTTGAATGTGCCGCTCTAGCTTGCGCTGCTTCAGCTTTTGCTTTGGCCATGGCCACAGCCATAGACATCTTTGAGCTGGACGATGTACCGGAAGAGCGAGAGCTCACAGACTTAATATCTCCATTTTCTTTGTTTTTACTGTTAGCTGCTGACATAATGACGGTGCGTTTTTAATACCAGCAACAGATATGATGGCGTACAGGCTGTATGGATGTCTTTCCGTTAGCCGGTTAGCAATTTAGCTCTGTAAGATGGCTGTCTTCGGCTATCTTGTTAGCTGTGTTGCCGTCTTTTCACTGTAATGGGCTCGCTAGCCAAGCAAGCTAACTATCCACTCAGTTAAACATTTCCCAAAAAACTCCACAGCGTGTTGAGGACTACTCATGTAGTTTAATGGTAATTTCGTGAAACTGTAAACACAATACAAACATAAAGTATTAATAAAGCTAAACAGTAAGCATAAAGAAGTAAATCTATAATCCAACACATGGAAAATAAAGATAATACTTACAGACGTTGCTTTAACAAACAAGAAGATGTAGAACTGCATCTTAATGGAAGAGCTGATCAAGCTGTCGATCCTGCATGCTCTCTATGTGAATAACGTGCTTGTGACTTCCGGTCACCTAACTAGCAGCCCCTCCCTTAGAGCATTCCCTCTTAAAGGTACAGGCACCTATGCCACATACATTACAAAAAACACACTTTCAATGCCAGGGGCAGAACACATGCGCTATTTGTGATCCAATGCAATGGTCTTGTTCATAACAGCTTCAGTTGAGGCAGAGAATGAGACCGGGAAGGAGATGGAGGCTGGTTCAACAGCGGAGGGGGCGGGGCTAGGATAGGTCTGGTGTTCTTAAGGTGCATTCACACCAAACACGAAGGGATGTGAACACACCTTTACCACAGATGCATAGGCCGCAGCCGCTTGGGGCCTCCATAGTAGGGGGGGCCCCCAACCAACCAAAAAAAAAAAAGATTATCATACGTATTTTTTTCTTTCTTTTAATGCATGCCAAAATTCTCTCTCTCTCTCTCTCTCTCTCTCTCTCTCTCTCTCTCTCTCTCTCTCTCTCTCTCTCATACATAGGTTTGTTTGTAGAATATTTGAAATGTTCAATCTGAACTGTAATGTCAATTCACTAGCAATATCCTGTATCTTGTACATGGGTTTGTTTGTAGAATGATTGGAATGTCAATCTCAAGTGCAATGCAAATTGCAACCTCACTCACACATACAAAGTAAATTATTCATCTTGGCAATTTTTATTTGGTAAGTATAGGGCTGTTTGTGATGTAGTGACATGTAGACAGTCAAGGGCAGATTAGACCATATATTTTGAAAAGGAGCAGTCTTCCATGTGTCGGGTTATTGGTAGGTTTGGTCACGTCATTTGTATGCCTCAAAAAATCGATATGATAGGCAAAAATATTTATATTTTTGTGAACGATTTGCTTTGCAAAAAATATATATTTTTTGTGAACGATCTTATTGGCAAAAAATATTTATATATTTTTGTGAATGACCTGATCAGCTAAAACATTTATTTCACTTTGTCGAAAGTCGAAAATGTCGAAAGTCAATGATTCATTTCAAAACATGGGAAAGTTATTGTGGTGTTGGAATTGTATTAGGTCAATGTTTGTTACTCATACTCAGATGCTGGGATGTTGCACATTCAATTAAATAAAATATTTCTACATGCATATACAGCATGAAATAGGTGGAGACATCTGTGCTGTTGCTTGGACATAACACGTGTTTTTCCCCAAATCTCCATGTCCAGCCTCAAGCAAGAGCTGATGTTAAAGATCAGTTTGTACAAGACAATCTGTGGGGCCCACTTGCTCCCTCTCGGCCCGTTGGGTTCTGGGCTCTGTCCAGTCTGTCTTCTCAGGAAGGGCCCTGAACCATGCCATGGTGGGCTCGTCTATGGCCGCATTCACCAGCAAGGTTAGACAGAGCCAGAATACAGACAAGTTCAGGAACACATTGTGTTTACTGTAGAAACACCTCATATTGTCACGTCCAAATAATGATTCATTCCTGATACACAGCCCCTTTAACTGTTTCAAATATAATTTTGTCCTTCTGGCAAGGCGACCAGGATGTTGCTGGCAGAAAGGGGATAGACGGCGACGGTGGTAGTCGTAAGGTTAGCTCCCTGCGACACTGGAGCCGGTTGTCAATCCAAATGGCTAAGGCGATTAGCTGGTCGAAGTTCGGATGATGCTCCCGGGACACCAGCTCATCTTTGTGGTCAAAGATGTATATGACCTGCTCTGTGCCCTGGATTATAACCAATCCAGTATTTTACTCTTTCCCAGTTTAGGTCTTTAAAGCAGTAATACATCCCCTACAGTCAGCGCTCACACTGACTGGGCAAAGTAATCTCCTGCCTTGGTTGGTCCCGGGTTTTTTTTTAGAAGTAGTGCGATTCAGTAGTAGTTGGTTTACCTTGCAAATGCCTTTATGACCCTGATCATAATGGGAAGAGGAGAAAAGAAAGAGATGAAACCATAACAGGAAATGTGGTTGGGCTTAGAGATTAAGTTTGAGTTGTCAGGCAGCAGTAGTTGTGGCCATAACTAAGGCATGTATTTTTTTAAATAGTGAAACTCTCACGCTATGTACTGATTGTGAAATGCTTTCGGTGAAGTGCACGACTTTGGTCAACTTTGGCCACAGTCTCAAACCAGGTGCCTTTTATGGGTTGAATTATTGCTTTAAAGATATAAACTGCATTAAAGTAAAGGACTGGATTTGGTTATAATCTAGGGCACAGAGCAGGTAATATAATGCAGTCATAAGGATAATTGCACAACAGGTAATTTCTTTATTTTGCATAGTACCCATCCGTAAATCATGTTAAATACAGACTAGTAACCAAACATGGCCCTAAACAAGGATATTATTACCTTAGAAAGGTAAATTGGGGGGCTGACAAATTAATTCAAAAGTTTACAATTGAATTGCACTTCAAATGCAAGTGCACTTGGATTTTACTGAAGGTGGGCCACTCCTGTGTGACGTGCGCATCATGTGATGGAGTTCTGCTGGCGGTTTATGGAAGGCCATTTGAGCAAATAACATCCTCGATAGGTGTGTTTACGAGACATTAAAATGTGTGTGAACGCCCAGAGGCTTTTCTTCGCAGAACCGACATGATAAAAGCATACTGATTCTTGCGCCTGCATACAATTATCCAGAAAGTCAAGATGGCAGAACCAGCCCAAGAGTTGCAGCCACCCAGTTGAATGCAAGAGAGCTGGTAAATGATCGTATTTAATGTAATTGTAGGCCTGCGTTGTATTTTTAACAACAAAACAAACAATACAATCAGATAACATTCTGATTCAGGAGCCTTTATCACATTTGTTCTTGCCAGGAACCCACACACCTCTGTGAACATTGTCTACCCTGCGGAGTGTCCTCGAGACTATCTGGTATGGCCCATCTGGAGCCTAGTTTACTCAAACCCCTGTTGCCTTGGGCTTGTGGCCCTGTACTACACAGTCATGGTAGGCCTCTGCTTTGTAACAAGTTAAAGATGCTTTAAGTAGTAGGATGTAATCCTTTGTTTATTAAGTGAGAGGATAGTTGTGGAATAACGGTGTTGTATGAATAATATTGCCTACAAAGCGATTCAAAGTTAAAAGCAATTGGCACTCCTGTAGACTGGGGTGGTTTGCAAGTAATGATGTCCAGAAAACGATATTTGTGACAAAATTGCAAATAAATGAGTGGTTGTGCACCCTGTGGTCTCGCTGTGTCCCTACCAAGGCTGAGCCCAGCCACGCCCACTTCCCATCGTCCCTATTAGGTATTGATATTATATCAGACTCAGCATGCACTTGGAAACCTTTATTTTATGTCTTTGCTTGAAAGTGTAACATTTTAAGTCAGAATTTTGCCTTATAGACACACATTTTTTGTTCATGGTTTAATAAAATGCCTTTTCTATTTTTCTTTGGAAACTTTTAATTGCAGACCAAAAAGAAAAACATTTCATCAACAACAATTATGAACAATTTACAAACACATTAACACAATAACACAGAATAAGACACGCACACAACAAATAAAACTTACATTTTCTTTAATCAAAGGGCTATGCGTTTCTATTCAGCAGAACAAGGGAATAGTCAAAAGTAGGGCCTATCCATCCACACCCAGGTGGTGGCAGCAGAGTGTCATCTGAGAGAGGGGTGCACTGCCCAAACTTTGTCGGCTTGCGAGCTACTTTAAAAATGAGCAGGTCCAGAATTGTCCATGAGCCCTGGACGAAAGCTCATATCAGCTTGTTTTATAAATATCTCATCCTCTACTGCAGACGTGTTTTTGTCACGCGATCTTTCCGTACTACCTGATCGTCTTCTTCTTTAGACTTCTATATATACGTCACCGCATTCTTGTCGTATCTTTTTAATTTTGAATCTTACATGGTGCCAAGTGGGGCCGTTTATAACTCCAGAACTTTAGTGTTATTTGCATCGAGTTTGAACCAGTAGCTCAACATCCCTGGCACCTGGAAAACCTAGTCGACAAAATGATAATGGAGTCCACTCGACATCGCGTCCAGTTCAAAGTGGATGGGAGACATTGCCACTCGCTTGACATCGCGTCTGCTGGCTGTAAGGTAACAAAAAATCTATATTTTGTCTTTGTCACTTAAATCCCCTTTCTAGGCAAAATTGAATTCAACGTACTGAGATAGGTAGAGATAAGTAGAATAACGGCCGCTGGTATCCATGGAACAGCAGAGTGGCGCAGCGGAAGCGTGCTGGGCCCATAACCCAGAGGTCGATGGATCGAAACCATCCTCTGCTATCTTTTTTGTTCTTTTTTCGTAAAGCTGCGCATTAATTTCAATAGACGCAAAGGTTGCTGCTAATGCTTTCTACATTCGTGGCGGGTACAACGTTACCGCCACAAATGCCGTCGACAGAATCGGTACATCGAAGCGATTTTGACAAATGCAATTGGAACGGAGGTTTTAGTGAACCCAGCAGAGACTGATAACGACGGCTTTATCAACCAGTCAATCCTCATGTCTGGATGATTAGGCCTAATCCTGACAACGGGATCAGTTAACGCTGGACTTTTTTCTAGAGTAAGATATAACTCAGTTGCAATATGTGTATTTGTTGAAAGGGTGATTGCCAGAAGAGGGCAGTGTTGTAAATCCGGTGCTATTCTGTACATTTATCTAGCGTCTCACCCTGCTGACTGATCACTTAACATCACTACATGCGTAGGATAGGATTTCCCCTGACTCAATGAGTTTTTATTTTATCTTTTATTTTTTACTTTTGTGTTATATGTGTTCATGCATTTCACCTCATTCTTGTGTTCATTTAATTTGTATTGGTTTCATGTACAAAAGTAAACCAAATGGATTTATTCCTAGATAAATAAAGAAACTTTTACATACAAACACACACACACACACACACACACACACACACACACACACACACACACACACACACACACACACTTCATGGGCCCTTCATCATAAGCATTTGCGATAAAGACTACGTTTTCCAACCTTTCTCTCTCTCTCTGTTTCACCTTCTTAATTTAACATTATTTCCATCTTTCCTCCATGTTCTTGCTCCCTTCCTCCGTCCCTGTCCTCTTCCCTAAATCCCTCCTTCCTTCTTTGCTTCCAACCTTCCTCCACCTCACCCATCCTCCCTTTCCCTTGGTCTCCCAGCATGTTCATAGTCTATCTACGGACTAACCACATAATGACAGACCTGCTCTGTCCACTCCCAGGCACCACCCTTTCCATCGGGGCATATAAATCTCTTGGGATAGGGCCCCCCCACCTATCCCACCATTCTCCTCAAGACAACCATCCACGGGCAATACTACAGGGCCAAGTCCTTCTCGAACCAAGCCATCCGAAGTCACACGTCAAAGCCGCCGGGCGCTATGGATAACCACTCGTACAACTATCCCTCGGACTGCACCCCGCTCACCAAGTCGGCCCGCAAGCCGCCCGGCTCCACGGTTGTGAACATGGGTGGCGCGGAGGGAAAGTGTGCGCCCCGGGACTATCTGGTGTGGTCGCTGTGTAACACCCTCTACGTCAACTTCTGCTGCCTGGGCTTCATGGCACTCATCTACTCCATCAAGGTGAGGTATGGGTTAGAGACACCTTGTGGCGGTGGATTATCCATCAGCACTTCATCACCCACGACTAGAGAGAAAATAGATCGTCTGATGATTTCTAATGGCACTGTGTGCTTCTTAAAACACAGCCATGTGTGCCGTTGGATTTCTGTCGCATCTTTGTATAGTTGTAGTTAATTGTGTTCTGTAGCATCACAATATGTGGTTCTGCGGGAGAGTCTGCCACTAGTGAACTGGAGACAGCTTACTGCCAACGGAGCCCTGCTTTTAACTTTGGAAGTCTACGGTAGTAACGCCTCTGTTGGTCTCGCTGTCTCTCCTGCTTTTGCCTCGGACAAAACAGTCCTCATGCCAAACCAATTTGAGTCCCTAGCCATGCATGTTTATCTTCAAAAAAAAAAAAGCAGAATCATATACCCATTTTTAACCAATTGAGAATTAAATATAATTAAAACAAACTTTTTTTGGGGGAATAAATAATTAAGTTTAAGAGTGCATATCGCCGTGTTGCCCCACTTTTCAACGCTCATCAGTAACTGACTTGTCTGTTTTGTTTACAAACTATTGTTAAAATATCTACATTTGAATAAAAAAATGTGCATAAATTCATTAGTATAAATAAGCATTTAGTTTGGCATTTCCTGCTTACACTTTTTCCAGCCTATACCTCAGCCAGGTCTAAAACTGTCCTGGCACAACTTTGTGAGCCAAGGTTTCCACTGTTTACAAGAGTGATGGAATTGGACTCAGACATTAAAAAAAAAAAGCCCTTAAATTAACATTGCTAAAGATATATCATTTAGCGCAGCAAAGCCTATTATTTTCTCCTTTTTTGGGTGGGGGACAATATTCATATTAGTAGACTTGGTCTAGGACACACAGAGAAGGAAGCTGCTGTTGTCCAAGCCACAGGAATGGCCCCATGTAACCAAGGGGAAAACACACTGAAAATAAGCGACTTCAAAAGAAGATGCTTTAAAAAAGGACGCTTCGCTTCAAGGGAAGAGCTGTGAGTGTCGTGTTTAAGGGTGCGAGTCTGCTCCCAATACTGCATATGGGCGCTGCACCTGAAAGACAAAGTTACAAGAACATAATGTTACCGCAGATGGGTGTGTTCGACCTCGGACAGGACCCATTGAAGGGCCCTACATGTGGTCCAGTTGGGGATCACAGGCCTTGTAATAGCATGGTGCTCAAATTAGAGGCAGGAGCCAAGTTAAAATGGTGTAATTGGTGTCTACCTAATGGGCGAGTACTCTAGAGGAAATTAGAGATTGCTAGCTGGTCCCTCTGCGTATAGCCACTGTAAAATATACACATATAGGTGGGGCTTGGAAAGAGATGTAATGTAAGTGCAGCCTTACATTGGTTTTTCACAAGAACGTCTGGCCGAAACGGGCAGGGCTAGAACCGGTGTGTTGGTGTCACATTTTCTTCAAACAGCTCGCTGTATATGTCCATTCTGTGTTTATATTTAGCTTTATCATTTCTTTGTAGATCTGTGTGTGTGTGTGTGTGTGTGTGTGTGTGTGTTTGCGTGTGTGCGTGCGTGTGTGTGTGTTTCTGAGAGAGTGCGTGTGAGTGTGTGTGTGTCCATCTGTATGTGTGTGTGTGAGTGCGTGTGTGTGTGCATGCATGTATATCCTTGTGTTCGTGCATGCATGTATGCATGTATTATTTGTCCATGTATGTTTGTGCGTGTGTCTACTCACGTGTCTGTGCACCCATCCAGGCCAGAGACCAAAAGACCCAGGGCAATCTGCAGCTGGCCCAGGAGTGCTCAGACAAGGCCAAGTGGTACAACATCCTGGCTGCGGGCTGGAACATGCTGGTCCCCCTTCTGGCAGTGGTGCTGCTGGTGCTGCTCCTGGTTCACCTGGGAACCTCCCAGGGCTCCTTCGATTTCTTCGGGGAGGACGGCTTCAAGAGCTTCATGAAGCTCTTCAGCTGGTAGACCAGAGCCGGAGCTAGAGAGAGAGAGGCTGGGGAGAGGCCTAGAGAGAGAGGGAGAGGGAGTAGGTGAGATACATATGGGGGAAAGAAAGAGAATTCACATACAAGATCCAAACCATTGATGACAGTGTTGATATGAGATATGTGTTACAGGGTGTTGATATTTGATGCTTCAACAGATAAGTGAAGTTAAACAAGGGGAAGATGTTCGTACAGAAATGCTAAGACCCATGCTAAGAACTTAGCTGAGGTTCCTACCTTTACCTACCTATTATATGTGTATCCATATTGATGTTTAGTAATTGATTAATATCTATGATACAATATTAATATCATTGAAATAGAAATAAAGGGATGGAATTTAATAAAAACAGGTATGAAAATCTATTATCTGAAGTATTATCTGATATATTTAGTCACACATCATAGTCGAGGATGTTCATGTAGATAATAATCATGTGTTTTGTCAGTATTGTTTAAACTTGCAATATGTCACTATTTTACTGTAGCCATAATCTTTATTGAACATAATTTGAAATGATGAGAACCCAACCTATTCAAGTGAAGAGCAGGAAGGATATGAAGAGCCACTACCTTTTAAAGAATCCATTGTAGTGGATGGGTTGTGTCATCGTTGTTAATATTAATACTTTAGATCATTAACAAGGATTCAAGTTTAACGAAAAAAACAAGCAAGCAGCTGCTTTATTTGTTATTTATTTATATTTATGTTGAGGATACATTTGGATAGGGGAGATATCTGTAGAAAGGAACCAAAGTGGGAACAGTGGGAATCCAGGACGGCAAGGAGAAATGTTAATTATTATAATCACTCAGCTCATTTAGATTTTTGTTATTATGATTACTGGCCGCTTATTTGATTTGTCCGTTTAACAGTCCTTGTCTTAATGTCAGTACTTTGTGAAGTCGGTTTGGGCTAAATAAATTGAATATAATGACAAATGTGTACAATTTAAATTTATTGGAAATGCACCAAAATATGTCACGTTAGAATAAGTAAGTCTCTGCTGCCCCTAAATGGAAACATTCTGTTACACTCATATGTTTTTTCCATCTGTCCTTCTTGTAAGGCTGACACTGAGAACATGATGTACACGTTCCAAAATGGCCGTCGTGGTGGGCGGCCATACCACACAAACAACATCAAACGGGTGACTTTGGACTTGAAGCTTCGTGAAGGCTCTGTTCCCGAGGCAGGTCTGCGGAGAGCTGGTGAGACGGGGCGGAATTCTTGTTCTCCTGGTTTGCGAAGGCTGCGCTGCTCTGCTGCCTATAAACAGAACGTCTTATTTTGGGAGGCTGTATAATTGAGCGCCGAGTTCTGCTAGGAAGGCAAACCACAGCTCTCGAAAAGAGGGAAGGAGGAAGAGAAGAGAGGAGCGAATGGTGAGGAGGAGGAGAGTAGAGGAGGAAGGGAGGAGGAAAGGAAGAGAAGAGGGGAGGTGAGAGGAGGGCGAGAGAGGAGGGAATGGTGAGAGTAGAGGAGGAAGGGAGGAGGGGAGGAGTAAAGGAAGAGAATGGGAGGAGGATAGAAAGAAGCCCATGAGATTAGGGGAGTAGAGGAGACTGGGCGGAGTCGAGGAGAAAGTAAATGAGCGGAGGAGAGGAGCAGGAAAAGGAGTAGAAAGATGGGAGCAGGATACAGATAAGAGGAAGGGAGGAGGAGAGCAGGAGAGAGGGGAGTTAGATTCTCATAGGAATAGGAATTCTCATCGGCTTTGGGTTTTAATCACTGCAATTCAGAGATTTGCAGTTAATCAGAGAGATTGGACAGGGTCTTATCAGCCTCACACCTTGGCCTCGCAGGTTTCAATCCAGAGAGAGGAGGAAATTGTAATTTGGGGTAATGTAGGAAAACAACAGATGTCTGATAGATATTTTCCTCTTTAACACTTCACCAGTGCCTGTAGTGTTGCTCCAAATTTGCTGCATCTACCACCAACATTTGTTTTAATAAAAAACGTTGTTGTTTGGCATCTTTAAATGACCATGACAATCTTTAAATGTATATCATTCAATATATGATATATATAAACACCCATTCATTAACATGCATAAGCCGAAATGGCTACCTCATGTCAAGCAGTCTATTTTCTCTCTGATGTCTGGAAGAAACACTGTGCGTGTGCGTGCGTGTGTGTGTGTGTGTGTGTGTGTGTGTGTGTGTGTGTGTGTGTGTGTGTGGAGTCAGAGGTTACGGAGGATAGGAGAAAGCAAGATGTAGTTTCAAAAGCAGCAGATAGGGGCACTGAAGCTACACACACGTTACTTACACAGGCGCAATAACGCCTACACACACATACACACACACGCACATAGATACACATACAGTTAACAATTCATATAATCTGTCACTTAAATCTAACAATTCATCGCAATCCTATCAATGTTCACATTTTTTTACTTAGTTCAATATTATGCACGCAATGACCAATAAATGATTCCAGAATCCAAAACCAACAATCGAGATGTAGTCTACATTTCCTGATTGATACTGTGGATATGGCTGGAATTTTACAAACGCTCCTCAAGTGCATGAAATTGAAATCTATGAATGAATCTGTGTATGGTTCTAAGTCAGTTCTCTTTGGTTTTAACATCTAACTTTAGGAAGTTTTTAAAGCCTCTGTCTGGGTGTGTTAGTGGTAGCGTGTGGGGAAGTCGGTGGCAGCATGGGAGGGGTTTTGATAAGCGTTCTTTCTTTAATCCCAACATCGATGGATTAAGCAGCTTCTTATATTTCATGTAATCATAGTAACCCAAAAAGCTGGTTTCCTGTCCTGTGTTGCTTGCTTCATACAAAGCCCCACTTTTAATTCCCTGCAAGTTCAGACAATAGACTGCAGGTACAGAACAGAAGCATAGCCTTGCTGCTGGGAAGGCGCTCAAGAGTTGAGTTGACGTAATCAGCATCGTCCGATCATTCGTGGAGCGAATATAGAAGTATTGCAACAGGCAACATGCGTGTGTTCTATGATGAGATTGAATGTGTTGTCTTGATGCACCATTTCCCATAGGGGTGGATCCTCTCTGATCTTAGTCACTGGATTAGGGCTCAGGAGACCTCAGACCTGTGGCAACACATAGCTTCCAGGACAACAGAAAATGTGTTTCTGGTTGCTCCTGGTTCACTTATTATCTTTAACTGCATTTGCACGCAATAGCTTAACATATGTCACAAACAACCAATCAAACGCATGGAAAAATCTATGGTTGGAGAACAAATGGGGCACATTTAGATTATACTTGTTCAAACCATTCTCTGTAAATATATATTTATATTACATTTCTGTCAATAAACAGAGTTTTTTATCTAAAGCGACTTACAATTAGTACCTTTTGTCGACAGTAAGTGAACCAACTATTCATTCCTGTGATTGTAAGATAACCCTTCAATAAGATCAAGTGCTCTTAGTAGTTACAATGCTAGATGATAGATGTATTTTCCTTGTTTTACAAAGGGTTTAACCTTAGCCAGGCCATACAACAATGACAGCAATCATATCGAATTAATACAGGGTTAGTAATACACAGCTGTTAAAATAAATTAATAATATGTACCCAAAAGAAAAATTGTACTCGGTATCGGCCGATGCTTAAGTTCCGGTATCGGAATCGCTATCGATGAGAAGGAATTGTATTGGAACATCTCTAATTGATATAAGATGTAGGACTATATTATGATGTTTTAAAATATTACAAACAGTCAGGCAAATGGAGTTTATGATTATTGTTAGCACGATCTCAAGGTCCTGATGACGTAAAGTACACACAGTGTGTGTGGACACTGCTAGCAGCCGACAAAGAATAATTCAAGACACTCAAATTAAATGGTCATATCATTTTCTGCGTCAGTTTAAAAATCAGGTCAGAACGGCACGCAGCACGAGACGGAGGAAAGCACGACTCGTACGGCTAAGAAGAGGAAGTGCAGCTACAATAAAGAATGGGAAATCTCTCCCTGTGTGAAACCATTGCAATGCGAGTCTGGTAACGTTTTGTGTGAAGTTTGCTTGAGTCATTTTTCCATTTCGCACGGAGGTGAATACGACGTGAAACGACACAAACAATGCGTGACTCACAAAAAACGTTATTATTTTATGTAGTGCCTATTGCCTAATTGTATACACAGGTGTGCCTTTAGTTGGCATTGTCCAATAAAAGAAGATCATTTTCACACACACACACACACACACACACTTTTGTGTAGTTAATCTATGTGATTCTGAGCTGAGTGAGTTTGTACTCCATGTAGCCCAATCCAGTGCATGTTCTACTTGAATATGTGGTTCAGTATATTGTTCAACTAGAGCAAACACTTTAAGGTGGTGTTTTGAGTTTTGCTGGGGTTAGGTTGTTGCTCTCTGTTGTTGGAGAAAAGGCACATTAAAGTACAATACTTGAAATAACAATTGTAGCCCTGACTGTCTGTTGAGTTTGATTGTATACAGTCAGGTGTGTTAACTTGAGGCACTGTGAAATAGCATGAAAGCTCCATGCCTACTATGTTTTCTCATGTGAGAGTACTTGGGAAAGTTCCATTTAAATAAGATATATTTGTTAAGTTTGAATTTGCAGGCTGTTATGTGATACTGAATCAACCAGATGGCAAAGCATAGTAATGTTATAAGCAAAGGGGCAGAATAGAAATGTTTATTTTTTCTTAAGTTATTTTAGACTACCTCGTTGCATTGGTATCCCACATTGTCCCACACAAACGTAGTCTTTGTCCCACATCTGGTGAATTGTGATCTGGTCACCCTATTCATATCAGAGATCAGGTGGAGGTGTGGCAGGTGCCTGTTCAGGGCCTGATAATGTTAGATCACCTTTAAAGGAGGAAAATGATTATATCAGTAGCTTTTGTTCACTGACCTCTGTCCATACGATGAATGAATAAAGAAATGTTCTTTATATTAAAAGTTTGATTCATTTTGATTATGCATATTTATTCTGGCAGAATTTAGCATGATGACCAACTTAATTATTTCCCGGATTTTGTATTGGTTACCGTAGTCCCTAAATGTATGTAGAAATTCAAAATGGTATTCATATCGCAATTTTTTTCGGGGGGGGGGGGGGGGGTTCCCCCAGCCCCCCCGGATTATTGTGTCTCCCCCCCCACACTTCTCAAACCAAAGTTACGCCCTGCACCTAAGGCTGGTTCAATGGCCGACAAGACATGCAGAAGTGGTATTTTCGTCGATATTTTTCTGTTGAATGGTTGGCAGGGCTTTCCTCCAGACTCCCAGCTGCACTAGCAGTGTCTGATCCACCTCTGTGTTTTGCTGTTGTCATCATCAGTACAGAATGAGAACAAAACCCTTCTCTCAGGGAATGTCTTAGCAGGCTCGGCAGACAGTTTTGCATATGCCACTACCACTGAGGTGAAATATTACATATCCCGTAACTTCTTAAGCAAATTTCACGGCAGTTGGTGCTGTCCGGAATATTTCCCAACGCTCCGAGTGAATCCAGATGAATTGGGTTCTACACGCCTGGTGTTACACATGGCGTAAATAAGCAGGATCATCTTGTCCCCTAGCACCCCCGTTCCCCCTACAGAACACTTTGTACCCCATGATGAGGAAAACATCAGGCATTGAGTGGATGTGTATATGGCTGACAAAGGATTACATTTTTTAATTGCATAGTATTGATGAGTCAACTCACGATTAATCAAAAAATGTAAATTCTATTTGAAATCCACTCAATTTAAGTTAAATGACATTATCAAATGGAATGACACATTATCATTCGTACCAAATGTACTTAATAAGCAAAAGAGGACGAATTGTAAGCACAGGGTATGCAATCAAACTCAGTGTATGATTGCGATAATACATACATTTTAATTAATCCTAATAATTACAGATTGTATAAGAGCAGCGCAGACAGGCGCAGACAAGCTGAGGATGACAGACACAAACATTGAGTGTGTTTTATGGAACACACCCATGGGAAGATACACAACCATAAAGCAGAACTCCTGCCTACAAGAATCTAATAAAGCCTGCAAAGGAAGAAAACACCAACAAGTGTGTGGAGCAGTAAGACAAAGAACCGAGGCACAGGGGGAGGGGAGCGAGGATATGGGACGGGTCGTAGCGGGTTCTCGTTTAACGAGCCGTTAATTGTTAGCCTTATTGCTTAGGTTGGGTAGGGAACATGTTCATACTGCTGTCAGCACCACAGTTCCTGTTTGAATTATTTAGGATTGAGACAATTCAGCAAATGGTGAGCTATATTGGTATAATTAGATGCATCGATACCTGGTTGTTCCGATTAGCTTTCAATAAATGTCAATAATTGCGTCTTTAATATTCAAAGAGGTCGTACATGATGAACTTGCTCTTCCGGAATGGGGGAAACTCCAACCCCCGAGGCCTCATATTAGACACGCCCACAGAGACGGCAATGACACCGCCGGGGGGGTTGGCAATTACCGGGTGTTTCCACGCACCGGCTGCACTGAGCTGGTTGGGAAGGAGTTCACCTTGGATCATTATAGACCAACCACGCTTGTTTAAGCAAAGCAGGAACCTTTCAGTCAACATGAGCAGGTAACGTCTGAACTGTATTTAATAAGGATAACATGGATGCGCATGCCTTTGCAACTTTTTTATAGCCATGCTTTACCGATTGTTTATTTTTATTTTTATTTATTTAGCCAATGTTTGCGAAGATGAACAAGCCTACTAGTAGGCTAAAGCTTTAGCGAATAAATCTAATGGAGACAACTATTGGCTATTCGAGAGGTTTAATCGAGGGGTCTAACCGAATTAATTGAACCAAATGATGGTGAGATGACGAGATCTAGTTATATAAAATCACACACCACTATAGCATATGTGATGAGAAGGATATTGGGGTGTTTAACTAAGTTGAATAATCAAACTTGTCATGTTAAAATAATGGGCAGCGTCTTCCGGGAGGCCGCAACACTTCCAAATATGATTTATATCTAATATATATATATATATATATATAAACTTCAGAAGGGTCTTGTTTTTTTATATTTGCCTATTAATTTAGAGATTTTGATTTTGTGTCAAGCTGCGTCTTTCTCTACATGCTGCGCGCACATCAGAACAGGCGAAGGCCTTTTGATTGAGAACGCCTGCAGTAGCCTACTGAGATGTCATCATTTATGTAACGTTTTTGACGAGTAAACTAAATGTGAAGATCCACCAAATTTATGTAATTCTGGATATATTTCCTATTTGGAAGAAATGGATTAGGCCTATCTGCTAGAATTTTTATGAAATAATATTTTGATAACTTATTGCTTGTTTACTCACTTTTGGTTGGAATGGGGGGTTGAAATAACTTAACATAGGCCTACAACATTGCACAATATGCATATGGTCTTTGCGTCTGCGGTTACTCGTTGACTTGAGGTAGAACATTCATTCAGTCTATTGCCTTGGATTATATTAATATTTAAAAAAAGGTTTGAGGCCTCAGTCAGAGATTTTCCATTGTGTTTGTTTGTTTTCTTTTTTATGATTCAGTAATTTCAGCCATTGGGCTGGTGTGGAGGTGATGTTTCTTCTTGCCCAATTCCATAACCATGCCCCTTGAGTCTTAACATATTGATATGCACGGGGTCTTTAAAATTGAATTTGCACCGTCCTCTACCGTTGTAGTTCTAAAAACTAACGTTTTAATAATACAAATATAAATAAATGTTCTTTCAAAAAGTCTCTTGCATTCCATAAAGTCCACCATACAAATGTTTTTCGTCTATACATAGATGCACCAGATTTGATAAGATAACACTGTATTAATCGCCAAAGGATTTTTTTTATGTTACAGCACAGCAGCAGTCAAGGAAGAGATACAAGATACAACACAATGCAATACAAAGTAGTGCTAAAGTAATGCTAAGTAAATGCTGAAATAAATGTTAGTTTGCACTCACCACCTTGCGGTCAGAAGTCACCATGCCTCTTTCCTAGCCCATCAAGGGAAAATCGGACTAGGGTTGTTATCCTCCTGTTCCTGCAGACGTACGGACACAGGCACCATGACTGTGTTCTCCGGTACGAGCCAACCACACAACATGAGGCAGCCATCTTCTCGATTAGCTGCCCTGGCAGTTAACAAGGTTACCTATTAAGGGCTTAAGTAACTTGGATTTGACAGTTGTTTAAGAACCAAAGTTAATTTTTTTCATATTGTCTCTGTTCTGAGATTGGGCAGTTGGATATCCTGTGACTTACATTATATTCCAAACGAGGGTTCATAAGCAGCTCCCATTTGTATTATTGTGAAACCCAGGTAAGGCTAAACTGCCCAGGTAGCATTCCAACTGCAGTGCCAGCTAACTATATTCAGTGTTCACACACCACTGTGCATTCTCACAGACTTAGAGATTGAGGCCCCCCTTTAGAAGATCATGGCTGCATTATATAGATAATATAAAAGATAGTTCTGAATTCTAAATGCAGAGCAACTTTCCAATACTTTGAGACGCACAGTTAGAAGAGAAAAGGCTATCTAGCCATGGCAGTATGGATGCACTTACTTAGGTTGGACAAAATAAAGATACAGCTATGGGAGCTGTTAAAGACTTGGTTGTGATATAATGGATGTCAATGGATGGCCAACAGAAACATTTGAAACGTGTCTACACCGCGGGAGGAGGGGAGTTGAACAAACACCAAGAGCTGATTTACATCTTCACATAGACAATGTGAATAATTAACCTGGGGACTTAATTAAAACCTGCTTAATCCTATAACCAGGGTCAATCTATCAATCAATTGATCACTGAATGTCGCTGGTCCAATCGCATAGCCTCACCGGTTTAGCCATTTGCACCATGTTTAACAAAGTTTAACTTTGGTCCCGCCCTGTTTCTGTCAGGAGGCGAGTATCAGGTGTATAACGAGCAGTGTGCAATATACAGTAAGAAGTGATTTGAAATTTAGGAGATTATCACACTTTAAGGCTATTACCCAACAAACTGAAATAAATTGATACCCCTTGGTGGGGGATAGCTGTTGAATCAGTGTTGTTATGCGCACTGTTATGGCTAAAGAAAAACGGCTATTTTGCACAAATGCTTTTTGTTCTATTGGGGATTCAATTAGGTTTTGAACAGTCTGGCTTACTGTTTTTTTGCAAATCATAACTGTAGTCCAGTATCACACAAATGGCAAACTCTTGGTGGAGACTAGAGACCGAAACAATTAAAGATGTTTTGGACGTTTGCAACCAGAACACTCAGTTACCAAGCACAAGGCACTGGGGCATCCATCTGGATGTGATTGTGGTACATTCCATCCCTTTTAACTAGCTTCTTCTGCATTACGGAAGGAGACGTACCAACACCAAAACAAAGGAAATGCAGAAGAACCATTTTATTACTACATTGGCCTTTTAAAACAGTCCATAATATTATCGTTCTTGATATTTTGTTCTTTGTTTTGTTTCGCATCTCTGACAATCAAAATCATAGCGATGGGCTGAGCCATTAGCCATCTCTCTAAATGGCTCTTGGGGTGGGTACTCAGCGGCTGGCATACCTTGTCGCTGATGGGTTGCATATTCTGCCCTGGCACTTCACAAGGAGGTTTTTAGGTTACGTTTTAGGATGATAGGGTACAAGACGGCTACCATGGAACCTTCGGTTGAGATTAGGCTTCGTTATACCTCAAACGTCAACCAGGCTATCAATAACATGGCTCTTTTTGTAGTGTAGAGCCATGGATTTAATTAAATTTGTACAGGTTTTTGTCTATTTATATGCTTAGATATTTTATCGTTTGTAATGAAAACACATGGATGTTTTGAGTGTCTACAGATCTACAGATCGGTTTTCATTCGTCATCATCGGGGGGGGGCAAGGTTCCCTCAAGTGGACCATGTGCTTCAAATGTCTCGATCTTTACTATTTAACAATTCTAATATGGACGTAGTTTTCTGGGATTGGCACTATTTATCGTTTTTTTATTTTTATTTCGTACACATAAACATTTTATGTGTACGAAAAAGAGACCTTTTGGAAGACATTGATTAACCTTTTTGACAAAATGCAGCAGTCCCGTCCCTATAAAATGACTGATGATGGATTTTGAAATTCAGTTTGTAATTTTTTGCTTAGGAACTTGGTACTTTGTGTCTGTGTCTGCTGAACATTTTAACATCTCACCCCTGAAAGAAAACACATCCTACAATTTCATATCAAACATAAATATTAGCTTTTTCATCATTTTAAATTGTTTGCTGATCTTGGTGTTTAGATGCACTATGTTGATTTTAGTAATGTATTGGTAAGTAATGAATTAATGAATTCATTCTCTCAGAGGAGGAAGCCTCAGCATCATTTTCACTACAGAATCAGAGCAGAGACTGCCCTGAGCTTTGAACCCTCAGCCATCACACCTCCAACCCTTGCAGGGCGTGGGAATGACTGGTGTTCCATCCTAACCCTCCTCCACTGGGAGTGTGGAAGACTCACAAAGCTCCTGGTTGTCCATGTTCTCTGATACACGTGTAAATGCTCTGTAATGGCTGAACGTTTCAAAAGTTTAGTTTGTTGTAAAAAAAAAAAAACAATGACAAAAGGTTTTAAGACAAGATGGTCTACTGGACGTCTGGTCTGGTAGATCAGAGAGTAAATTGTGCATTGGAACTGGATGAATTGCTGTAATGATGAACAGCATCCAATAGTAAATGACTGCTGTTCACCGTGCACATGAGGGTGAGGGTGAACTGGAGGTTAAAACTCTGTTGTGTCTCCTCCCTGGGGGTGGGGGGGGGGCAGGTGTCTGATCAGCCAGGCGGAGGTGTTGAGCTTCATAGAGAGATGCATGACCGCCGTGGGCACCAAGGCCCATCATGCTAAGAGCCTGGCCCAGGTGCTGGTGGAGGGGGACTGCAGGGGCCACTACAGCCACGGGCTGAACCGCATGGGTCCGTACACACACAGACACGCAGGGACACAGGCACACAGACACACGGGCACACGGGCACACGGGCACACGGATACACGGACACATAGACACGCATGGAAGGATGAGACTGGGCGTTTCCCATTTTTACCGACTAGCCTGCTGTTGTATCTGTCTGTAGGGCATGTGTGTGTTTATATAACCAAACCACAAACTCCCGACGACCATTTCCTGTCACTTCGAATGACACGTCAAAGACCACCAGTCACTTGCTATGGTTTGCATATTTAGCCTCCAATATCTGGTGACGTCCAGAGTACCAGGATCTCAAAATCACGTTCGCGTGCGTTGTTTGTTGTTTGTTGTTGTTGTTGCTTGTTTCATTCTAGACATGTACGTGAAGGACATCGAGTCGGGCATCTGCTCCAAGGAAGGAGAGCCGGTGGTGGAGAAGGAGACGGCCGCCACGGCGTTGGTGGACGGCAGGAACCTTCTGGGCCCCGTGGTGGGCAACTACTGCATGGACCTGGCCCTGAAGAAGGCCAAGGACGCGGGCATCGGCTGGGTGGTGGCGCACGGTGAGCCCTGGAGGTCCGGGGAGGTACTGCACCCCAAACCTGGAAAACTAAAACCTATAAAAGTCCTCCACTTATTCAGTGACTTTTGGAATGCTTTAGGAAGGTGAATAGAAGTGGATGTGAATTTCTATTCTTTGTGTTTCCTCAGGTTCCAACCACTACGGTATTGCTGGATACTACGCAATGCAGGCTCTTAAAGAAAACATGATTGTGAGTAAGACATGAATCCTAATGTATTTTCCATTGATGTGGTCTTTGCATGTGTTGTATATTAATAACTAAGGTCTGATCTTCTGTGCTGAGACTGTTGTTTTTGTCTAGTGTTGAATAACTGTATTACACCATATGCTTCTTTAAATGCTATGTCAGTTGACGCTCTTTTGTTGATAATGCTGATTTTCCCCGCACAGGGCATGTCGTTCACCAACACTTCCCCACTAGTGGTCCCCACTCGTGGCAAAGAGGTGGGAGAAACAGACAGAGAGGGCTTCTAACAGCTAAGCTAATACCAGGAACTCAATAACATACCAGGACCATGTATAAGAATCATGTCCTAACGGGATTCTGAATATTAAAAGTCTCTACGTTTGTCATTCAGAAGTGTGAACGTCTGTTTCTAGTGCACCCTGGGAACCAACCCCATCAGTGTGGCGGCTCCAGCCAATCACGGGGACAGCTTTGTGTTGGACATGGCCACGTCCGCCGTGGCACTAGGGAAGGTAGGGTTCTCTAGTGTACTATACTGGGCCAGAATCAATCAATCAATCAATCAATCAATCAATCTCCTTTAACTAACCAGAGAAAATGTATAGAGATTAAAACTCTCTTTTCCAAGAATGAACTGAGCCATAAAAAAAATAGGAATAAACCCTAGATCCATATCTGCACCTCCCACGTGCAGGTGGAGCTTCATGATCGCCGTGGGGACCCCATCCCAGTGGGCTGGGGCTGTGACGCCGAGGGGAATCTGACCCCAGACCCCAAGAAGGTCCTGCAAGGAGGCGGCCTGGTGCCCATCGGTGGCAGCGAAGCTACCGGTCAGTCACCGTATATGAGCCCTTTTGTTTTGGTCTGGCAACTGATATGAGATAGTCTGCCACCAGGGGTCACCAGACCCTTTTCATTTTTAGATCATGCTAATTATTTAGAAGGCTATTATCGTTTTTTATTTATACTTATTCATTTATGAATGTATTTTATTTATTCATTCATATTGAGGTTGGAAATATTAATATATTTATAGGGGGAAATAGGTTTGTAAAGACAGTTGTCTCAACAGAGAAAATGCACCTTATTTATGTTATCCCCAAAAAATTTTTGCCACTAAATGTTGCCAAAGAAACCCCAGCGTGGATCAAAATGTCCATCGTATTGATGATGACACGATCCTATAACTCCTGGACTGGTCTCTTCTGTGTCCAGGGGGCTACAAGGGCTATGGTCTGGGCATGATGGTGGAGGTGTTCTGTGGCATCTTCTCTGGAGCTCAGTACAGCAAACACGTTCGCACCTGGAAGGTGACCGACCGCGCGGCCAACCTGGTACGTTACACTGCTGGTTTGAACGGCTTTTTCATTTGATGCTGTTGACATGATTGGTTTTTATTTTTCTTTCTTTCTTGCCCGTTTGCTTTCTTTATTTCTTTATTTTAATAAAATAAATAAATTAACGTCCAATATTTTCTTTATTTTCGGTTGTTTTCTTTTTTTATTAATCTTTATGCTTTTCAGTGTTTAGATGTGGCTCTAAAATCAAAATTTTTGTCGTATTGTTTCTCAATTTATGCCTTTTTATGTGACTTACAATCTATTTGTATGGGAAAATATTCTTTATTTTACATAAAAACAACAAAAGGAAAGCACTCCAACAAACAACATCTAACCTTCAACACTAGAGATGAATGATGTTCTTGAGTTGTGGTTCGGTCCGACAGTGTGTTGTGGTTCCTGCAGGGCCAGTGTTTTGTGGCCATCAACCCAGAGAGCTTTGCTCCTGGCTTCACCGACAGGATGTCAGACCTTCTGTCCATACAGAGAGGTCTGGACCCTGTGAGTAACGCTCAATCACACACTCACTTGTTCAGTCTCAGTCAGTGCGTGTACATGCAGAATCGTAATCGGGTAAATAAATGAATAAGACCTAAACAGGACTTGTGAAATGCATGTAAACACCTTTATCCGATCTACTTCGCACAAAAATCAGCACATGACCGGCGAAATCGGATAAGAACACCTAGATAACTCGTTCATTGTCGGCGTTTTACCTGCATGTATACAAGCATACTGTAAGAAAAGCACTATTTGATGCTTTTCCCTCTGAACTGTGTTTTTGTTTTTATAAATCAAATCCGCTAACTAGCTGAATGATAAGGAAAGCAGCAGGTGGAAGTGGAACTCAACTCAAATAGGTCTGAAAAAGCGCCCCCTTATGGCGAAAATAGTTAATGCAACTGATGCTATGGCTGACGAAGTGACGATGATGTTGCTACTACTGATTGGCACCTGTTTGCCCCACCAGGCCAGCACTGGTAGTCCAGTGCTGGCGGCTGGGGATCCAGAGAGAGCTCACCTGGAGGAGATCAAAGAGATGGGTGGAATCCCCTACCACTTGAACGTGGTTAACTTCATGGTAAGGGCATTACGCAACCACCCTAGAAAGAACTAGAACTTATCATTGGTTCTGATTTATCTCTTCTGTATCACTAAGCACATTTCAAAATACTATAAACTGGACTAACCGCCATTTCTGTTATACTTTTTGTGTTTTTAGAATGAATGTGGCAAGAGAGTAGGAGTCAGCCAACTGTTGCCGTGCGATAAGCTCATCTCCAATTAGGTATCTTAACCGACAATGCCTTTCATGAAACCACTGTTGTATCCCTGGGACTGTTACTGTGAGACCCAAGGAGCAATCCCTCTCACAGCAATGCATCATAGGATGTACCCATGTTTTTTTTTTAAGCCATTAAGGCTGTTTTTAAGAAAAAATAATTATACAAATACATTAGAAAGGGTAACACTTCATGTTTTTAGCGGTTACATTGATTTTAAAAAAAGAAATTTAAAAAATTTAAAAAAATAAAAATAATATTAAATTGTTATATAATAGAATTTATGGTTGAATGCTTTAAGTCACCAGAATGGGCCTTTTTCTTTTAATCATTTGTATTCAATCCCTTTTCCAAATGGATATAAATGGTTGACTGTGCCTTGCTTTGAATAACTTTTAATAAAGCCCTCTAATTTTGTGTTCTCATTCTGTTTTATTTAAACATTTTAAACGATGGCTTCTAACATGGTTCATTATCCCTTTTATAATATGTGGACAGCAGTTGACCAACGGATGCAATGCTTAACATATCACATAAAATAAATACATCACCTTATTTTCTTTATTCATTAAGGAAATACATAAATTATTTTTTTGAAGAAAGACACAAATATGCATAGCCCAGGGTATTCACAGAGAATATACTGTATATCGCCACACGGTGGCGAAATAACCTCAGGTTCGCGTGCAATGCCAGCTGCTTGAATTTGTGTTTCCGACCTCACCCATACACCTCAGCTGGCACCAAAAGGCGTAAAACAAAATAATTATACAATTTCAGAAAATTCTTAAAACGACCTAACGAGGAGCCATCTAAAAGAAAAGCACAAACAAAAACTGACACCCAATATTATGTCATGATTTGCACAAAGAGCCTTCCCAGAAGAGGCAGTGCTGAACATGAAGACACGCGTTTTATAACACGTGTCCGTTGTTGATTAGTTGTCGTCACGAACGCAGCTCTGCTGAGACTGGAGACGTTCCGACTGGAGGTAACAGATGCCGCTGATCACCGCCTGATAATCTCCCCTGTCAAGAGTCCTGGCACTGGGCCCTGCACGACCCCCCCCCCCCCCCCCCGACCCCCCCCCCCCCCCCCCCCCCCCCCCCCACAGGCCTGCGGCTGTGTGCACCCAGACCAGCAGAAATCAACAAATCAATGGGCTCCCAGCCACCAGGATGCAGGCCGGAGGGGGGCGGGGCAGTGCTTAACCACTGGACCAGCGAACAACGGATTCTATGGCTGGCTGGCACTCAGAGGTTAGAGGCTGCGGCCAGCCAGGTGTGTGTGTGTGTGTGCGTGTGTGTGTGTGCGTGCGTGCGTGCGTGCGTGTGTGTGCGCGCACACACGTGTGCCAGAAGGGGAAGGGATTAAGAATACCAATCCCAAACGCTCGCTCCTTAAAAGTGCGACCTGGTGGTTGCTAAGGATGGATGGATGGAAGGATGTAGGATGGAAGGAAGGAAGGAAAGGTGACTGGATGGAGGATGGAAGGAGGGAGAGACGGAAAGGTGGATGGATGGGTAGATAGCTGGAATAAGGATAGACGAGGATGAATTATGGTGATGATGATGATGATGGCTGGGGTGGGGGGAGTTTTGGACAGGGGGTGTGTGTGTGTGTGTGTGTGTGTGTGTGTGTGTGGGGGTAAGGGGTTGTTAATCCGCGGCCTTGGCCTGTTGCCCTCTGCTGGATTAGTGAGGGCCCCCCAGCGTCGGCCGTTCGGCCGCTGGGGGGAGATTACGGGGGCTTGAACAGGTGTTCCTCATTGTGGGGTTGAGGGTGGGGGAGCTCCTAAGGTGGGGGTCCACCAGACCGCTGCCCTGAGTGAGGGCCGCAGGCGGAGCCGCCGTGGCCCTCACCGGAGCGGGGGGAGTGCGGGGGGAGACATCGTGTTTGTAGGTTTAAAATGGCAGCGGGTCCCTGAAACATATAGACTCCGGTTAGAGCGCTTTACTCGGAGAGAAACATTTTTGATGGCCGTGACACGGAAAAAAAGTCACGGTAACTGTGGCTTACGGTCACAAGACACGACGGCATTAAGGGAAACAGGAAGTGAAGACTGCGTGGTGCCTGGTGTGGGGAAGCGGAATGGGCTTTTCGTTTTGGTTAAGGGTGCTGACATTTTGATTTGACTTTACCTTGTTGCTTCACTTTGTTTTATTGCTGCTTTTCATTGGATGTACTGGATTTGAGTTTTTGAAATCATGTATAATATATTATGTATGTATGTATGTATGCATATATATATATATATATGTATGTATGTGTATATATATGTATGTGTGTATATATGTATGTGTATATATATATATGTATGTATGTGTATATATATATGTATGCATGTGTATATATATATGTATGTATGTATGTATGTGTATATATATGCATGTGTGTATTTATATATATCTATATATCTATGTGTATATATAAATATATATATATATATATATCTATGTGTAAATATATATATGTATACGTATATATATATGTATGTATGTGTGGGTATATACATATATGTATGTGTATGACGTGTGGGTAACTACATTTTTAGCTACTCGGATAGGCCTGCTAAAGGACGTGGAGTGAAGTGGTGTGGTGTAATCTGTATATGTAATGATCATTTGTGTTCATGTAATATTCATGTCATTAATCAATTGTTAATTGATATACATTAAAAAGACATTTAAAGACGTATTATATGAATGCATGGTTTGTTTAGTAGAAGTAGGCAACACACACACAATCGCTTACACACACACACTCACATATACACACGCCCGTGCACACACACACAGATGGCTCATCAAAAGGGACCAGGGAGATCAGAAAAAACATTTAAGCCTGCATTCAAAAGAGTTGACAGTTGGCGCACACTCAGGTCATCAGGATGTTCCAGCAGTTTAGGGTGTGGTTCACAAACACACACACACACACACACACACACACACACACACACACACACACACACACACACACACACACACACACACATGCACACTGGCACAGGCAAACACTTGTGCACATGCACACGCATGTGCACACACACGCATGCAATTATTGCAGGGGCTCACGTTGTAGAGAGAGACAGATAGAGACAGAGTGAGAGACACACGCAAACAAAGCACTTTCATGCTTGCTTAAGGGTACAGATCTGAGGAGCGCAGAGCAGGATAGATCGTCTCAAACAAAGAGAGAGAGGATAATAGTGATGAGGTTACAACAGGGGTATCATATGTTTACGTTAGACACAACACGATGTAGGCTCTGGTGTAGATGAACTCCAAAGGACACCAAAAACCAGAGTTGAAAATGTCATCACTAGTAGGAAGCCGAGCATTAGCCAATCAAAAATTCTTGCAGTAATAGTCCCGCCCTCCAGTTGTCATTATAGCTGATCACACACACCTGCAAGGTCTCTCAACAACAAACACTGCCCATGCTGCACAGAAGTATAGGAACGTGAGGTAAGTATTCATGTTAATGAGTGTTACTGAACAATTAACTATCATACATTTTCTAGGTACAACCGGGGAATGTAATTTCTACTTTATTTTGATCTGTTCTTTTGTAGTCAACTCGGCAATGGAAATGCAAGGACTTGTCCACTTGATGTTTTGTGGAAGGCATTGATGCAAGTTTAATTTATTATTGGTTTGTGTTATGTACTTAATGTTTCATTATTTTAATTTTTGTTCAATGTTTCTTTGAATTTACTTAAGTAATGAACCAAGTAAGTTGTTCCCTCATCGGTAAATATGAGCATGACTGTTTCCATTTTACAATTTGCACAAATGAAGTGAAAGTTCTATTGTATTTGTTTATGCGGTGCCTTACTAAATAAACATATTTTTGCAAAAGACTGCTGTCTGATCCATTGGTTTGTGGTACACTCTTTAAATCTTACTCGGCACACAGATGGTTGAATCATTAAATATTGATGCAGCCCTCATCACCGATGCCTTTTAAAGGGCTTCACTGTTCGGTCACGCATAACTCGATCAAGAGTGCTACATTGTGAACGTCGCAAAAGTTGGTAGATGCAATTTGTGCTGCCCTGAGATGACATGAAATGGATTCAGAATCAAGCCTTGCCCCCGATGTCCACTGGTAACTTGTCGGACATGTTTGAAATTATTTTTTGTCTTGTCACAGGAAAAAATGGGAGTATATTAAAGTAAAAGTACATTTTTTACCATGGAAATTAAAGTGTCAAACAAGTCTGATTTATATTTTTGATTTGTAGGTCTGTTTAAGCGTGCGTTTGGTTCCCACAGTCCATATGTGCATGTGATTATGTTTGTTGTGTGAGAAGCTGGGGGGAGGTTGTTGGTTCGCTGGAGGGAGGGTGGGTGTGGGCTCGGATTGCTCCCCTGCTGGGTCTTTAATGAACTGGAGTACACTTCCTCCACTCTTGCTCCCAGCTGTCCTCCCAGTGCAGCCAAGGTCTGCTCCCAGTTGTCCACCCCGGGTTTCCATACCACCAGATGATCCCTGGAGGGGGAGGGGTCTGTGTGTATGGGGGGGGGGGGGGTCCATTTGTCCAACTGTTAGGGAATCTAGCCTCCCCCCTCACCCTTCACATCCTCATCCATTACTGTTTCGTCTGCATTATTTATGCCTTTGTATTTTTATTGTGTTACATCTTTTTGATTGGTTTAACATTGGTTATATTGAGGTTGAGTCACCATGAGGCTGACTTTATTTTCCCCTCACCCCTTTTCCTCCTTGCCCTCTTCCTCATCCATCTTGCTTATTGTCTTCCTCCCCTCACTGCTCCCACCTCTCCCTTCTCCTCCTCCTCTTCCTCTATCCCCCTCTTCCTGCTCCCTCTCGGCCTCTTCCTCTTCCTCCATCCCCACCCCCTCTTTCTCCTCCTCTTCCTCACACCACTGCCAGCTGGCTCTGAGACAATTTGTTGTTTTGGCCAAATGGAAATGAAGGAGAGACAAACAGAGAGAGAGAGAGAGAGAGACGGTTAATGAGCCCCCCGCCATCTGACAGCCTCCGTCACTCGGCCACCCCTGGTTTGTGTTCTCCGGGTGACAAACGGATCGTGTGAGCTCCGCACACGTCGCTGGCACACCTTCCAGGGGCCGGTCGTGGCCCTCCACCCCCCAGTGGGCGATCCTAATGGTGTTGCGAAGACGTTTTGCATCTGTGATGATCCCATATCTGTTGATCTGTTTACTGCGTGCCACTGGGCTTCCTGATGAGTTGGATTCCTTTTTGATTTATTTTTCGGGTGTTGTGGGTTCATACATTTGTTGTTTGTAGCTTTCGACGCATTTATGTTATCATTAGTTATTGATCGAGCAGTAGATAGGCTCTATAGATGCTTGTTATTTGAAATAATTTGACGGAAAAATGTTAGCTTTAACCATATTTCTGGTTACATACTTATGAGAAGTCCAATGGTCTTCAAAGTCTGTTTTAGTATAAAATCTTCCTCTCTGGGATACAATACTATATACCATTTAATAATAGCATAAAAAACATTCTCTATATATAGAAACTAGTTTCCCGGAGTCCTCAGATGTCGGGACCAGCTGCAAACCGCTAAAAAAAGTAGATCCTCTAACGTCTTCCTGTAAAGCTTCCTGTGAGGTTCTGTGAACCTTCTCACACCTGACTCTCACACCGCAGTCCCACACAGTGGTCACACACAGCGTCACTCAACAGAAGCGTCATCACACACACACAGTAGTGTGTGTCGGGTCCTGCCGATTCCCCAGTTATTGGGTGCCAGTTGTGACACCCATATAGTGTCCTAATCCAGGTGCTGTTGGGTGCGATTACTACCTCCCTGTGTGTGTGTCTCCACTGTCAGGTTACTCCAACGGAACGCATGCGGGCATGTTGATCCCACCCAAATGACAGGAAATGAGAATGAAAGAGACTTTAACTTGACTGCCGTTTTACCGTTTGCTCCTTACCAGCCAGCCTTTTGTTTGACCTAATGTTGGGGCCCAAAGAGCAGCTGCCTCGCTTCGAGGGCTGAAGTCACTTGACGGAATCATAGCGAGGTGAAAGGGAAGTAAAGTGGTCATTAGGTTAGGCTCTGGGAGCTTTTCAAATGTAAAGTCAATGAAATGTAAAGACCCGTTCGGAGCCTAGTGGCTAGCAAAGGCCCACTCCTTTGACTCAATGCAAATAATTTAAGTTGAAATTAAGTTAAACCGTTTTACTCATTGTGACTGTGTTCAGTTTGTAGTACCAAAACAATCTATTTTAGATCACTCAAACTAAATGGATAATATAACCCATTACGTTGCTGAATTCATTTGTGCAAACGGCAACTTCAGGGTTGAACCATGGCTACGGTGTTTCCGTTGTTTAACCACCGGCCCCAATGCTATTGCACTTCTACCAGAACTATCGCTAGTTCAGCCGGGTGACTTCAAAGCACTGGGGCCTTTTGATCAGCCACCGCTGCGGGGAGAGTCGTACTGCGAGCCGTCCCCCCCTGCTACAATGACACCGG
>NC_136942.1:5183749-5191249 GCF_949987615.1 Pollachius pollachius
CCCTCTCTCTCATCTTTCTTTCTATCTCTCTCTCATCCTGCTCACACACTCTCACTCTTTTTCCATCTGGAGGAGGAGGGAAGGGAAAACCGATAGAACGTAAAGGAAAAGAAAAGAGGGGAAGGAAGGAATGAAGGAAGGAGGAAAGGGGTGAAGGATGGTCATAAAAAGAATGTAGTCCTAAAAAGACCTTGTCTGGAGGGCATCGTGTTTTCCCCTTTTAAATATCAAATGCACGCAGCCGACGGGCCACCAGGGGACCAAGATCAAACAGGGTGATTCACTGGGGGCCTTTCACCAAGCTAATGCTGCGCTGTTTGTTTTTGTTGGTGTTTCTCATCTGCTGTTGATCGCCCAACAGTCACACAGCCCAGATCTTACGGTGGATAATGCGTTTAAGGAGGTCACTCATTAAACTCATCAGAGGAAAGAAGCCCAAACAAAAACTAGCCTCGTATCTGTTTTCGTTGGAGAAGAAAAAAACACACTGTCACGGTTATCACAGACCTACTGGCTTTTTTTTCTCTCTCTCTTTCTTGGCAGATGTCATTGCTTCTTGTATAACCGAGTGTCCTGGGGGACCGAGCTCTGGAATCACTTGAGGGCCTGAGCTGTGGAGCATCTAAGGATGTTTCATAGCAGTTTTGTTATGATAAGACGCTTTGAGGAAGTCCAAAAGTGCATGATGATGTTATTAGTTTCTCTTTGTCTTCTGGCACTTCTACCACTACGGGGTAGAGGAAAAAAATGCACTTTCTGTTTGAGGTATAGGGTAACTGAATATGTGCAGTATGTATATGAGTATGGAACACATTTCAGAGAGGAAGTTGTTTTGACTCATCATTAATTTTACCTTGAATTGTAGCAATGCAATAGTTACTACTGTTGGTAGTTAATGAATTGTGTTCCACTAGTTGTACCTGTGCCCACACGAAAGAGGTGTTGTACATGTAAGTAAGTAAGTAGAAGTAGATAGGAGCTATATTTAACTATGTACTTGTATAGGGGCCTGGGCTGCAAATTCCTGGTGGGGTAAACCATTTCCTGAATTCAATATTTAGAAATATGTTTAACCTTCTACTACTATCTGCAATCGGAAACAAGGATAAACGCTACATTTTATTAACAGATTTGGCAATGTCATTGAGTATTTTACATGTTAGATACGTTTTTTTGAATTTATTGAAAATAATTTAATATGTGTAATTGTTGTATTGTATTGCTAATGATGCAATACAACCTCTTCTCATATTTTCTCCTTTTATATATATATACAATTAATCGAATGTGTGTGTATGTTTGTGTATGTGTGTGTGTGTGTGTGTGTGTGTGTGTGTGTGTGTGTGTGTGTGTGTGTGTGTACGGTATTTGCACACACCTGGTCCTACATTCGCAGACACACACACACACACACATACCCACAGCAACACGTGAACCCAAGCACAGCCACACACACACCCAAATACACACACAGGCACCCAGGGACACATACACTGACACACACCCACAAACGCACATACACGCATGGGCACGAAGGCCCACACACACACACACACACACACACACACACACACACACAGCCATGCACAAAATCACACACACATCACCCACACGCACATAAACACTGCAGGCACCCAGGCACACACACACACACACACACACACACACACACACACACACACACACCATTACACACACATAGGGACCCAGGCACACACATACACACCCTCGCACTCACACTCACACACTCTAACTCAGAAAGGCCTCCAGCAGTCACTCTCACACTGGGACGCCCCCTCTCTTTTCAAAACGCACAATCACCATTCACTCTGTAAAATCCACACACACACACACACACACACACACGCACACACACACACACACACACACCACTTTCTGTCTGCTTGGGTACACTTTATCAACACGCGCACACTCTCCCTCGCACACGCACACACACACATGCACACACACACACGTACACGTACACGCACACGCACACACACACACACACACACACACACACGCACACAGCAGAGACAAAACCCACACTCTGACACATGTAAATTAATACTCAAACAAACACACACACACACACAACCTCACACAAACACACACACGCAACGCACAGAAACACTCTGACATGACATGAATGGTCGCGGGGCTTCCAGACATTTAAACACACACAGCGAGGGGGCCTCTCAGGCCTTGTTGCCTGTCCACTTGGCTGCTGGCGTTTGTTCCTTACATGTGTCTGCCGGTTAATGGAGGGGCGCCGCGCGCTGGTGGCGACTTACAGTGGCCATGTAAAGCCAGACGGGGCCGACCCCGACCCCTTCAACGCACGCTGAAAAGATACGGCATCACTCTTTCTGCCTGACACGCATGGCCGAGCGCGCCGGGCAAGGACGGCGAGGACGCCTCGCCGCTGTTTAACCGGCGCTTCTCCACGTCCGGGATATTTACAATGCGTGTTTACACTGGGAGGAGGGGGCCCCATAGAGAGAGCCATTGATGGCGGGGGGGTTAGGTTCAATTAAGCCACTTACCCTGAATGAGACGTGGTCTTAGGGGGATTAGGCTGACACGGAGCTGCTCTCCTATGTTATACATCGGTGTAATAATGGCGGCCGTGGATGGCTTTGGGGTGGATGTGTTTATCCGAAGCTTCTTACAATATACTGGAGTGCTGATGTTACTCTACTCAAATGTTCACATTCTATTTAAGTGGAGTGTAGAGTAGAGTAGAGCGGGGAAGAGACGAGTAGAGTAGAGAGGAGTCGAAAAAAGTATAATTGAGTTGAGTAGACTAGAGACAAGTAGAGTAGAGGTGAGTATAGTAGAGTAGAGTGAAGTATAATAGACTAGATTAGGGTGTGGTTGAGTTGAGAAGAGCAGAGTAGAGAGGAGTAGAGTAGAGAATAGTACAACAGAGCAGAGTAGAGTATAGAGTAAATCCCTTATGTCCCAGAGGAGTACTTTGTTTTATGTTAGTCAAAATGAAACAATGCAAGAAAAACAATATGAACACGGAGATCACATCCAACTAGAGGGCCAGCCCCAAGGGACACGCTCTGGAAGTGTACAGCTTTCTCAACATGAACCTCCTTCCCACATAATAGGTTAATCAGTCATCTAAGGCTGTGCATGCATTGTCTTTTCTGCGTAGCGGCAGCAGCTCTGGTGTGCTGTTGTTGTGTGTGTCTGCCGTTTTTGCATACATTGGTTGCCTACCAAAATGTCTTAGTGCCACTATTGTTCATTTTATGAGGTTCATCTGTGTTTGCTCTTTTGTAGCACCTGTGTGAAAAGGGTCCACTTCATAAACACGCTTGTTTCATGTGATTCCTGCTCATAAATCCATTAAACCAATCAATTAGGGGTTATAGCTTTATATACGGCTGTTTGAACCTTGGCGTGCAATTACATTCTTATTTTAGGACACTTCACAGTAGTATTTAATTGAATGGACACATTTACTGTGTGTGTGTGTGTGTGTGTGTGTGTGTGTGTGTGTGTGTGTGTGTGTGTGTGTGTGTGTGTGTGTGTGTGTGTGTGTGTGTGTGTGTGTGTGTGTGCGTGTGTGTGTGTGTGCATGTGTGCGTGTGTGTGGGTGTGTGTTATTTAATGGAGCATGATCTTGGGAAAGCATACTGGGAGCATTAACCATGCATCTTCAGTGAGACAATGGGTGTACATGATTCTTACAGAGAAACGTTCACATCGTGGGCAGTAGCAACAAAGGAAACAAAGGTGATGGGAGTGACCATCGCAGAGAGTTAAGGTTCAGCATGGCAGGAGTAAATTGACCACACACTATAGGGGCAGGTGGACATTGTCTGCATGGACGAAGGGCAGCTACAGGATTCTAAACAATAAAGAGGACAGAAAACTGCCACGGTCGCAAAATCGGAATTTGTGGCTACATTGTCAAAATGCATGCTGATATCTATAGTTAAAAGGATCATTTAAATAAAGGCCTTTTAATTAGAAGCAAAGTAAACAAGATTGTATTATTGTATATAATTTGATATTATTATTAGGATCCATTATTTCACGATGAATGGTGTATATTGTTGTCAGAGCAGATGGATATTAACCAAGGTTATTATCATTAACGTAAACCAACGGAATAATACGATAAAACGTCGTGAACAACTGTTTTTGTAAACTGAAGTAAAAATAAGAATTAACTGTAACTGTATTGTTAATTAAATAATGAACAAAAATGAAAGAGAATTTTTACACATTTTTACATATTTTTTTGTTTTTTCGTCATCTTCTTTCGACAAATGGTGTCATGAATCTTTGAATTTGTATTACAGAATACTTTCTCTGACCTTTTTTGAATGTCACCCCTGATAAAAAATAAATAAAACTAAAACTGAATATAACAAATTTTAACTAAAAGAAAATGTCAAAATTAAAACGGAAATAGCAGCATGCTTAAAATCAAATTAAAATTAAACAGAAATTGGAAACAAAAAGTCAAAACAAAATAAAAATAAATAAATAATGAAAAGGGTTTTATTCCCTATTCCCACATACACCCATAAACACACACACATTCATATTTACCCACATGCTCAAACACATCACACACACATACACACACACACACACACACACACACACACACACACACACACACACACACACACACACACACACACACACACACTGCATACTGCATACTGTCTTTTCCACTTGTCTCACTGGGAGACAACTACAGTTGTTCAAAAGGCCAATCATGGTGGAGCCATGAAATCCCAGAACCACATGATAGGAACATGCAATGGATGAACGCATACATAGTCTAGGGGATCACGATGTTCACTCCCAGCCAAGTGCTTCTCTGTTCTACCTGTGGGCGTCCTTGAGCAGGAAGCCAAGCCCCTACTCACTGATTAAGAACGTGTACCTAAACTGAAACACATTCTGTGTAAATCTCTTTGGATTAAAGGATCTGCTCAATGACTAAATATAGTGAATCAAATCATGAATCAAATCATCCGGTCACGCCTTCCACACACACTGTCTGTCCATTCAATCCCTTTTTTCTATCACCACTTCACTTAACGCCTGACAGGGTAAATTCTCATAGATCCCAGTTTGGTTTGTTTCCCATGGTGCAAGAGCAATTAAAAGCTCACGTTCAAAACGTTGTCTGTGTATAAACAGCGTTTGTTTTGAGAAACCCCAAGCCATTTATTCTCTCCCACGGGCGGGTGAAATTCAGATGATTCTCAATGGTCTGGCGTAGCCTCCACGTAATCCCTGAACAAATGTTGAAGGGAAAGCGATAAACATTGCCCCAGTCCAACAGATCCACAGACAAGCCGTCGTTATGTTCTGCAGGCAAACAATGCAATATTTCAGTCCTAAACCGATGACATTTAGGGCCCGAGGCCGGGCCTCGGTCTGGGAGGCAGCCCCTGTCACTGAGCGGGTTCCCTCAGTGCAGGGCTGGTTAGGTATGGAGCAGGGAACCCAGTGACCCCTTTCCATGCCCTTCCCCCACTCAGTGAGGTCTTGTCGTGGTCTTCTCCCTCCGTGGTTGGGCTTCCCTCTCTGCTATTGGCTGCCTGGTGGTTGGGCTCCGCTGGTCTTTCTGTCCCTCTCTCTCTCTCTCTCTGGCTGGCTCCCTGCGTGACTGTCTGTCTGTCTGTCTTCCTGCGTGTCTGTCTCTCTGTACGTCTGTCTTCCAGCGTGTCTGTCTCTCTGTCCGTCTGTCTTCCTACGTGTCTGTCAGTTTGTTTATCTGTCTCTCTGTCTTCCTGAATGTCTGTCTGTGTGTCATTCTGTCGGTCTGTCTTCCAACGTGTCCGTCTGTCTTTCTGCATGTCTGTCTATCTGTCTTCTTGCGTGTCTGTTTGTCTCTCTTCTGTATGTTTTCCTTCTGCATGTCTGTCTACCTTCCTGTGCATCTGTCTGTCAGTCACTCCGTCATTATGTCTGTGTCTGTCTAATCGTTGTTGTCTACGGCTGCTCCCATCACTCATGACGTCAGCAGCCACGCACGCCCCAGTCCACCCACTTAGACTCAAGACGCTGGATACTGGTGGGGGCAGCTAAGGGTTCCAAGCCCTTTACTAACCCGTCTCTCTCTCTCTCTCTCTCTCTCTCTCTCTCTCTCTCTCTTTCTTTCTCTCCCCATTTCCTCTCTCCCACTCCTCTCTCTCTCTCTCTCTCTATCTCTCTCTCTCTCTCTCTCTCTCTCTCTCTCTCTCGCTCTCTCTCTCTCGCTCTCTCTCTCCCCCTTTCCTCTCTCCCACTCCTCTCTCTCTCTCTCTCTCTCTCTCTCTCTCTCTCTCTCTCTCTCTCTCTCTCTCTCTCTCTCTCTCTCTCTCCTTGACGTCTCTCTCCCTCTCTCTCCCCTTTCTGGTGATGTCCTTGGGGAATTAAAGGGGCCTGTAGGCATTCCTTTAGAGGCCATAGACAGATAACTGAGTTATGCCCTGCACCACCATCTGGGCCCACACTCAGCCTGGGCTGCAGCTGACAAGTGCCGCTGTGTGTGTGTGTGTGTGTGTGAGTGTGTGTGTGTGTGTGTGTGTGTGTGTGTGTGTGTGTGTGTGTGTGTGTGTGTGTGTGTGTGTGTGTGTGTGTGCGTGTGTGTGTGCGTGTGTGTGTGTGTGTGTGTGTGTGTGTGTGCGTGTGTCTGTGTGCGTGTGTGTGTGTGCGCGTGTGTGTGTGTGTGTGTGCATGTGTGTGTGCTCGCTCATTTGTGTGGAGGCTTGTGTGTGTGTGTTTGTGTGTGTCCGATAGTTCCTATTTATGGAAAGACTACACACACACACACACACACACACACACACCCTCTCTGACTCAATCAAGATTCAAGATCCAACAGGCTTTACTGGCACATTTACCTTGCTCAAGAACAGCAAGTTAATTACAACAAAAACAACAAAAAGTATGTAATACAAATGTCGATGTACAGTAAAAAATCGGGCACTATTATGATAGAATGAGGTAATAGTCAGGATAGGGTTGAGTTAATCAAACCATTTCCCTGGCTATACCCTCTCTCTTTCTTTTTCGTTCAATCATTGTCAAACAGTCGACAAACCCTGCATTTGGCAACTATTTTCGGCCTGGTGGTGATTGTTTGTGTTTTTGTGTGTTTTGTGTGTTCTGGTTCCGTCCCCAACTCCCCCTCAATCCGTGTGCTAATCTTTAGGTCCACTCTTGTGCAGCTGAACCCTTCCTCACCCAGCATAGCATCTGCTGCCACGCAGAGGGAGGGGAACGCTGTTTGATGCCAGCTCTCTCTCTCTATACATTGTAAAACCGCCCATTCACACATACGTTTCACCTGTTCCATTAGTCCTATCACTGTGTGCATACCATCTATGGTGTGTTACTATTTTGCAAGCTTTTGCTTTGTGAATTCTCTATTTTATATTTTCTTTTAGGCCTACTTTGTGAACCGTTGTATTTATTATCATTATTATTGTCGTTTTGCAATTTGGTAATGATTGACATCAAATAAGGATAATA
>NC_136942.1:5193749-5383749 GCF_949987615.1 Pollachius pollachius
TGGGGGGGACAGGCATCAAATATGAAGTAGATTGATTTTGAGAGGAGACAAGATGAGAGGAGGAGAGGAGGAGGAAAGCAAGAGGAGAGGGGGAGAGGTACTCCTAGTGGAGGAGTCAGGGGGAGAGGAGTTACGGAGAGTGAGAAGGAGAGGACAAGGGAGGTGAAGGGAGTGGGGGAGGAGAAGGGTAGAAAGGAAGGAGTTGGGGGAAGAGAAAAGCAAAGAGGAGCTGGTAGCCCCTCATCCTCCCTCCACCCCTCCCACCTTTTCAGAGGAGTGTAAGGAAAGGAGTGGGAAGAGGATGGGTCGAAGATGCCCTCGATTGATGGATGGTCAGATAGACGGATAGATGGATAGATGGATAGATGATGGACGGACGGATGGATGGATGAGTGGACGGACGGCCCAACGGATGGGATTGACCCCATATAAAGCGGGGCGGGGCAGCAGCCGCTGAACAGAACCCCCCAAGCTCGGCGGGGCCGCGCTGAGAGTGAGGGGTAACAGACCCATGCTTCAAGCCAGAGAAAGGCGCCCGGACAAAGGCGGCGGCCCTAAGAATGGAGGCGGAGGACACTGGCTGTCAGGCCTGCCACTGGCACGGAGTTAGGTCTCATTTTTCAAGTGTCATCCCCACTATCTCTCTGCCTCGCTCCTCCTCCCTCCTTCGGGCCAATTACCGCAACAATGGCACGGGGCCCCCGTGTCCCGGGGAGGGGGCATATGGCGCTGCAGTTGTAAATCCATTACACACTCTCTTCTTTGTGAGAGGTACAGTATGTGTGAAATCCAAAGGACTTGTGACTCTGGGGCCAGGGGTTTCAACACATGTTTCCTTTCAGGAGTTATAGTGGAGTCATCAAATCTGCCTTGAATTAGATGAGAGGGAGGAATTTTGTCTTTTATTGTTATTAGCAGTAGTAGAAGTCGTAGTATTTGGGTTATTATTAGAATTGGTGTTGGTACAATTAATTGCATTTCTATTTTGCGTTGTCGTTTATTATAACTTTTTTGTGTATGGAAAAATGCGTACGAGAGGAGAGGTCGATTCTTTTTATCTGTCCCCTGAAATAAAGCAAAATCGGAATCCTACAACTTAACGACCAAGAGCGTTAGATTGAATGCTATATTATTTACGTTGTACACAGAGTGTTCGAGGACTTTTATTCAGACTCCACTCTTTGTATGCTGACTCGTTCATTTCTATAGAGGGCCCATCTGCAGTTTTGAAGAAGCCTGTGAATCGCTTCACTGATATCTGCTGTGGCCAAATACACACACCACACACACACACACATACACACACACACACACACACACACACACACACACACACCACACACACACACACATACACACACACACAAACACTCCACAAAACTCAAATTTGGCTTCTGGACAAAGGAAAAGCTTTCCAATTGGATATTACTACATGCTAGCAACATGCACCTGCCTGCATTGTTTTGTTTAGTGATTTATATTTACCGTCTTTGACTCATGGTTCAAGCATGGTTACGAGATTTAATTTCTAATCAATACGTACTTATAAAAGGCCTAGGCTGCTAAGACGGCAAAGTTTTACCTCTACTGAACCTGCTTTTGTTGTGTACTTTTTCTTTTACTTCTATCAGAAACTAATTTGGCTGTTATTCTACTGAACACATTGCACAATAAGGTAATGAAGTTATGCTGTGCACATATTTTGTTATGATGACTATGGTTTTTAGCTGTGTTCAAAATTGACATAACCAGAATGCACACTTCTGCGGTTGGAATTAGGCGAATGGGAGTTTTGTTAGTTTGTCTTACCAAATCTTTTCTGTGTACTTTTAACCACAGATAATTAAATTTAAGCAAAATGTAAATTAGAACATCATTATAATAACAATTACCCACTCAAACACTTTCTATTTTTTTTACAATGCAAAAAAGCTACTAGAATAACGAATACCGTGACTAACGTCCCTTTTAAAATGGGAAAGATTTACATATTCTGGCTGGTCTTGATTTACTGGTCTTGCATACGCTGCTCGTGCTCACGCGTTCTGACAAGGACAGGTTTTGTGCTCGTCACATGTCGTCGTGTCTTTTCCCCCGAAAACCCCCATTCCCCCCCCCACCCACCCACACACACACACACACACACACACACACTCACCAAATACACTCAGTCGATGGCCCTCCCCGTTCTTTTAGATTCTAATACCAAAACCCTATAGGGAGGGCTCAGTGCATTGTCTCCCCTTGACGTTTTCTTTGATTGATGTTTTGCGCACCCATAGCGACATGGCACAAATTCCTCCAACCCCGTCTCGTTGCGAATCCCCTCTATTTCACGGCGAGGCAAGGCCATGCCCGCGGCGCTGGTACGTTGCACCGCGACGCATTGTGTTGCCGGGCCACGAATGGGACCCACCGCTGACATCAGTTGGCTACTGTAGTCATAAAATTAACAAAGTAGGCCCACATGTCCAAACAGCGTGCCCGCAGGAAGCGAGATGACTAGTCTAGACTAAAGGGATTTGCGCATTCGCTCCACCAAGTTGTGAAACATTGTAAAGGATATGCTTTTCTTGAAGGGGAGTGTGGGTGGGGGGGGGGGGGGGGGGGGGGGGGGGGGGGGGGGGGGGGGGGGGGGGGGGGGGAGGGGGAGGGTTAGCTCCAATCCCATTGATGCGTATGGAGAGCAAAGTGAATTAGAGATTGCGGTGGGAGGCTGATTAGGGCCCCCGGCTGAGGCGAGGGTGGAGATGTAAAGGAAGGAGGCGACAGGGAGGAGATATTTGAAAGGCGGTCACGAGCTCGCTGTCAGACGGCCTTCTGCGTGGCTGCTTGGACTGAGCGCTGGCCATTGTTGCGCGTGGGCATGAATATTGAGTGGATGTAAAAATGAAGACCTGGGAGAAAAAAGGGGGGACAACGAGGAGAAAATGGGCGTCGGCAGATCCGGGACCTGCAGCACGCGGGGTGCGATGTGTCTCCTCCAGTTTAGTTTCTTTACTCAGTCTCCCTCTCCTCTCTGTGTCTCTCTCTTTCTCCGTTTCTCGGTGTCTCTCTCGGTCTCTCGGTCCCTCTTTCCCTATTTTTCTGTCTCTGTCTCTCGGTCCCTCTTTCCCTATTTGTCGGTCTTTGTCTCTCTCTCTCCTTGTCTCTCTCTCGTGTTTCTCGGTGTGTCCATCTCACTGCCTGCCTCTCTCCCTCTTTGTTTGTCTCTGTCTGTTTCCCCCCTCTCTCTCTCTCCCTCTCTTCTCTCTCTCTCTCTATGCTTGTATCTCCATCGCTCTCTTTATCTCTCCCTCTCGCCTGTATTTCCATTATTTACTTATTTCACCGCATGGCGCTCTCACACGCGCGGCTTTGACGGGATACAATAACCTCTATGCAAACACGCGCGGGCCGACTGTGTCAGCCACTCAACCCCCGTGAAGGGGGAAGGGTCGGTACAGGTGTCCCCCCATCCCCACTCCACTCTGTTGTTCAGTGCGTGCGTGCGCACTCCTACCACGGCACGTACACACACACACACACACACACACACACACACACACACACACACACGCACGCGCACACACATACACACACACACACACACACACACACACACACACACACACACAAACACACAAACCTCAAGGAGTAATCATCGATCATGCGATATGAGAATGCGTGTTGAATACGTCGCTCTCGATAAATGATTTCTATCATTTTAGGAGGCCCGGGCCACTCCCTGAAAAGAACAATAGGCGTGAATCGAACCGTGGGTTTGTCATGGTATAGGTAAAATAAACAAATGGATAAAAATAGAAATGGTGCTGTGGTAAGGGGGGCAGGGGGTCAGGGTAACTCTGTAACAAAGCCTCATTTGCAGGTCAATGCGATGGCACACTCGCCTCTTCTCTCCATCCAGAAGCCTTTGTTCCTGGTCGCCTGCGCAGAGGCCAGATGGCCATGGAAAATGCTAATTCTCCTTGGCTGATTTCACCCCTTTCTATATGTAATTGCTGTCTGTCGTGTTTATGGCATAAATGCATTTTCCCAAACTATGTTTGGATCTGTTTGGAATCAGGCGAGTTCATCTTCTGGTCAAATAATACTAAATCAAATTGGACATTTCAAATTAAATGTAGGGAAATTATGCGTTATTTTCCGTTATCAGCCTATATTCGTTTTCATTTGGCTTAACGAAAATTGGGATCAGATGGTCTGTAGACACAGGCCTAGGGCTACACCCTTCACAATTCGCAAGTTTTTACTGCCTCAAATATGCACCTGGACCTAACGAAAAAAAGCGTCTGTTTTACTAACGGTTACAATTAATACACTATGGAAATTAAATTAACCTGGGTTAAGAGTTTCCAACCCCTGAAACGTTTGATGTAGGCTATAATCAAATATTATTTCTTTCCATTTAAGCATTTATTCCTCGACGTTTTTGGGGATCATCAATATTCGATACCTTATGCTTTAACAAGGTTTATCGTGATAAGGACCAAATCGTAAAAAAAAAGATTTTTCTTCTCGTTTTGGATCTATTGGTTTTGAAAAGATCATGTTGGAAAAAGGCAAGAATTTCTTACACGCTGACCTATGACCTCTTACAAACGAAAAAAGATCCAAAGCACATCCTACATATTATTCTTTACCTTATACCTTTTATACACGTGAGAGACTTTTTTCGTTGCAAATGATGACAAATGAAACGACTCCATAACTCATAGGTGTCCCTACTCAGAGCATATACATGTGCACATTGCAAATGGCCTCCAAAACCAGAAGCACTTCATTAAAGTAACACCCGAGCAGCTGTTGTCTTTAGCATGTAAACTATTGATAATCTTAAAAACCTCATTGAAAAGTCTCGTCTCTCCCCGTGGGCATATGGGCCTTAATTGGCTGAATATAGCCATAGATTAATTATAATATTTTTTATCCCATTCGTATCAATAGAGCAGCCTAACAAAGTGTCTTTTGTTCTCCGATGCAGGACATTCTGCGGCTGGGTGAATGGGTCTTGGCTATGTCTACATGGATTTGCCATATGGCAACAAAAAGGAAAGAATGGAGTCGGCCAGAGCATTGTGTCGCCTATCAGAACAAGAGCGTCGGAGCTTAAATGTCTGAGCAAAGCTGACAAAGTCAGCCTGGCAATCAAAAGTCTCCAATTTATGAAAACATTGATGTCACGTAGTCAATGTTATGGCGGAGGAAAATCATAATGTGGGGGTGGAATTGGTTTGTGGAGGGCCTGAGATAAGTCGAGGGCCGCGTGGGTAAAGCGACTCGGGCTCGCACTCATAATACGCGCATTGGCCGTTCTTTCAATTAAGGGTAAACTTGCAAGTATGAGCCAGTGAATGGCTAGTTTGAATAGACAAGGACAATTACGCAGACTAGTAGTGCTTGTTCTTAGTCCGGCAGGTGGCCTCCACGCCCGGTGCACTGTGGCAGTGTGCGGTGTATCCACCACGGAGTAAATAGTGTGTGTGCGTGTGTGTGTGTGTGTGTGTGTGTGTGTGTGTGTGTGTGTGTGCGTGCGCGCGCCTGTGTGTGTGTGAGTGCTTCTTTAGAGGACTTGATGAGTGCGTGTGAATGTGGGGGTGTCCGCGTGGACAATGCGGGGTTCCAAAGGCAGCTGCTGCAGTTCTTTAGAGGCGAAAGGGTCTTTAAATCCAAGCATATATTGCGCAGCTGCCGTTCTGCCCGTAGTAGCCTCAATGTTTCGTACCATGAGATTGCGAAGAGATGCCCCCATACCCCACACCCCCAAAGTCACACAGATAACCGACCTGGACACAGTAACGCCACCTTTTTCCCAACAAACTGGGGTATACCTGTGCTCAGCTTTTGTTACAATCTTTGATGCACTAGAGACACACTGGGTCTCCGGCAAGTACCTGTGTGTTGTAGGCCCCTAAGTTATCTTACGGAGTTTGTCATCGGTTGATGACGCAGATCATAATGCGCCGGCTACCGAGTACACTTTCAATGACTATCGAATATCTGAGGAATGAACGAAACATTTAGAGGTGATTGAAATGGAAAATATTTTTATTTGAAATAAGCGTTTTGAAATAAAATTGCAATAAGTAAATGAGGACAAGGACATGGGAACCGGCTCAGAAACACAAATGATCCTATTCCAGGTGTATAGGCTACTATAAGCTACATGATTGCAAAACACCACAACATGTAAATAAAATAAAAACGATGCCCATGGGCTAATCAACAAAGCACTTAAAATATAAAGAAACATAAATAAATTATAAGTTAAAATAGTCTCAATAAAAATAAACATTTACAGAAAGACTTTGAAACAGAAATAAACATTTATAGGCTTTTGTCTCTATAAAGCTGTACACTTTTTGGCCAGTGTAGACAATTTTAAAGTAATTTAGGATTGCACAGATGTTAAAACATTTAACACTGTCAAGTGGGCTGCACGCAAAGCAACCAATGAATGCTACATTTGTACTGAAGATAAGTCACTCGGCGGATTCTCTCACTCTCCACACCGCGGTAATCCTGAGAATCCTGTGTTTGGGGCGGCAATGGGCCGGAGGTCCTCCGGTCCGGGTGCAGCCGGCGCCGGCGGACCCGTTGAGCCCGGGCCGCTCTCTCTTTTCTCTGCGCTCAACCTCCGCCGCGTTCGCCCGTTGCAGAAGGAGAAACTTCTTCCAGAAACTCTCTATTTTGTGGGATATAGTGCAAAAGACCTGGACGAAAGAAAGAAAAATACGATTATTAGAGGATCGTACGCCGTGTGGAGAGGAAGAAAAAAAGCCAACCGCGGTCCCACCGTCTCCCCCCCGGAGAACGACTGAGTCAGCGCTCTGGTGAAATACGACACCGCTGCAGTCAGAGCAGCGGGCGTAACCCTTTACCCGAGTCTTTTCCCGCCACACAATGACGCACATACCCCTCCCCCAAACCACTGTTACTTCACTACTATCACCCCCTCCTCCAGCGACTACAACCCTACTATCAACCCCCCCCCCCCCCCCCCTCCCGGCTACTACCAGGCTATAGGCCTACTATAAATACCCCCAGCCCAGCCACCCTTGTTTTTTTAACGCAGCCACGTCGTTATTAAACGTCAGGCACCGGTGTTCAATACGGTATATATAACCGTAATCATAAATGCTATAATAAACCCTGATTCTAACGCTCAATAAAAAAAATAAAAAATAAACTGCGAATGGCTCAAACGTAAAATAGAACCCCGTCACAAATATATCACAGCCATAGAATGACATTAATTCAAACAATCCAAGAGAATATTTCATTAGATGATGAAGGTTTAAAAATGTGGCATACCTTCAGCGGATTCTTTTCCGTGGAGTTTGCTCTACTGGGATTTGAGTCTTGGGTGAGAGACAGGCGCTCTCCGTCGATCTGGTCTCCGTGGGCCTCTTGCGTTTCCCGAAGAAGTCTGGAAGGAGGAGAAGAAATTAGGTTTAGGATCATCGGTTGGGCATTCGTTAGGGCGAGAATCACACAGAATAGACTGGCCTCGGCCGAAAAAAAGGACACAATGACCGTTAGAAATAGCTGAAACCATCCCCGATATGTACCTGTTATATGTGCGTTGTTGTTGTCAGGAGCGGCCGTCCTCTTGCGTCGCACGCATGAGGAGGACTGCCTGCTGCGAGTCTGGACCCCCGAGTTGAGCTTGCTCCTGCGGTTCTCCTGGTTCACCTCCGCCGGACAGGTAGTGGCGACGGTGCTGATCTCGGACGCGGCCAGACGCTCCTCGCAGGTCGGCGGTACATCCATAGCGGGGCTCTCCTGGATATCTGACTCCTCCGAGGGGCTCATAACTCGGACGGGCGTCGCGGCCACCCTGATCTTCCCTGTCTGCACGGAGTCCTGGTAAAAACCCGGGGTCGCCTCCACGGAGCTCTCCACCCATTGGTAATTCCCAACAAGCGGGCTGTTCGCCTCGAAATTAAAGTTCCACCTCTGTTGGTCCCTTTCCGAAATTTCCCGCAGTTTGCTCTTCATATCCCGGTTGAGCTCGTCGTGGTCTATCGGCCCGAAGAGGTTCCTGCAGGCGCCGGTCCGAGCGTGGAGGGGGAAGGTCCTCCGTGCGACTATCCTCTCCAGCGCAGCGGTCGACAGCTGAACGTTAGACATCTCGCGTCTCCGGGGGAAAAAAACACCCAAAACCGAGAATGAAGCAAAACAAAACAAGAGATGCTTGCCGTAGTGTCGAACCAGGATGGTGTGTTATGGGTATGGACGACGTGCTCGTGTTCTTCACTGTCACGCTCCACACTACTACGCAATCCGGTTTAAATGTACCTTTGCTGCGCAACACAGCGTATATAAGCTCCTAACAGATCTCAAGCCGTGAACCCACCAACAAGACGCTCATTGGTTTGTTTTCTGGCCCCGCCCCTTCCCCCCCCCCCCCCCTCCCCCCTCACCTCTTTTCTCCTTATCCTTTGGCCAGTTGACTGATCACAGTTTGAGCCAGTTGACTGATCACGGTCCCGACTGCTGTGGGGTGAAAATTTGGACTGCGGATTCAAATCTTCTTCGCTGTGACACTCGCTATGAATCGCTGCCTGTCGAACCCCCCCCCAGACACGGACGGTCGCAAACACTGACACACACACACACACACACACACACACACACACACACACACACACACACACACACACACACACACACACACACATACAGTGATCAGGCTCTAGCGTTTTTCTTCAGTTTGATCATGCCCTGATCTCCTCTAAGCAGTAGCACATAGGCCTCAGCAGGGCAAACAGATAACAGGGGCAAATCGTTACATCCGTTCATCAACTCGACATTATATACAATTTAGTTATGATGCTTTATTTATTATACGAAAGTATGCAAAAAGGGATTTGTCAAATTTTTTGTAGGCTACTATTAAAAAGCCCTTGCCGTTAAATGCTGTTTGCCATGAAGCGTAAGATAGTGCCCATTCGTTTAACATCACGATCATCTATTATTAAACATAACCTATTGGTGGACAGGGATATCATGTTATTTCTGTCAGCAGTGATTTATTTATTCAGTAAGTAGTCTAAATGTCTCCTTCTCTATGATTTAACTTTTCAATACGATATGTCGTATTATTCGTTTGGGCAGATTGTAGTCTAATTATGTAATCACATAATACGGTGTAGTGGTTGCGTTTTCTTTTCTTTCTTTTTTACTCCAGAGCTACACTACAGCGTTGTAGCAGCGTCGAGTAACCCCTGGGCTGAACCAATAATTGCACTGCTGAATGCACGCTACTTTACGACCAACGTCAAGTCATTCGGCCGCGCAGCGTGAAGCGACCCCCTAACGAAGTTATGCACAAAGGTTAGTTTGCTTTGTTTTGCGGGAACGAAACGGGTATAAAAAAATAACTGTCATTATGTGCAGTCGAGTATATATAATGGACCGATTGTCTGGGTATCATTTAGTAGGGCTAGGTGTAGGTTTTTGTGTTGTTCAAACGTGCAGGTAAAACAAATGACGATGTAAAAAAACAAATCTGCCGGGAAGCCTAGTCCAGCTTGACACGAACGGAGTCAACTCAAGAAGCAGGCACACAGGGGAGGCCGGCAACGCCCCTGCAATCATTAAGAAGTGCAACAGTGCCTCGTAGTGGTACAATACTATAAAGATCATATATTTAACTATTTTTGAATCGAATAGTTCTAGAAAGATTCCCTCTAAACTGCGCCCTCTGGTGTCGATTTCTTCCAAGTATTGTGCGAGAATTGTATTCAGTCTGAATAAATCACGCATATTTGTTAATAAATATACGAAGAATCGAGTGAGAAGTTACCTGAAAAAAACATCACCAGAGATTTTTTACCGATCACTAACGTGCGCGAGAGAGGTATAAGCTTAATAGGCTTAGGCTACATCATTTAAACATCGCTTAATAAAAGGCGTGCACGATTGAATGCATTTGATCAATTGTAATCAAATGTATTATGCAGGCCCATCAGTGACACCTGAAAACCAATGTGTAGATTAATGATTAATGATAATCATCCAGGTTCTTTAGAACCTAAATGATTATCTCATCCCAGTTTAACCCTTTGCTGGTCCCCCCTCAAGGAGTTGGCTGGACCTCATGCCCTTTTCGTTAATTTTAGCACTTCACTGAGAAAAAATCAAAAGTATGAAAATAAACCTCCATCAAAATTAAAATTAACTGAGATTTTTCTGTACGCATTGACAGTTCAATCAAAGTTATTATTATTAATACTAGTATTTTTATCATTTTTTTTTATCATTTTTTATCATATCATGTTTTTATCAATAATTTTTCTAAGCAATGACAAGTTTGGTCAAAATACCATTTCTAATCTTTTCCTAATCATCTACTTTATCATAATCCTGTTCACGTGGTTAAACAAATGTTGTAATTAAATAAAAGCCAGCAACATAGCTTAAAAACAATCGTGTTTGTATGTGTGTGCGTGTTTTTATCAATCATTTTTCTAAGCAATGTGAAGTTTGGTTCAAAATACCATTCCTAATCACCTTCTTTATCATAATCCTGTTCATACATGGTTAAACAAATGTTGTAATTAAGAGTGAGAGTGTGCATGTGTGAGAGAGAGAGAGTGTGTGTGTGTGTGTGTGTGTGTGCGTGTGTGTGTGTGTGTGTGTGTGTGTGTGTGTGCGTGTGTGTGAGTGTGTTTGTGTGTGTGTGTGTGTGTGTGTGTGTGTGTTTTTGTGTGTGCGAATATGTGTGTGTGTGTGTGTGTGTGTGCGTGAGAGTGAAATTGCCTTAATTATTTCACTATTTCCTCTGCATGATCCAAGTCCAGCTCTGCCTCCCTCTCTCAGGTACTAAGACGATGTCACCATTGGCCCAACCCTTCCCCTATTCCTAATTTGTATTGTTTACCTTGACAAAGTAATAAGTACAAAGTAAAGTAATAAATAACATGAAAGGGGGGATGTGTGATAATAGCAGCTTCAGTTTGTGACCCCCCCCCCCCCACACACACACACACACACACACACACCTTATGTGGGCACTTACCCATGTGCTCTGGCTTCTACCTGGGAAGGTACATCCTGCTCCTTTGATACGCCCTCATGGCCAATAGAAGGCTTCCCTCATTAGGCCGCCATTCCTGATGAATGGCCATTCTGCTTCCCTGAATAGGTGGGGGTAGACCTATTTTTCTTTCAAAGGTCTACTTGTCAAAACATTCATTTATAATGATTAGGTTTAATAGCAGAATTAGTAAGTATAGTACAGCTTAGTGGTTCACAAATAATATAGTGTAAATAACTCAATGGAAACATACATCTACAACATTTGTAGTGTGAGAGGTCTATTTTTGTATTGATTTAAATACCTCCTCATCATATGAAGCAAACTAATTTATTATTCTCCTACATTCAATATGACGTTTATTAAGAAAGGAATGGGTGCATAGGTAGTTATCCTCTCTGTCATAAGACATTTGAACAAAATATTGTGTCAGCATCAGAAATACATAGGAAAACTCGCAGTACACTTAAGTAACCAAAGATAGTATAATTTTTACATTTCAAAGGCTACTTCAAACAATAAAGAAAGACAAGCATATTCAGGAATGGATGAAAAAGTAACTACTATACCCATAAATAAATAACTGGAGAGCGCTTTTAATCCTCTTGTTCGTTGGGCTATTGTTCTTACATTGGTGGATTAGGCACATAACCACACTAATCACTAGAGGGCACTGTTTCATAAATCTCGACATACAATTAGGCAGTTTCTTGTTATCGGAAAGGGAATCTAGGTAAATTTAGCAAAATATCTCAGACCGAGGGTTTAATAATGTCATATGAGTGAAACCTTGTAGAAAAAAATGATAATATATCATCTCCATTATTGCAATAAACAACAGTCAAAGTGTATTTCTTGGACCTTTGTTCAGGACGTATCATCGCACATTCAAAGTAAAAGCTCTGGAAACGTATGATACCTTTATTTTGAAACGACTGAAACCGGATGCATTATCGTCACTGTTGACATGGGCCAGACGCCATGGACACGTGATGCATCGAGTGCGGCGATTCAATCTATTCCTCCACTTAAAGCTAACTCCGTGAGCGGTACTGGAATAGTGTTCAGCGCGAGCTCGATTCAAACACCACATAAGAGCGACGCGCGCTGTCACCCATGTAACGGCTCTTTGTTCACGTGAATCCGTCCGAGCTGTAGTATTAACGCTAATCCTATAAATTGGTAAGTAACGTTCGCTTGCTAACTCAATAACACATGAATACTCAGTCCCCTCCCTATGGCAATATGTTGCCTCGTCGTCGGGAACAAAGCGTCTAAAGTGTGCTTAGTGACGTTAATGTGGATGCGCCTGTCAGTTAAGGGGCTCCCTTACAAGGTCAATGGGCAGAAAGAGTATGCTACGATTAGCTAAGCTACACGGTTACATAACCTGTCTCACATTCACAGAAAGGTGTTTTTGCGCGCTAATTTTCCTACACGTCTGACAGTTCGCACCCCACATTCAGAGCATAGTTTCAGCTCTCCTCCGTAACTGTGGGGCTTTTAGACTAGACTGTGTTCACTGGCGCTGTTCTCTGCCAGGTGGGTAGGGCGTCGTTGGAACAGTCAGTCCAACGCCGTGTGCCTAGGCATTTCAGGTCCCCGGCGTATGCGACCTGTCGCGGATATTTGATTTATCGCTCTTGCAAACGTGTGTCGTCCTCTGACAATCCCAGGATGCTGCCATTCACCCGGGGTGGGGTTGACACGGATGACACACTGCTCAGGAACAGAGGCGAGGGGTACTGACTGAGCAGCAGTCATACCGACGCATGCGGTAGAGCCATGACCAAGAGCGAGGCGAAGAAGGGCGGCCTGGCTGGGCTGATGACCGCCGGCGGCAAGAGTCCCGCCACGCTGCTCGACGAGCAGATGAGCCATGGCTCCTTCGACCCGGCCCTTTCTGGTCCAGAGCAGCAAGGCACGCCGACCAAAACCAGGGCGGTGAAGCAGACGTCCAGGGACCTCCTGTCTCGGCGAAATACGGAATGCGAAGTTTTCGATGATGGCACGAACACCTTTTTTTGGTAAGATCACTGCAAATCTGTACCATTTTTGTTATTGCGTTTAAGTGTTATGTGACCCATGCGTCTGAGTCTAATGTTGATGACAATGTCAAATGTGTTGGAGGCTGTGTGGTGGGGCTTGGTTTTTCAAGGTGAACTGAAAGACAGGCGTGCTATTGTGTGCCTGTGTGTCAGCCGCTTGTCTTATGAGTAACCCCGCGGATTCTGGTGGCTCTTTTGCTGGGTTATACTTCTTACCTGATTAAGACACAGCACTCAATTCAAAATAGCCCTGAAGTTTGACTCCTTGGGAGATTAAGATGTCACTGAAACTAGCACAGGCCACAAGTCCACAGTCCACACAACAGTACACAGCTTCAGACATTGGCAAGCAGTTCCATGCAACCAAAAGTTACCAGGTTTTAATTGTGTTGAATTGCATGCTAAAACAGTGAAATGTAAATGGGCCAGCCGAAACAGTAGGGGGAAAAAAAATGAAATTGGGAGTTTTTTTCAGAAAACTCCTATGTGAATGGCACACACTTGGATACACACATTCCTGCCTTTTATGTTTGACTTCTAATGTTTGACTTGTCTTTGGAAGTTCTTATTTGTGCAGCGTTATACATTAGACTATTCTAACAATGAGTGTAACGCATATATGAAGTTGAGACATTATTTGAATGGTTAATAGTAATAAACGGTTAACACATTCCAAGAGTGAACGTGTAACATCAGTACAAACATCTAAGTAGTTGGTAAAAAAATCAATCATTAATACTGTTCCCATTTGTATTTCTCATCTCTTCTGCTCAAGTGTATGTGTCTCACGCACTCTCTCTCTTAGATAAATCTATCTATGGATAAATGGATAGATCTGTTTATCTATATCAAAGCCCAAACCATATGAAACATAGATTTGATTTTATTTAACTTTAAAAACCTAATAAAAAGTACAGTCAAACACTGTAAGTCTTGTTACCTCAGTTGTCTACTCAATGCTTATAGGCCTACTGAATTGAGTCCTGTTTTGAGAATTGGCATCTTCTTTAAAGATGTCCCTGTACTTAGTGCTGACAACTAGCCCACCCTGCCTTCTTGTCATAACTAGTATGAAACTTTTCCTCTTTCTGACCTGATCACCACCGCTCACACTTTCAGTAGCCATGAATAGACCATCGTGTTGACATTGATCAGATTTGTCGCTGTATGTGTTGTTGTCCTTGTAAGGTATGCCTCTGTCCCACTTCTTGAATCGTATGTGACCACCATAGATGTGTTTTGTAATTTGATGTGGGAACTTGAGCGATGCAGATCGGCGACGATGGGGCCCCATCCCACATGTCTGTTGCCAGGCATGGGGAAGGTCGGGAAGACGGGACCTTTTTTGACACCTAAACTAGTTAAGCCTCCGCATAAGCAATATTTGCATGCTGACAGTGGCTCCTTTGCCATGACAGGTAGTACACTCTCCTTACTGGGCCAAGGCTGCATTTGTCTTTGATCCCATGGTCGTATTATTTTGAGAGCTGAACTGGGGTCTGTGGCTGCACTGACCTTCCCTTGTGTATGCATGAGTACAAGGCATACAATGTATTTCATATGCTGTTCTTTTTTTATCTGTTATTGCATTTTTTTTAAATAATTATTTTCATTGCTATTTAGTTTTTCTTCCCTCCATAGCAAAGTAATAAAGTTGGGTCCCTACAGGAATGTACTAAGGTGACATATCTTGCCATGGCTAGCACCTCCCAGTTCACTAGCGGCGCCCCTCCTTGCTTGCACGTTGAAGCGCTCTTCTACATTCCATATGTTCCTAGTTCTTTTCTTCACCTTTTACCCCCTTACTTATCTTATGTTTTCCTCTGTTTTTGTGTCAGACATTTTTATAACAACCCCTCCTACTACTACACCTCCTTCTCCCTGGAGCACGGTGTCGTTCATCCACTTTATCCCGATGACACTTTTCAAGGCACAAGCCTCCGACGCCATTGTCAGATATAGGAGGTGAGATGAGTAGAGTAATCAATGCAAAATTATATTGAATTGCTGTCATATTAATTATGTTTTATTTTTTACCATGAATTTGTATTGTTTATTAGACAACATGGATGATATGATCGATTTGATATTCCTGGGTTTTTGCTGGGTTATTTTAGTTGCCATGCTATTTTTGGACTTGTTATGGTGCCTGGAAGGGAAAAGGTTAGGTCATCGCGGTTTCCTATCGCTGTTTAATTGGTGAAACAATAAGGGTACACTTGTGCAAGCCCAGCACATGTCAGGCTGCAGCAAAGAGCACTTTAACAGCCCCAAAGTGCACTCCTGCCTTTGTATTTAACGCACCATGGCTGCCCGCTCAAGGGCCTTGCATGCCTACAGCGCTCTAGCTTGTTCTGTTTTATGCTTTCTGTGCACTTCGTACACTATTTCGATTCTGTCTCCCTCTGACTCCTGTCTCCGTCTCACTCTCTCCTGTCTGTGCTGTATCTCTCTGTCTCTGTTTCTGACTTTCGCCCTGTTTCTCTCCCCCTCACTGTTGTCTTTCCCTCACTCCCTTTGTGTTCCTCATTCTTTTCGTACAGACACATTAACATAAGTACACATGCATATACATACACAAACATAGGCACACCTGCATATACATAGACAAACATAAGCGTACGTATATATATATATATATATATATATATATATATATATATATATATATATATATATACCTTGATGTAGGTAAACATGCAGGCTTATAAACGCACACAAAAGCATGTAACGGTAGCCTAAGTACAATTTTAGTTTGCAGTTACATTTTAAGATTTGTATTTTTGATGTGGGGATCATAGATCTCTGTATTCCTATTCTGGACTTTCTCTTGGTTCAAAGTTTTTCCATCAAAGAAGTCGCTCAATATGTCGGCCTCTCTCTATTTGTAGGCGAGCCCACACAGTGACGGTGCTGTTCATCCTCACCTGTGTCCTGGTCTATGTCACCCTCCTGGAGGAGACCCCCCAAGACACCACCTTCAACACCAAAAGGTTGGCCAGACACTCGGCACATTCCTTAGGCCTGCAGTTGTGACAGGGAGTTTAATAAGTCATTGGTTTAGGATAACCAAGGCTTCAGAAATGTATTTTTCCCTTGATGCTTTTACTGTTGGATTATGTAATGTGGAGACTGCAGTACTGCTGACACCCTGTCACGTAGAGGGTATCATGTTTAGGGTTTTATATTTGCAATCCGTGAGCTGTTTAGCATTTGAGGGGGGATTTCTTGAACCTCGTAGGCCCCATTTCATGCTAGCCATTTAGTAATAACTCAGTGACTAAAGTTAGCCATTGAGCTATAACCTGTTATCTAAAGTTACAGCTACAACTAAACTGTGTTGGCTTTTTGTGCTTGTAGCTTATAATATGCATTGCAAGAATATGGATGTACTGGAGTAATAATTATGTATGCATGTCTATCTGAGAGGTAGAATAGGAATAGCTGTGTAAGGCATGCTTGTGGTGGTGGGTGGTTGCACAGTTGACAAATGCGTGCCTATGTTGCTATAGGGGATAAGGATTGTCAGACTATTCCTAACAGGATTTGCTGCCTCCCATACATACACACGAACACACGCTCACGAACACACTTAATCGCATAATCACTGCGAGTCCCACAGATGCATATAGACACTCTTAATCAAATAATCACTGACACATTATATTAACTTAAAGTCCCTCTCATGCTAGGGCACAGGCATAGGCACACATGCATTGGTGGTACCTTTCTCTAAAGCCCCTGGTTTAAACCCTTGGAAACCCTGTTGAGAGACTGATTGTCGTGGATCAGTTAGGAAGTTGTTTTTTCCTCTTCCTTTGTCCAATCCCGCTAAGCTGTTGTTAGTCGGCTGGGGATTTTGTGAACATGGTCATTATTTATTCACGAGGCGTGTAAGTGGTTCCATGGGAAGTGAGCAATTGTTTTTGTCAAATGTCCACTAGCCTTGGTATGTAGAGGTCAAAAGGTCATCTATTTTTCCAAATAGTCATTTAGCAGACACTTTTATCCAAAGCCACTTAAGAGTGAGGCTGGGAACTAAGGACACTTTCAGTTGACGAACACATATGCACACAGTTTTTTGATGGTGATGTTTTTTGTTGTTTTTCTAGAGGAATTGTGGCCAGCATCTTGGTTTTCCTCTGCTTTGGGGTGACCCAAGCCAAAGATGGCCCCTTTACAAGACCACATCCTGGTAAGACAAACATTATGCATTCAAACAAACAAAGCCTTTTTAAGTTTACTTCCAGACCCTAGGTTTGTGGCAAGACCACAGGTGAAGATACTTGACTTCTTCTACTTCTTAGCAGAGTAGCATAACATAGCGATGACAGCAATCTCCATCTTTGAATCAGCAGTTTGATTCTCATTGAGGACGTTGCCAGGCTGTTGGGAATGTTTACAAAAAAAAACAACAAACAAAGAACACGGATGAAGATCCACCTCCGCCTCTTTTGTTACTGACAACAACTTAAGAGCCCACTGCTCTTCTTCAGGAGTAGTGCAGGTGTTCACTCCAGGTCTGTAATGGAGTATTGATTGCCAATCATTTCTTCTTCCTGTGGAAATGGGTTGATGCTGAGAGACCACAGAGGATCCAACATCATTCTGATCAATAGACACAATTTGGACTTGCAGTCATATGAGGGAGGGTAAATATATACTGACGGCTGTCATTCCCTGGCATAGCGTTTACACATTGCCCCTTGGGACAGCATCTGAATTAATTCTAGAAGATCTATTTCCTTCTAAAATACGTTGAATTTGGTATGATGGATATTATACTTATTTAGCAAGGCAACCACGTCTGTTGTGTCTTAAATGTAACATGTCACTTAAAGTGAATAATTGGCACTGGGCAAAATGTAGGAGTGAAATGTGGTGTTTTCTTAAGGATTTGACTCTGTAGAAGTCACAAACCACAGTGTGTTAGCTTCGGGGGGTGGGGGGGGGTTGATTCTGTGAGTGATTCATGCTTTTCCTCGGTCTCCGTTGGCATCTCATCCAAAATATCTTTAGCTTGGACATGCATCATTGCTTAGGTACTCTTCAACTGTCATGGCTCTCTGTGCAACATCTCCATGCTTCGACCCTGTTACCTTATTAAGCTGTTTAATCCCTGTCCAAAGCATGTGCTTGTCTTTGTCAGAATAGTGTTGTACACCTAATACCAAACTCAGATTCTCTCTTCCAGAACCCTCACATCTACTTATACACTGAGGATTTTCCATGGTATTGCTAGTTTAAGACAGCGTGTGACTGACTGACTCCCTCCCCTTGGAGAGCCAAAATGTTTTTGATGTCAAAGTTGTTTCCTCGCGCACCTTAGTTGGGCGATATATTGCTTGTGCCACTGCATCCTTGTATGTTGTCAGCACATGTGCCTGTTTGACTGCATGTTTGTATGTAATCATCACATACGTCTTTGTGACTGTCTGACGGGCATTCATTTTAGTGTCTCTGTACATCTGTGGAGAGTCTTGTTGCCTGACGTGTTGAGCAAGCTAAGGGTTTTTTGCCCAGCCAACCTTCTTTGCAAGCAATAACTGGGTGTGCCACAGGTAAAACATGAGCTCATAATCAAACAAATGGAAAAATCAATCATGGAAAAATCAATCAGGGAGAATCTGATCAGTTTGTATTCTTGTCAAACCGGTTAGATAGCCAGGCAATCAAGATACATTGATGAGGAAAGCTGGTCTCAATGGAAGTCAGTGTCGCCATACCCCTCCCCTTTATATGAGGCTAACCCTTACCATGGTAAACATAGGTTCCTTGGCAACAGTAGGATGTTTTTTAAATAAGAAGATGGATTTTGGTGCCACAGCAGAAACGTCAAGTAAATAGTAGCTCATACGGAAAATGTGTCTATTATGAGTAGCAATGTAAAAAAACAAACCACAGTTCAGTCTACCTGTGGGCCTCGTTGAGTGTTATGCTTATCCCTTACTTGACCCCCTTGTCTAGCCCCTCATTAAGCACATGTAGCTAAAAAAAAGTCCCTTTTGGATAATGGACTAAATATTTCCTGCTGCTTTGCTGAGATGGGTGTTCCTTGAGCGCTGCTTTCTAGGTTTGCGGAGAGAGGAGTTCACCTCTGGGGACCAAAAGCTGCTGACCAATTGGTTTCTGGTTGTTATGGGAACCATTAGAATTCTCTAGAGCCAGTTGGGATGGAAATGTTCCTGACTGTTTAGTTTACTTTTTGTTGGTGTGTGTGTATTTCGGATTACTAGGATCTCGTTTTCCACCTCTTAAGAGGTGGACTTTAGTCCTATGTTCAAAGAGTAATCCTTGACTCTCTCGTCTGTCTCTCCCTGCCTACCTACCTCTGTCTATCTCTCCATTTGTGTCTCTCTCTTTTTGTTTCTCTCTCTTCCTCGGCTTGGTGTCTCTCGCCCTATAAAGCTTACTGGCGCTTCTGGCTCTGTGTCACAGTGGTCTACGAGCTCTTTCTCATCTTCATCCTGTTTCAGGCGAGTAGTACACACACACACTCACGCACACGCATACACGCGCACGAGTAGCCACATGAGTGTGTACTATTCCAGCCCTACTTTGCTTCCATTATTCAAATAATCTGTAAAAAGCACAGATGAAGCATAGTCCAACGTCATCCACCCTCAGCGACACGTGACCCGTGATTCGCCGCACCCAGTGACGACTAGCTCAAAGGGAAACTGTCACGCTGAGCTACTTTCTAATTTAATAAAGTACTGCTACATATGGAAAAACTTGCAGAGCGCACCATCAACTTCAAATCAACAGAGAAAATTGACCTTTTACATCATTTGTTAACTAGGGCCTGTTAGAAACGTGCCTGGTCTGCTCAGGCTGATTTCTTGGGCTCCTGTACTGCTTCTCTCTGCTTTCCCGACGGCCGCTCATTCAAACGATTTGAAAGTCGACGCTGCACTTCCCTGGGCCTTCAGCAATACATCCGCCAAGTGTGAAGCCGATCAGATGAACGTTGTCGGGGAAATCTAAGGACAGAAAAACAGTTTGAAGGGCACATGCATACAGATACTCCTCCTAGTTAAAGATAGATGGAGTATGTAAATTCTGGTCCAATGACGATTGTCCTACTTTGCAGTATTTATTTTTATTCTGCTGCGTTTGTGGAAAAAATACTTGCTGACCATGATTTTCACACAACACGTATATGAGGCAGTACTCTCGTTGCTGTTCCCCTTATTTTGAAATTAAATGAAAATTATTTAATGTGAAGCCAATTCTTTGAGTGCTTTCTCTCAATGTAAACGTTTGGGATTGCAGAGTGGTGTTTGCTGAGAATCTGTACAGGACTAGAGAGTACTTCTGGAATATCTCTTCGATGTTTAGATTTGTCTACGCTTAAATGAAACCCACGGGCTGAAAAAACGAGCAGTTCTTCCGTTGTCTTGTCGACCCGGACCCATTTCCCACAAAGTGTCAGTTTCTTGGCAAGCCAAGAGCAGCCCTATGGACAAAACCACCGGATGCGCTTTCTAGGGGATTTTTGAAAGGCGCAGACATACTATCTCTAAAGACCGTCACCCCTCCAACCCGCTCTTTACCACTAGTATTCCCCCGCCACACACTTTCATCAAAGAAAAACGAATTTGGGTCAGCCTCTGTAATTTTCCATGCAGTTCTATTTCTGTCCCCACTGCCCCCCCCTCCATATTTAGGTGTTCCGAAAGGCTCATATTTGCGTACATTTCCAACAAAACTCTGAATGACCTCCAAAGCATCGGGTTCATTTCACACATAACTGGAGTCGTATACGTAGCTGGTGTAATTGATGTATATTAAACTGCATTCGTACATGTATTTCTTTGTGCTGATGTGTTTCTCGTTCACCTGTTACCTCAGACGGTGCACGATGGACGGCAGTTCATGAAGTTTATCGACCCCAAGCTGGGGGTGCCCCTCCCGGAGCGAGACTATGGGGGCAACTGCCTGGTCTACGACCCGGGCAACAAAACGGACCCGTTCCACAACCTCTGGGTAAGCCACAGCACCTCCAGCTGCTGGTGGGTAAACCACGCCCCCCCCCCCCCTTCTCTGCTGGATGAGACACCCCCCCCCCCCCCCCCCCCCCCCCCCCCAAGTCTGACACATGGCAGACTTTGGATTTTCACCATGACGATGCTGACCCAAATCTGCTAGATAATGATGTCAGCCGTGTGTTTCCCTAGCCTGTGAAATAAGGAAAGCAGGGCAGTGTTGTTTAGGGGGGTGTTTGGCCTGTTTTTCAGTCCGCCATACTAAATATAGTCTGAATAAGAACTGCAACACATTTATTGTGTAACGTGGAACCAGAAACTGATACGGACGGCTTTATCAGCCAAGCACGCTTTGAATAGGCTAGGATTTTAAGTGTTTAGTTTACATGAAAGCAATATGAAAATAGTTGATTGACTGCAACAATGTTTTGACAACAGAATGTTATTTGTCTCCTCAGGACAAGATGGACGGCTTTGTTCCCGCTCACTTCCTGGGCTGGTACATCAAGGTATGTTTCATCCTTTCATTGACGCTCATTCATTCACATGGCACGCTGTGGAACAAAGTGCTGGCGTAGCTCAGCTCCCTGGCCTCCATAACATAGCAGAACATTCCCCACTGTTAAACACGCATACAACCAGGATTAAATGCCCTGCCAAGTTCTCCAGTTACGCTATTGTTTCCCAATAGTATACTTACTCTTAGAATAGCAGTAGCCCAGTTTTAAAAAAGGTGTAATTATGCCAGATAAATTATACCACCTTAAGGACTTGAGGTGTTAATCAATCCAATAACTGATTGTTATTGGATGAGTGAATATGAGTGCTGTGATAGGATGTGTTTGTGTTTTTTTCAAAACGAGTCATAGTAATTGCAGAGGATCTGTTACATGTTCTCATATATCACTATTGTATATCTTCTCTTCCAGCTTGATGTCATTCCTTAATATCTGCTCTCTCTCGCTCTACACAGACGTTGATGATCCGTGATTGGTGGATGTGTATGATCATCAGCGTGATGTTTGAGTTCCTGGAGTACAGCCTTGAGCACCAGCTGCCCAACTTCTCAGAGTGCTGGTGGGACCATGTAGGTCACCCGACTCATCCTGTTATTATTTCCTTGTTCTCTTATTTATTTGGTGTGTTTGTTGTTCTAGATTCCTGAATCCCCCTCACTGGGGATGCATATATCACCCATCTTTAAAGATGAATCATGACACCCCTAGGAAATATATTTCCTAGGGGTGCAACGGATCACAAAACTCACGGTTCGGATCGTGTCACGGTTTTTGAGTCACGGGTCGGATCATTTTCGGATCAACAACAACAAATAATAATAAGATAACAAGACAAATGTGACTTTAAATAAAATCTTCAAATGTGTAAAAACAAAATAAAGTGAAAAATTAGGTAATAATCCTGCTTCTTTTAAGCATAGTCAATATTTAAAAAAATTGCAGTCTGAGGCATTATTCCGTCTTCTTTTTAACATGGATAGCAAATAATCCCTAACCCTGGATTTACAACTTTAAATTCAGGATGTCTGCATTGCCTGGGCAGAGTTTAGAGTCTACACTCTCCCCAGGCAATGCAGACATCCTCATCTTCTTTTTTTTCATCAAGTATGGTAGCGAAATACAGTTTCTGTCGTGTTTTATTTGGCATTTTTTAAATCCATAGATTTCGGTTGGAAGACTCATTGCTCATTGCAAGGGGGGTTGGTTGTAGTCTTTTCGCTCGGTTCTAGCCCTACTGTTGATACGGAGAACCGAGCGAAAAGATTACAACCAAACATAAACATGTCCGGTTCCGGTTTCTGTTTCAAGTGGATTTACGGACTGCCAAATAAAACAAAATAGAAACTGTATTTCGCTTCGATACTTGATGATGTTGTTGATACCGGAATTGTCCTTTAAACATGCGCTGATCACGTGAACGCACAGCTTTTTTTTTTATCAGCCGATCCGCGGATCACTTGCGTCCCGAACCGTGAGGGTTGATCCGTACGGATCACGGGTAACCCGTGAACCGTTGCACCACTAATATTTCCCAATATATAGTTTAGTCATTTCGCCAGATACTTTAATCCAAGGTCACTTACATGTGAGGCTGTGAATAATCAATGCATGCAATTAAAATTGGAAGAACTCTCAAAGCCTCATCATCTAATACCAGCAACATAAGCATTGGCCAAAAAGGGGAATTAGTAGTTTGGGTGATTCAAATTTAAATATTCATATTTCCAAAAACAGGCACAAAGTAAAAATAGCATAATCTGTTTCTTCCCTGATAGTTAGAGCAGATACCATTCGGAGAAGACATTTCCTACAAACCCTAACAAACTACAATGTCAGATACTTTGCCCTGATCCAAGGCCTGGAGAAACAGAACTTTTTTCATTCCACTCCTATCTGATAAAGTCAATCCTTGGTAGGCTGTACTGACATTACTGCCGACACTGTATGGAATGAAGCACGGCCTGTAGCAGCCGACTTTTAACAACGTGCAGGTCACTGAACGTACTGTCTGTCAAGCTCGGGGTCGTAACCACTTTAGAAGGTTGACTGGATGTATTAATAACCAGCAAGAAGCAGAAGGCCTGTAGAAGGCTAAACTAAGCATATTTTCTGCTCACTATCATAAAACTGACTCCGTCTTGCGTTCCTTTTTATAGATTGTTGAAGCATAAGATGTACTTTATTAATCCCGGACATGAAATATGGATGTCACTACAGTAATAGGAATTAAATGGAGTTCCTTATGCAAGTTCCTTATGTAAACATAAAATTATAATAATAATAATGACAGAGCAGCATCTTGAATAACAAGTGAAAAGATATAATCATTTAAAATACAATATGCAAAAATAGACCCACAAATATTAACACACACATCAAGAGAAACAAAAAAAAAAACATAATTGAGGAACATAAGAGTTTCAGCTTGTGGGGAAAATTACTTCATCAGCACGTGAGTAGGCAGACACTGCATGTCATGAAGGCATGGTGCTGATTGTGCTCCCCTCTCCCTCCAGTGGATCATGGATGTGTTGTTGTGCAACAGTCTGGGCATCTACTGTGGGATGAAGACCCTCGGCTGGCTGTCCATGAAGCCCTACCAGTGGCAGGGGCTCTGGAGCATTCCCACCTACAAGTAAGCAGCATGACTCGATGTGATGTTACTTGTTCTCACTTTTGTTGTTTCTAGTCCCTCCTTTAATTGATGTTCCCCTTTTATCTCTACTGATTATATTTATGCTATTTAATTAATTGTTAAAACATTTTTTTTGTTATTTTTGCAATTGTATCTCCATCTATAGATCGAGATATATCTATAGATATAGGCTATTTAGGTATATCTATCTATTTATCTTAATAATTTAATTGTTTTGCCTTAGAAAATGGTGGGCTTTGTAGGGCGGTGTGTAGCTATAACCCGGTCCTCTGTCTAAAGGGGGAAGATCAAGCGCATAGCCTTCCAGTTCACACCTTACAGCTGGGTGAACTTTGAGTGGAAGCCCGCCTCCAACCTGCGACGCTGGCTGGCCGTGCTGGGCATCATCTTCATGGTACGACCGGCCTCTTTCTGTCAGATCAAACATGGATGCAAGCAAGCATTTATCCACTGTTCCTGAGTTCACTGTCGCTTTGGTTGAAAGAGTCTGATACATTTAAAACGGTAAAATGGTTCAAAGAGTAAATGATGCCAGTTTGATGATTTGGCCATTTATTTGGTGCCTCAATTCAGTTTAACGTTGATTTTCTCTTATCTGTTTTGACATGAGGACATGACTTACCCGATTTAAATTAAATTAGTCACTTTTCTCATAGTCTAATATGTATATGTCCTTGAAGAGCTTAACGTCATACCATGGGCTTGCTAACTGACAAAGACTACCGGTATGTACATGACATGATGTGTGATTAAGAGATCCAACCCAGCAGACCAAAACATGAGACAAGTCTTCCGCTGTTCTATTCTATTGAGGAATAATATGATTCATGACTAGAATGATATGCTGTTCACGCTCCTGTCCTCTCGATCATCAGAGCAGCTTAGCACGGCAGCTCGTAAACGTGAGCTGCGTCAAGTCAAATCAGGAACACAGATTTACAAATCAGGAACACAGACATTAGCAGCCTAAGGGTTAGGAAACCGCTTTGACCCAGAACAAACAAAATTATATAAGTGATATATATTGTCTGGGTCCTCAGTTCTTGCTGGCGGAGCTCAACACCTTCTACCTGAAGTTTGTTCTGTGGATGCCCCCGGAACACTACCTGGTGCTGCTGCGACTCGTCTTCTTCGTCAACGTGGGGGGCGTGGCCATGCGGGAGATCTATGACTTCATGGACGACCCGTAAGTCCCCCCGGCGACCGTATCTGTCTGCTTAATTATTTTCTGCAAAAATTTAACATAACAAAAAGATCTGTTAGCTCTAACCCATCTAATACTAATGGGTGGGGGTTCTAAAAATGGATATAACCTTTTCTTCGCTTTGCTAATGGCTCTTTGTTAAAGAAAATCCATACCCTTGACTGTGGAGAAAATAAAATGTATTTTGAAACCCTTTTTCAAGCCTTTCAATTGGCTGCCATTGGTGACACTGCCATTGGTGCCACTACGGACGTTCTCCATAAGCGGATATGAGAAATCGGGATGTCAATGAACTCTTTCTCCTGGTTGGGGTGAAGAGTTCCCTCTGTCCGCCAATCAGTGTGTCCCACGCTTAGTGTTTTTGGACTGAAGTCCGGATCATGTGGGCTCAATTTGTGCGATGCTCTGTGTCTTTTTAGTTCAACAGATCAGGAATTGTAGGGTCATGAGGAATGAGGCTATCCATTATTGAATGGTCTCCATGGCAACTATGGGGCTAACCAAGGTTACTATGTATTTGTTTGTATTTGTATCTGTGCAACCTACTTACCGAACTATTGCAGATAGTTGTTTACTGCAGTGCTGGCATGGTTCATCGTTTGGTCAACCGGCCATGCTTCTAATAATCAGTTGTTTATCTGAAGTTCTAAGAACAACAAACATTTGCTTGACAAATGTTGACAACAAACAACGTTTGGTTTGGCTTTCCTCTTGTCAGATCACTCTGAAATGGCTTCCCATTTTTGAGGGATCTCTTTTGAGGGATTATTTAGCTGAAAGGTTGATTGAAAACTTTATTGAACAACAATTAACAGAAGTGTTCAAAAGGATTAAAAACACCATGAAGCCCAGAGGCTTGCTTCCGTTTCCATTGGTCCTTTAGATGGAAAGAGAGAAACAACACATGGACTAAGACATGGAGAACAAACACACAGCACATGGACTACAGCGTTGAGGAAAAAAAAGAAGAGGTTCTGGGTCTGATTCCCCAGAGGGCCTACAGTAAACATGAAGTAGGCCTCCTTCAGCAAGTATCTCTTGTTATTCCATCCTAACCCTGAGTGACGTTTCGACCCCCAACAGGAAGTTCCACAAGAAGCTAGGCCAGCAGGCGTGGCTGGTGGCCGCCATCACGGTGACAGAGTTCCTCATCGTGGTCAAGTATGACCCCAACACCATCATGCTGCCCATCCCGTTCTTCGTCACGCAGTGCTGGTTCCTGGGTATCTTCCTCATCCTCTCCTGGACCCTGTGGCGCTTTTTCATCCGGTGAGTCTGATGAGTATGATGTGTTGAAGCACAAAACGTATGGAGCAGGAAACGTATTGAACACAATGTATGGACGCACAAAACGTATGGAGCAGGAAACGTATTGAACACAATGTATGGACGCACAAAACGTATGGAGCAGGAAACGTATTGAACACAATGTATGGACGCACAAAACGTATGGAGCAGGAAACGTGTTGAACACAATGTATGGACGCACAAAACGTATGGAGCAGAAAACGTATTGAACACAATGTATGGACGCACAAAACGTATGGAGCAGGAAACGTATTGAACACAATGTATGGACGCACAAAACGTATGGAGCAGAAAACGTATTGAACACAATGTATGGACGCACAAAACGTATGGAGCAGGAATCGTATTGAACACAATGTAGGGAAATACAAAATGTATGGAACAGGAAACGTATTGAACACAATGTAGGGAAATACAAAATGTATGGAACAGGAAACGTATTGAACACAATGTAGGGAAATACAAAATGTATGGAACAGGAAACGTATTGAAACCAATGTAGGGAAATATAAAATGTATTGAACACAATGTAGGGAAATACAAAATGTATGGAACAAGAAACGTATTGAACACAATGTAGGGAAATACAAAATGTATGGAACAGGAAATGTGTCAAACACAGTGCATTGACCGCAAAATAAATGGAATACAAAACATATTGTATGAAAAAGTTAGGAATTTTATATTTTTAACAGTTGAAACACAAAATTAGATAAACACAAAATTAATTTAACTGGAGATGTTGAAAAGTATAAAAAATAATAATTAACATTCAACTTCAGAGTTCGGGACATTAAATGTGAGATGAATCATTGGATTAGCCCACTAGTTGGTACAGTGCCCACTGGAGTTTGAAATGTGTTGTAGCTACCTTTGAATGAAATGTAAGATCATATGTCTATGGTGTAACTGTAGAAATATAACCACTCCACAAAAATGGCAATGAAATGTTATCAGTAAGAAGAATATAGCTGATTTTATAATTGTGTTACTATCAAAAAAGCTGTTTTCATTATGTTTATAAATTGGTGTCCCTGCTGATATCTGAATATTTTCAAATGCAATTCACAATATCTCTATTGTAGCGTATTGTAGCGTCACATGTTGACCTACAATAGGCCTTTACCAGGGGAGATACTTTCTTGTGTGGTTTTGGTGTCTGTCACTCAGTGATTTTATGTTGTATAAAGGTTAATCACGTGCACCAAAACTAACTGAAGAACACCATCGGTGCGTTGACATTGTCACGGTGAACTTCTTGGCAAATACATCGGTTCACGAGCTCAAATTTCTCGCATTTCTGACCACATCCAGGTTTATTTTCCTTATTTCTAAAAATGTTGCAATAGTTTGGTTTTATTTTTCACATTCCGGTGTGGCCTCTGTGTAATACTGCCCCTTACTGGCCAAAAGCAGGTATTGCTCTATCGTCGGCAACATTTCAAGTTTATTTATATTTTGTATGTGTTCTTCCCCTGACTCCCTGCCCCGCCCACATCTCCCTGGCTCCGCCCCCTACTTGTTTTCTAGCTGTAGTGCTCATGAGCAGAGAGGTAGGTTCCTGGTCTGTTCTCTCCCACCACCTGCAGCTGCCCTCCTTTTAGTTCTTGTGTGATGTCTATTCGTTTTTTTCCCCCCCCTCCCGTTTGTGGTTGGGGGGGGGGAAAAAGTGATTTCTATCTGCATTACTCCCAGAACATCACCGGCCAGTAGCGATGCGGGGTCAATCAGCTCAAATTAAACTGCAGTATGCAGTTTGTATATGAAAATGTGCGTTTCAGACGTTTTCAGTGTGCTTCTGTCAACTCTGAGTTCCGCTTTTGTGCACTCTCCTGGGTATACAAACGTGTGTGTGTGTGTGTGTGTGTCCTCCGCCCGTGTTCATGATATCCACCCTCCCTCCGCCCACTCCACAGTGACATCACGCTGCGCTACAAGGAGACACGGCGGCGCCAACAGGAGCGTCCGGTGGGCAATGGCAGCGCCAGCGGCCCCTCGGGCCGCAGCCGGCTGAACGGCAGCTGGGACTCGGTGCGCCAAAGGAGGTCCTAGCGGCCCTCGGCTCCTCGGCTCAGTCACACGCACAGGGAGGCAAGGGTCTGCACAGGAAGGATCGTCACGCTGGGTCAATAAAGAGTGGTGGTGGTAGAAGCAGCAACACTAGTAGTGGTGGTGTTGGTGGATCAGGCCTCGGGTGAGTGGGAGGGGGGGACACTGGTGTGAGTGACACTATTGGGCTGGGCGGATGAGGGAGGGTGGACTAGGCTGCGGAAGGCGCACAAGTGCGCTTTGTGGTTGTTGTGCCTGAACCCGAATTTTCGAGGAGTCATTCCAAGGCTGGCTCGGCCGCTGTTGGCACCGAAATGCCGTTGGAGAGCAGGGGGGCGGTGGGTGTGGTTTTCGTCATGCTAAAGGGATTTACCTCATTGTATTTTCTTTTGTAATTAGGGAACCATGTGGGCTTGTACACAGGAGGAAATTATTTTATATTTTGTAATTATTATGTTGATTTGGATTCTTGGTGATTGAAAGTCAGGGGCTGGTGGGGTTATGGTGGTTGTTGTTTTTATAAGGATTGTTGTTGGTGAACATAAGCAGAGGGGACAATTGGTTACCAGGAAAAAGACAGGACGTACAGTATCTATGGTCTGTCCCCACCTCCTCTCTCTCGCTCTCTGTCTCTCTCTCTTTCTCTCGCTCTCTTTTGCTTTACCAATATGGAGGACCCTTTGGTTCTGTTGCGTATTTTTCCGACAGACCACAGAGAGAAGTTAGACCCCAGTCTTGCCATCAACGATTTCTGATTTTTCTGAATCATTGCTCCTATGCAATCTCCAATATTTGCCTGGTCGTTGATTTCCTGGGAGGCACAATGTGGAACAGGAGTGTACAAATGAACTAATTGTTATTTTCCATCATGTTTTGTGTAATTGCAATGGCCATGGGGCTGCCCAGCAACTGAGGAATTGCTTGGCTGAAAGAACAATTTAGAATTGTTTGTATTTTCCTTTTTGTTTTTGTGCTCCTCAATTGGGTGTTTGTCATTTGAACATTTTCTTTTCATTTTAAATACCTTGTCAGCAGTGTTTCTCGGTCCTACATTCACAGTTATGGTTTACACAGAGTTGATGGTCTCAGCTGTTGACTCACACTAAGCAGGGCTTTCTGCCCTTTCCATGGTCCCGATCACTTTCAGACTACGAGTGGAACATGGTTGAAAAACAAACATAAACTTCTTTGGCTTTTGTTCTTGAAAAGAGGACAGCAATAGTTTGTAAAATTAAATTAAACCTGTGTCTTATTTAATGGTATGTATGTAAACGTGCTTTAGGAGTGATAGCTTTGGCCGTCATATGTGTAAGCGTTTTTTTCGTTTTGCTGCCTACCTTTTTTTGGATAGGTCGATGGTGGGCACTATATAGTTTGGCCTCAAGTCTTGTCTTAGTAAAGTTAGTCATGAGAAATCTGCATCGCTTTAAGGAACACATCCAGGGCAATCACACGCTCATCGCTAAGCTAAATTACGGTTCTCCAGTTAGGATGTGTCGTTATGACCATACGCACTTCACTTTGTGGTTCTCTAGAGGTATGCCATGTGCTTGCTTCTGTGCCCTTCTATATGGAGTATTTGAGCAAATCCTGGTTTTGAACTGACTTTGTAAACAGGCATAGTGCATGGGATCCATTCGGTATTAAAGAGTATGGGTTGTTGGAAAGGGAGAAGGAGTCGCCATTATACTTACACTTTTTAGCTTTGCCATGCACCACCTGCAGTCTACCAAAGCTTGGAGCTCATTCTTAAGCCATACGTGATACAGGAGCCATCTTTTAACAATGAGCTGTTTTTTCATTTGGATTCTTCGGTTGTGTTAAAACAAACTCATTATTAGGGTGAACGGACAGGGACTATTGGCATAATCCTTGTCAAAGCAAAATGTACGATTATAAGAAGGGAAGCTCTGACACTGCATTAAATAGCTTTAAAAGCACGAGTGGAACTAGGCATAGCTTGAATGTGTACAGTTGCATTAAATGGGCCGTCTGGTTAATCCTATGATTAGATTTAGAAGTCTAAAAAAGGAACGTAATAACTTGATGTCAACTGGTTTTAAATCAGAAGATTAGCAAATAGGCAAATATGAATAAAGAAGCAGCAACATATAACGTATAGCATTTGATTGGAACTTTGATTCAATGTGTACTATGCGTGGTTCTAATTGCAAGTTTGTCAGAATAAAAACAAAAAACATTGTTTTCCAAAGATTTAAAAAGACCGTTCTACAGGTCGTTTCGCCATTGAGTAATCGGTTTTGAGCTAGTACATACCTTGTATCCGGTGTGTGTTTGTGTGTGTAACATGAACCCAACTGCAGATCCAGTCATTGGATCGATGCCATTTATTATTTTCTAAAGGATGTAATCTGAAACTATTGTGTTCAAAGTAGTCTTTCTAGTCTTTCTCTGCTTAGAGTTTGTAGTCAATACGTTTTAGGACGAGGTAAAGGAATCCATTTTCTTTTTAGTCTGACATGCTATATTCTGAGAGGAAGGATATATTTTTAAGCATTTTTTTAAGTTTACACTGGCCAAAGAAAAAGCTGCACTGTATATATTGCATAGCCATTTATTCATTACATATTTGGCCCCCTTTTTCTTTTAATAATGTGTAACTAAATAACTACAATTTCTAAATATCTGAAGTGTCAGTCTGTGGTCGTTCTACTGTGCTGTGTAATTCTGTCCAATTGAGAATTTACAATGTTCTAATGAGTAGACTTGGGACCGGGGATTAAATATTGAGGAATATTCCAAATTGCACTCAATATTGACTCTGATTGTCTCTGCATTGTTAGTGACTTTAAAACAGCAATTGTCTGCACATTGTGTAATGCAACTAACTATATAGAAATGGCAATGGTGTACACAGAGTTCTGCAGGGGAGGGGGCTCCCTTTCTTTTCAATTACACAAAACAAATCCCTGGTCCCATCTCCTTGACGATCAGACAAGCTTAAGCTTTTTTTTTTTTTTTTTGGACTTGGTTAGTTACAAGTGACTGTCCTAGATGGAAATACAAATATGAAATGCTGCTGTACCTTATTTTATAATGTTTTCAATAAAATAAACAAAAACTAGGATAAATTGCCTGTGGTGCCTGGACTTAAAAAGTAAGTATTTACTGATTTTATGCCACATGATGGCAGTGTATCCCACTGTATTAGGGGCCAATTGGATAAATAATTGCAGAGATTTTTAAATCAGTTCTTTATTGCATAGCGGTCTCAATTTAGCAAATGTCATTTTGAATACGCATGCATGCCAATTACAAATAACACCCTTTTAACAAAGACACTCATGTGAATATAAGTCTTACAAAAACTGCGTCTAGTGCAATTATTAAAGGTTTTCCTGGAATTCCCTGAAGTTGGAATAGTTATAAAAGGTATCCCCAAAAGCATAAAATATATTTAGAAAGTATTTAATTGGAGAAAGTAGATTGGGTGTATTTTCATTAACCCATTGCACTTACTATATACTGGTAGCAGGGAATCTGGGACTCTTTACAAAATACATTCACTTTAAAGTTTGTTCCAAATAGAATCGGTTGTTGGATTCCCAAGAGGAATCCATACACATATTATACATGTATTAAATAAGCAAAAGCTGTGCAGGTGTGCCTTTGGAGAAGCTATAAACTGTTACAGAACAGTGTGTTTACAAGGAGTATGGCGTCACAAGGCTGTCGAATGACTGGCTTTAGTCAAAGCAAGTTTGTTACTAGTTCTTTGGTGATACTACAATACAAAAGAAGGCACTGGTCTAAGTGAATGCCAGGAGATAACGGATCATGTCGAATACAACATTGCAATTCAATTGAGCCCATATTGTAACCTACATATGTGTATGCTCTTTAGTCGGTGGTGACATCAAGATCCCAAACAAAGTTTAACTTGCATGTGCGCAAACATAAAAACCAAAACAATGAAATAAGTGATCACACTAAAACCCCAATCAGTAACTTGTTGTGCCGATCTCATTTCGCGAACCGCCTTTGTAAATTAACGACGTAACCAAACGGTCTGTACTCTAAAAGTCATAAAACATACTCATCCATTCTGTTTGGGTTTTCTTTACAAACACTCTAATCTCCTTGACTCTTAAGATCCATGCCTTTAACCGAGTGCAGGGGGCTAGGACCTGACCAGCTTGAAGCCCTGGCCCGTGTCTAGGATAGCGGGCGGGAACCAGTTCAGCTTGAGCCTCCGCAGGTACCGTTGGAGGACGCCGCAGCCCCAGAACACGTCCAGGCCGCAGGCCCACAGCGCCAGCCGGACCACGGGGTAGGTGACTCTGGGGAAGTAGGTCTGCCAGTGTCTGTTGACGTCGCCCTCGGTGGGCAGGTGCAGCGAGTAGTCGCCCCAGTGGTGGGACACGCCGTAGACGGCCGACACGGGGCGGCCCGGCTCCGACCAGCGAATGTCGGCGCCGGGGTTGCAGTTGAACTCCACCCAGCGGTGGGTGAAGTCCCCGAGCTGGCCGGCATCCTGCACCTCTGGGTCGGAGGCGGGCGAGAGGGTGGCGCCCTGCACCGCCACATAGAGGCCGGAGTCCTCACGGCCCACCTCGACGCGGCACACCTCCTTGGCCCAGGGAAGGGCGTTGTCCACGTCAAGAACCAGGATGAGACGGGAGCAGGCCCCGGCATTCTTCTTCCGCCACCACTTGATGATCTGGTCCAGCTGCAGGGTGTCTCCACCTGGACGGCCAGGTGGATGTCACACCGAAGGAGACAACGACACGTTACGGTCTAATGAACCTCGACCTAAATACAACTACACAACAAGTGAGTGTAAGAGCTAAGGAATATAACGCGTATGGTCATTTGAAATGCCATTGATCAATTATGTGCATCGTTGATAAATAAATAGGAAAGGTTGTCAGGGTTTCAAACGAATGTAAAATAATTGAATAGTTCAGCTCTGCCACGTATACAAATAAGAGCTCATACTACTCGTAGGTTTAGCTACTGTAGCACTTTGAATATTTCACGTTATCAGAGCTGAATGCTGTAAGATTCACTGTCGATCGCCCGAAAATGAATTGTTTCTTTTGATAAGCTTTAAAGCCATTTATCAAACATTTGGTGCTTAATGTTGCAGTTGAATTTACATATTTGGTTCATCGATAATTATAAAAGGAAATGTTTACCTTTTCTTGGTTGGTAGTAAGATAAAGCAAGCACATTTAATGAACCACTTTAGACTTTTTCAGAGTTTGAGGGCATTTGCTATAGTCTAAAATTATTAAGTGCAAAATAACTATTCGAGTAATCAACTACGAAAACAATCGTTACTAGTTGCAGCGCTACAATAATTTCGCCAACCCTCCATGATTTGTAAAAACCTTTCGGCAATTCATTTCAGACTTTATAGAGTCACCAGCACCACAGGGCGCCTCAAATGCACGTGGTCCTCAGTCCCGCTCACCTGCCAGAGCCCATTCCCCGGAGCGGTGCGTGTGTCCGCTGTAGTACACCACGTAGGTGTCGTGGCGCGGGCCGTCGGCCGTCCGCTGCTCCAGGAAGCTGCGCAGCTTGGCCTGCATGGCCTCCAGGCTCAGCCCGCTGGTGGAGTAGTCGCAGCCGAAGTTCTCGATCATGTGGTGGGCGAAGAAGAGCTGCACCTTGTTCAGCATGTCCGTGGAGCGCTGGTTGAGCTGCTGCACCTGGTCCGGGGGCAGCAGCATGGGCTGGCCGTCGAGGCTGGATGGGGGTGGAGGAGGGACGGTGAGCTTTTGGAGGAGGCTGAGGCAATCCCTTCTCTCAACTCATGGCTGCTCACTTGGTTTTGAGCTCTTGCGTTGTTGATGCACAGCAAAATGGTATATAGTATTCAAAGAGTGTGAGTCTCCAAAAAATGTGATTAAGATATTTTAAGCAAATCAATTTCCAGATGTTTGCCTACAGAGGGGTGTTGAAGCTTTCTAAAGAGGAATGAGATAATGTCCAATCTTATATCCTACCAATCCTAAAATATCTTTTTACTGCTTTTTCCTATACTGTTCATAGATGAAGTCATTGGCTGGCATTCTAAAAGGTGTAGGACAGCTTATGTGTGGGCACCGACTACCTGCAGTAATTAGTGGGGATGACCACAGCGTAGCCCACGCAGGTTCCCCCCAGACTGTTGCCCAACTCGTGGAAAAGCCCGTGAAACAGGGACTCCAAGAGCAGCACCAGCAGGGACATGCTGATGGAGAGGCTGCGGACCGACTGGGGAGAGAGACAGGGAGTCACTTTCAAGTCAGGAAAACTTCAGGCTGAAACCAAATGTGCAAAAAGGGCCCCTATTTTACCACCAAATGTGAGATATCAGATGTATTGACTAAGGACCTTGTGGACTGTATCAACTGGTTGATTGGAGCCACCCATCCCACATCCGGCTGGCCACTCCAATTTGTGATGTCCCCAAAATTTTGAAATGTAGACGCTTTAAATGACTCAGTGACTAACCTCACAACTGGTTGTAAAATGGGGGCAAAATGCATTATATTGTATGCAATCATTCAGCCTACCATCCATGCCAGAGCTGCCAAAATGAGGGTGGACAGCAGCGTCAATAGAACGAGGCGTTGTGAGATGAGGCAGAAGTGTCGCACGCCTTTGGATGCCATGACCTTGTCTAGACTGTTGAACCCTGACCCCTGGGCCATGCACACTCTCTGGCAGGCGCTGATTTTGGTGTGGAAGCCCCATAAGGTGATTAAGAACACCAGGTGGATGATGCCCCAGAAGAGCATGCAGACCACGAAGGCTGGAATCATCAGGTACAACTGGCCCCCGTCCGACAGCCTAGACGCGGCCAGAACGAGGAACGTCACCTCCACCACCAGCAGTAGGGGAAGGAGGGACAGCCGTCGCCAGCCTCGAGCCGCTAGGAACGGCTGCCAGCGCTCGGTCAGAGACGAGCCGCTGAAGTAGTAGTCGAGTAGAGGGTCGCACATGAGTTGGCTCAAGAAACACGCCAAGGCAAACTGGTTGGTGGACACGTCCGGGACCTTGATGAACAGGAATTCGCCGACGAAGGCGAACCCGATTAGGTTGGGAATTGTGAGGAGAGCTTTCACCCGAAGAACGACCATCAGTACCGCCAGCGCACCCACAAACACCGCCACACTCGGAGAACTGCTGACCGCGAATGACACGATGCCAAAGCCGACCAGCTCCATCCGCTCCGCCGTGGTGAGGAAAGCCGGACGGTACTTCGCGCATCCGCATATCCGCTCCAGCAGAGCCCAGAGAGTTCTGAGAACCGTACTAGTCAAGAGCAAGTAGTTGGTGGTCTGCTCCATCACGCCGTGGTCGAGGGCAGGACTACCCACGAAGCACAGGAGACCCAACAGAGACCCCAGCCACAGGTGGATCAGACTTTGGCTTACTTTCTCCATGTGGAAGTAACAGTGAAGTACAATCGCTAATCCGAGGCCAGCGAGGGCCAAAACGAAGATGATGAGCATGTTGGCCTCTTGGCTGATTTCCCATCGTGCATATATCCCGAGGCAGATCGCCACCAGCAGATTGACGCGGGACAGATAGTCCAGGGCCCGTATGGAGGAGCGGATGGTCGCCTCTCCACGGACCTCTTGCAGCCGGGCCATGGCTGCGCGCAGGCAGTGGGTGACGCCGTAGCGCATAAAGCGGCACATGCCCTCTCCGTGCAGCACACGACCTCGAAGAAAACGTCGGCTCACCGTGTCATTTTAAAGCAATGGTCTTGATTCTGCGTCTGTTAGGTGAGCCATGGCCAGCCTTTATGGAGTTAGATCTGACAGGTCATCGATTAGCATGAGTAGCTAACCTAACTTTTAATGTTGGCTATTTGACGGAGGACGGGGCCATCTGATGTGACGCAAATGGCCGTTTCATTTTCGTGCATGATGAGCAATAGCCCAAAGCCGTTCCATCAATGCCGGCAAAGTGTCACTCGTAAAGTAACGTCGCTTCCTGAAGTAAGTTAAGTGCGCCGAAAGTTTTGGTCAGATGACATCCGTCCGAGTGGCTACGGCAAGAGCGTAGAGTCAAGTTATGTTCGTCTCAAAACGTAATAACACACATATTGGGTTTCATAGGGCACAAACCCTGCTCTCCGTGTAAAACGACAAACTTTCTCAGATGCGCTCACGAGACGGCTGTGTATGACGTTGTCAGAAGTTGATCTTGACACCTATTGAAAGTGTCTTCCCACGGAGACGGCTCTCCCCTGGCGTCTTTCCATTGCAACACCAAGAGCTCGTTGATATTTGGTCGGTGGTCATACTTGTAGATTGTGAGGGGTGAAAAAATAGGCATAAGGCACCTTTAACAGCTAATTATTACAAAATGCTGCAGTAAAAACACTTCAATCAGCACAGAGGTACGGACATGTTGAACACATGGAGGGTTGTAGGAAATAATTTGTTAAGATTTTTTTTATCTTCGTTTTCGTTTTTTATCAAAAACCGGTCATCATGACTTTGTCAAAGACGAAAACGAAAGAAAGCGTGTGCAGATGGCATGCTCGCTGCGTTGCGTTTAGGTAGAACCGGTTTTCCGCTATGGCTCGGGCAAAATGACATTATCACGTGCGGATATATTACTTCTTTACAGCAGTCAAACCCGAGGCTTGACACGCAAACGGGTTCTCCGCTGCTGAATAGCAGCAGCAGTCGAACCTGTGCTACCAAGTTGAATGAATGAGTTGGGGGCGGGGCCGGACCTGAGCCGGGGTCAAGGGTCAAGCTCCGCTCAAGTTTGACTGTGTTGGTTGGTTATTAGTGGCAGACAAGTGTCGGATGAGGTACCAAATAATTTTCCATCATGTATTATTATTTTTTATGTGATGGGTCTCAAATCGGAATCGGGACCACTCAATCTATAATGTGAATTGAACCTTAGATAGTGGTTCTTATGTAGATGGAGACAACTAATGAGACACGGACACATGACATGTACAATACTTTATAAAAATGGAACCATAAGCACACCTTGTTCTGCAATGTCAAAATACTTTGTAAAGCATTGTTGTAATGCAAGCGGACCAATGTCAACACTGGAAGACAAATGCAACCACTTATCACAAAATAAGATCACTTTTTTTCTCGTCAGTACAGTGAAAATACAGGTGATATCAGCAGAGATTCGTATTTGCTGGCGAAAGACCAGAGGGAATGCAGTAGTAGTTATTAAATGCGGAAAACCTATCCTGTAAACCAACAATATATTTTAACAATCAACTTTGGACAACGTAGAATTTCACAAAGGGTGTTCATATATTCATAAATACTTTTCAAGGGAGTGTGAATAGGTTTCCAACACAAACATGGAGAAGGCACCTCAGAAGATTGGATATTCTATAATGAACACGGTCATGTTTAGGACATGGAGATGAATCGGCCTGAAAGTGCCCTTGTAGATATTAAAAGTAAAGTGCTATCAGCAAGCTGTGACAGCATGAATTCAAAATTCAACAATCACTCTTATTTAACACACACAACTTCCGCCACTCGTTGCCTGTTAAAGGGAACACAGTACAGGCCTTCACACGACATTTCAAGCTAGTGTTGTTTTTTTTTCTATCAAAGATTAGATTAGACTTTGTTGGCTATTGCTAACATAAATTTGCCTCTAAGGCTTGTTTATGACTAAGAAATATTCAGGAAAAAAAGCTAATTGGCACATATCCCACCACTACTATGAAGTACTTTGAATTTACAAAGTTCAGATCAAAAGGTCATAACCTAAGGCAAGAATTTCCACATTAGGTTATGAAATAGTCTCAAAGAATATACCGTTTACATCTATAGATACTGATTTGAAGTAATGTGCTTCTCTTTTACTTGACTACACAAAAGTTATTAAATTCTACTAGGAAACAATTTTATATTGTTACTATTTCTAAGAACAGCAAGAAGGTGGAAGGTTAGTTGAGATTCTCGTACCTACGCCACAGAGTAAATGCAGTTTCACAATAGTACATCTAGAACACAATCCTAGCGCGTGGTTCTGAAACTTTTAAAAATGCTACAAACACAGCTTTATTGTAAAACATACAAATTCAGACATAAAATGAATGCCACATTAAATAAAACGGTGTTCCATTTTATACTGCACAACGCGCAATGCGTCGGGTCTTTGAGATTCTCATACTTTTAGCAAAGCACTTTTGTTTTTGTTTTTTCGATGCAGACATTTTTTGAATTTCAAGAAATCTAGGTGCAGGAATGACAGAATGTGATAAAGATTCTATCATCAGTCACTCATCTTTAGCCTCCATTACACTCTCACACTGAAAGCTTTTTTTGTTGGACTCTTGCCCTAGTGAAGTCTGCCCTGTAAGCTTGTTAAACGTTTCTTTTTTTTTTCTAAAACAAGCACATGTGCAATAGGACTTGAAATGGAAACAAGGATGGGAGTGGGGCAGCTCAATATCTCGACGCTCTTAGAAAACCTAGCTATTTATTAAAATATATCAATCTTATCATATGTAATGTATACGTGTGTGTGTGTGCGTGTTTGCATATGTGTGTGTGTTTGTGTTCATGTCTTGATAAGACAAAATAATCTGTAAACTTCTTTCTTTCGTTCTGTGCAAACTGCATTGTTTCGGGGGGGGGGGGAGACATGGGAGGAGAAGATAAAATGCAGCAGTTTTCATTTGGCAGCGCAGCAGTAGAAGACACGCTTCAGAGACAAGGGGTGGGGTACACCTTGTGGTGGTGGTGGTGGTGGTGGTGGTGGTGGTGGTGGTCACCTCAACCCAGCCTAGCTCTGGAGCAGGATGGGGTCTTCCAGCTCGTGGAACCCCGGCACCGAGCCGCTCTGGCTGTCCCCCGAGGAGTCCGAGTCGCAGGGCGCGTCGGGCAGCTCGGCGAAGCCCCACGCCAGCTGGTCGTCCTCCAGCTCCGAGCGCGGCGGCGGCGGCGGCGGCGGCGGCTCCGCCTCCCCGCCGCCCTCCTCCTCGTCGGCGGCGTTGAAGTCCTGCGGGATGTAGAGCATCTCCGGGTAGTTCTGCGACACCAGGTCGCTGCTGGTGGCCAGCGACACCTTGCGGAACGCCAGCAGGTGCATGTGGGAGAACTTGACGTACTTGCAGCGCCGGAAGCCCAGCGACTCCACCGCCACGCGCCAGCTGCGCATCATGAGGGCGTGGCGGTTCTGGTGGGAGGAGTCGGGCGTGATGATCAGCAGCAGGCCGTGCAGCGCCAGCAGCTCGTGGGCCTTCTTGCAGCAGATCCAGCGCTGGTAGGGCGAGGGGAAGTAGGAGAGGAGCAGGGAGAAGACCACTACGTGGAACAGCTGCGCCGGCAGGGCGTCGATGGGGCTGTGGAGCAGGCGGAGGAAGGCCTCCACCGCGTCGCCCGCCAGCTGGAGGGGCTGCTGGAGCTGCAGGTTGAGGAAGTCGCACTTGTACACACTCTGGGCGCGCGGGTGGGAGAACCGGCAGGTCAGGGGAGGACAAGCACAAAAGAATACCGTTAGGCTTCTGCTGTAGGGACGTCAGATACATGTTGTTAAAGGGGAACTGTCACAACCTGATATTTTCTTATATCAGAGAGTACTTCCCCTTTTTCTTTGCGGACACAGTGTTACACGTGTGTTTTACCAAGAAGCAGTACTCTTATATATTAGAAAAGAGCCAAGCGTGACGGTTCCCCTTTAAAGAGCAGGTAGGCATCTAAAGGACGCCTACAGGTGAGACCTCGGGAGACATTCGGGGGTGAACCCCCAGGACCACAGACCAAGTGCTAGAACACCCTAGCCACTACACTACCCGGCCTTACAATAACATACGTGGATTCTCCGACCAGCATGGTGGTGATTCGTACCTCGACTGCAGGCACGATGTCTATACCGACGGTGAGGAACTCGTCAAACTCCAGGAAGGGGTTGAAGCAGCTTCCCACATCCAGCAGGCGCATCTTCCCCCGGTGAGACACAGAACTGAAGGGAACACATTCATACTTGATTAAACACCGAACTGCAGATAACACCTTCACACTGGATTAAACACTGAACTGCAGATAACACATTCACACCGGATTAAACACCGGTAACATTCACACTGGATTAAACACCGGTAAAATTCACACTGGATTAAACACCGAACTGCAGATAACACCTTCCCACTGGATTAAACACCAAACTGCAGATAACACATTCACACCGGATTAAACACAGAATTGAAGAGAACACAATCACACTGGATTAAACACCGGTGAGACACAGAACTGAAGAGAAAACATTCACACTGGATTAAACACAGAATTGAAGAAAACACATTCACACTGGATTAAACACCGGTGAGACAGCGCACTGCTGATAAAACATTCACACCGGATTAAACACCGGTGAGACACGGAATTGACGAGAACACATTCACACTGGATTAAACACTGAACTGCAGATAACACAGTCACACTGAATTAAACACCGGTAACCTTCAAATTAGATTAAACACAGATGAGTAGAGCACAATACTTTATATAAACATTGTGTTAGGGTAGACAAGTTGAAGACTAACGTTACTCCGGCTAGGGCTAACAATTAGCAGGCTGGGGTGGATTAACTCACCTGGGTAAAGGTGTGCTAGGCTGGGCACTGAGAGACACCGCGGCCTGCACTGCAGCCAGTCTGGCATTCTTTTCATCCTTCTCAAGCATTCTCTTCATCCCACCGTCCAGGAAATACTCCTGGCAAACCCTGAGAACCAACCAGAGCAGAGCTTCACTCCTTCTCTCCTGGTGACCCGTGAAGATGGAGAAGAACCAGACCCCCTGGAGGCAGGTGAGTGTGGTCATAATGAGGACACGGAGGGTTGTCCCAATCTGTAACCATTTACTCATTTAGCAGAGGCTCTCATCGAAAGCGACTTACAGGGAATGCAGATACAGGTGATTAAGAAGCATGTAAGGGATAAGAATACATTTTTCAAAAAGGGAGTCAATCGAAACCGAGGACCTTGCAGCTGGGAGTTGAGCAGCCGGTAGCCGACTGATTATGAGCTGATTATGGTCCAAGGTTCACGCAAACCAATGACCACGCAGACGCTTCGACGCAGTCGTGAACCTGTTTTGGTCCTGCGTCGGGTTTTAGTGAGCGGACCAATCGCGGCCCTTGCTGCTGTGGCACCTCGACGGAAGGTTAACATTTTCTGGGAGGCGCACGTCAGGCCCTCCTTGCGCCCGGTGGACGCAAGGAGGGTCCGCAAGGACGTAACGGGTCTGTAACCCCCCTGCGTTGCATCAACCTGGAACAGTAATCAACCCTTGACACTATCCTGCCTCTTAGCGTTGGTCCAATGGGTTTCCCTTACGGGACGCAAGCCGTACCTGCGACACCACTCGATGCGTCCTTCGCCCTCGCACTTGTTGGCCCAGTGGTGGTCAGCCAGGTTCTTCATGGCCAGTGCGTACTCGCTGAGAGTGCGCTCATCCTCGCAGTGCTCCCGCCAAATCTTCTCAAAGTCCCCCACTGCCGACATAAAGAGAGACGTGACAGAAGACATTAGTTTGCCAGGAAAACCTTAAGTGCTACCGGTGCTACCTAGTACATAATAACAACGGCTATTACTGTAATAACTGGTAAACAAGACACTCAAGTGATGGGATCGGTGGCGTGTTGACAACAAACTAAAGTTGCGTACTGAAGGTCTGAACAGCTGAGCTTGGTGTCGGCCGCGGTCCTCTTTGGGTTTCAGAAATATGGAAGTAGTCCTTTTGAGTATGAAGAGAAAAAGAGAGCAGAGGCTGGGAAGTCCGCGGCCTGCTGTTGCTTAACCATTACCCCACCCCCAGAGCCCCCTCCCAGCTCCTACTTCAGCTGAGAGTAACAGAAGTGCAACTGTTTCCCCGTTGGGCAAAAACAAATCCGCAAATGATTCACTTTGCGGATGTGAATAAAGAAAAACAAAAACAAGGTGTACCAAATCCCGTCGGGCAGTGGCTCCTAACATGTTGAGCAATGGACGGCCAACGTCTCATGACCGTAAAAATGACAAGCCGATTTGCAGAAATGAAAGGACAACGAGAAGCGCAGTGGCGGCAGTGTCCTTATAGCCTGACCACTTGGTCTGTATCTGGTCATGGCCCTACCGGATCACGCTTTACCCATTAGCCTGTCATGAGGCCTCATGATGAGGCTTGGGCCGCACGCTGTTAAGGCTGACTGGGGAGGAAACTGCATGGACTTGGCTGTTGCAGCGCAACCATTTCAGTGAAAAAGTAGGATATGTAGGCTAGGGTTAGGGGTAGGGACAAATGAAGGCCCGTGAAAATAGTGGCCCACAAAGCAGATACCGTGACAGTCTTCAGAGTAGGAGGAACTGCCGGGCGGTACAGTCACCTAGCTCTCTGCTCAACACTGCTGGCATCTAGGATGTTTGAAGGAAAACAAACGTGAACTGTATTTTGAGCCGCAATAAGGGTCAAGTCCAAAATATACAGGCCTTTTTATCTTCTCTACATTCCTCGACCTGACGCTGAGCGTACTTTTTATCTAAAAATGAGAGTGCGGTGGAGCGGCTCTTGCCTGGTTTCACCCCTCGGCAGTGCCTTCACTTACAACCAAATTATTTTCTATGAGTATGCAGCCCTGTACGAGGCAGTAAACAACCAAAATGAGATTAGTGGAGGGACAAAGATTCTTTACAACTGGCCAGACCAAAGCCCTTTAGCCCAGCCTCTTCTGATATCTGCTCTGAATGCTGAGGGGCTTTTTGTTTCCCAACTGTCAATTCAATTCAACTTTATTGCCATTAACACGATAGGCAGGCACATGATATTTAAAACGAAAGGAGGGCTGCAGCTTTGACAAGACCGGAAGGGGGGGGGGGGTTACAAAGGGGCATACATGGCATATAATAAACGCCACAAGAATAAAATAAACACATTGGATTAGGTTGTATACAAGTTATTTGTGATAGACTGCTGTGCAAATAGCACTGTAAACATGGCAGTAGTGCAAAAAAGCTGTGGTGGTTGTTTTTTCTTGATTGTTACATCATATGCGTGTATGTGGTGGAATCTTGTTTCCCTCTAAAGGATTAATAAAGTATTGTGTGGTGTTGGTAAGCACAATGGTAGACATTCTGTCTTCATAGTGACATGAATCACACCCTTCATCAGTTACCAAAGCACAAAGTAAACCCTCAAATGAATAAGGTCAGCGAAAAATGTCCTTCTTAAGATCAACAATGGATGTTTGGTATTTTTCCTCATTCCTTAGCTTTTTCCCCGTCTTGAAGGAGACAATAGTGATTCAAACCTGCTACACTGATCTGCCAAGTCGGAAGGAACGAGCATTCCCTGTAGAAATTATGTCTGGGTGCAATTAACAGAAGCGTAATGCCTCCGTGTGGATGAGCACTGAATCTGTTTAGGAATGTAAGCTGTCAGCTGTGCCTACCAACAGTGAAGCACACTGAAACACCACTGCAGAAATATCAGTTGGTAAGTCGTGGTAAAAAAAATACATAAAGTACACACATGTAGTGTAAGCTTTTTAAAAAAGCATTCACAGGGACAAAGACAGACCTCTACTTTTTTTTATGTACATTACCTACTACCCATGATGTATGTTGCAAACAGTTGTCACTTAAAAATAGGGACAAAACAAAGCACATCATAGGGTCCAGTCCAGCTCAACTGTATACGCAAATTTTAATCCCAGTTTTAGATCATTCAATTCAATGAATTAAATGTTTGAAGCAAGGCCTCCGAGTATAATGGGCTGTTTTCCTCAAAGCTAACAAATTATTCTGCCCCGTTTGTTGTTTCTGGCCGTGTTGTTTTGCCACTTGTTTACACCGAGGCACCGATCTGCTTATCTAGAGCCGTTTCCTGCTTGCATTATAGGTGTTTGTCAGAATACCTCCTCCCCCTCCCCCTCCATCTCTGACCTGCTCCAGGCACCCTGAGTACTTTGACCGAGAACGGAGTTGGATGGTCCCTACGGTGCCTTTATAATAACAGAGGGATCTGTAATGGAAGACCACACAGTGATGAGAGGGGGAGCCTGGACAAGTCACTGGCTTCATCCTGACTTTTGGTTAACAACGTTTGCCAACATCAACATCTCATGCCATGGCGCACTGTGTTTTCAGGGGATGTGAGTTCAGAACAGAACATTTTAACAACTTCATTATAAACAGAAGTGTTGTGATACTGTGTTACTATTAAGAGCAAGCTCCCAACAGCTCTTCAACTATCAATGGCGAACACGCTAGGGCAACATATCAATGTTTTGGTTCCTCTTGTGGGGCCTGTGAGGGGGGAATGGATCCGTCGTTTCGCTACTAGGCCCTCTATCTTGTAATCATTTTTCTTGTACTGTTACAGCAGCGACATCACATTTTAGGATCACGTTCAGGCTGAGTTTCTCCTAGGCCCTGTCTGATCGCAACCCACGCTGTTCCCCTGTCTGCTTTGCCTCTGAAAAGGGTAAGCTGTGCTGCTGTGGCGAGCCACTGCTAGTGTACATCAACACTGCACTTATGCTACACCATTAGCACCAACCTAAACATAATCTTCGATAACTCAGCGATCTAAAAAAAAAATAGTCCCATCCATTGTGTCTGGTTGGTTAATCAACACCAGCTCCCCGAGTCCCGCATGTGCCAGAGCCAGTCGGCTATGTGGACTCGTTTACCTTCCTTGTATTTCCTCCGCAGTTTTCTGTGGACGTTCTTCACCACCCCGGAAAGCTTCTCCTGCTCCCTCTTGCACGGCGTGTCTTGTGGGATCGGCATGGACAGCGGCTCCCGGTGGTTTTCTATATCTCCTGTCTCGACATTGTTCGTAAGGTCCATAGCACTGCACAAGCGTTGCTGCCTCTCCTGCCCCTGTCCCGGCTGAAATCCAGTCAGACACCGGCGGCAAACCGGCGCACCGGCCAACAACGCGCAAGGTGATTGCTTGGTTTTCAGAACACGCTGCCAAATTGACAGCCCTACAACCAATCAGCGAGCGGAGAGAGGACACCGCCCCTGTCAGATGAACAGCTGTTTGTGCGGCCTCCGTCAAATCTCAGCATCAATGTTGAATGTATTTTTTACCCCGTTAGTCCCATTATTATATTGAATGTAGAAGTTAAGAGTTTTAATTACCTCAGAAGCAACCTTGCCGCTTCCACCGTCACATTTTTAGATAAATTCATTTGAAATTTAAAACACAAAACAAAAAGCATTTTCTGAATGTAAATAGGGACGTTGTTCAAGCTCAAACGTATTCCTCAAACTTCCCAACATATTCTTTATTTATTGGGTTCAAACGATGTTCGTCCGCTTTGCAACATCGAGGTACGTGCTGCCCTCTATTGGTTTTGAGTATGACTAATTTAAGTGATACACACTTGTAACACTTTTTAGGACTTCTGCTGTTTATTTAACCTTTAAGCTGCCGTATTTGAAGTCTGTAGGCTATATCTGAAGATATTCTATTTCCACAAATCCTTTTCAACTGATAGCATTTGACGCCATGTCAACACATGGCAGGCTGTTTATAGACTGGCAAAGTGGCTCAAAATAATATAGAGTTTGAGTCATCATGGTGGGATGTTAATGAAGTACAGTTGGGCCTTTTATAACAAATTGTCACTAAAAACGGTGTATTTAAAGTAATTATATATAATAACACCATGCAGTCAACAACAAAAAACAGAAGCTCATTTAGCCTGACTGAAAAACATGTTTTTCACTTGATGTTGCTCGAAATAGCCATTTTATTTTAAAATTTGTTTGCATACTTTAGTTGACTTGTGGGAGTGATGATTCTTTCAAGAATTGGTTGGAGGTCCTCAGAGAGTAAAGACCTTTTTTTCCAGCTGTCCAGCTGCAGCCCATATCATTGGAAATTAATTTGAATAAAAATATATAAAACAAAGCATCTAAATCGCAACACAAGTTGTTTATTTCAAGGGACATTCTATGAGGTGCCTTGAATCTTGTGGGGTCATTCAAGGTAAATTGCTTATGTATATGAAACAGCATATCAATATTACACTTCTTCCCAGCCTGAAAAGAGATGCCAGAAATGCACATACTTGGCTAAGATCCAGTTTGTTATGGAAAACCGCTTATTCTTGCTTTCTTTCTGTCCAATTATTTCCCAGGGAAGAAATAAGGATTGAGGTAGTTGAGGGTTTAGAATATATATTCCCAGTTTCCTAACTAGGTTATCCAGAAAGCCAACATAATAGAGAAAATAAAAAATGTGGTGGTTTAGCTTTACTCTCACAACCACAAATAAACACAGCACAAAATGCCACGAATGAACTTTTTGCCAATACTCTATTGAACTATTACTATTGTTATTTGCCGTAAATACTAATAAAATGAATTTGTTAACTACATATACAATTTGCTTGATAGTGGCTGAGTGTACCTGTCTTTATGACAGTGGTCACAGATTATTGGCGTATGTGGTTTAATTAGCTAAACCTTGATTTCTCCTTTCCATCATTAGCTTTTCTTGTGTTTCTTTGTTGTAGGTAGATTTGTAGCACAAATTTTTTTTGTAACATTTATTCATATTGTAGATATTAAAACAAAGACTTAAATAATTGTATATATTTATTTATATATATATATATGAACTAGGGAGATACAATTTCATATACTAGTACATCTATATATATATATATCTATACATCTCCATTTACATTGCATTGTACCCAACTCTGTTATGCTGATAATTTCACAATGGTCCACAGTGTTTGCTTTGTTGACACAGGAATTCGTTTTACGGTTCATCATACATGATAAATACAGAAGGGGTGTGAGTTATGTGTCATGATTTTAACAAACTGCATTTTGACAAAATTGCATGGATTCATGTTCTTCCACAGGGAATATATAGCACATTAAAATAACCTGTTGGACATTCACTTCAAGATCAAGGCCTCAAAGTTAAATCCAAAGTTAAATTAAAGTAATCAGATACATACACAAAGTGAAATATATCTTACATCATGATCAGGATTATGTTTCTTTTTATATTCATGGATTATGAAAAAGTTATTAAACAAAAGTCAGTGATTAAAGCTGCAGTATGTTACATAAACAAATAGGCAGAGCCTCGTTGTGAAATGTTAGAATGGAAAAACCCTGCCCGGCTGTTTAACTGGTGAAGGAAAATCCCTCACAGTGTACTGTGAGGGATTGTGGATGGGGATGTTTCTACACTCCAAGAAAAAAATCATACCTACTGCAGCTTTAATATAGGGATGCAAACAAACACAGCTCTACAGTAGTGATCGGACCTTTGTAAAATTCATTGCTTCGCTGATAAGCTCAGAATATCTATGTATGACCTCTGATTATAATTCTACATTCATATTGCACCCTATAATCTAGTTTAGAACATTGTTGTTTCCAACTGACTGTCAGCTCGGCAATACAGCCAAAATATGGACAACAAGTAAAGAGCAAAACACGCAAGGAAATCATAATGGTATCCGACAACTACAAATAAAGCACACATGGTGATGTATAACAGTGCCTTTAAGATATTACTGCAAGATAATTTGGACGTCCACTCTGCAGTGTTTACGCCTCCATATTCCTGATTGTCCTGTGTTGGAAATTGTCCAGAGTCGGCCTGGAACTTCTCTACTTCCTTCTTTTCTGGCTTGTCCGGGATCCTTGTGAGCTGTTCCTCATTCACAGATTCACTGATGGATGGCATGAACGAAGACAGGAGCTTTGGTCCGTCTATCGAGAGTCTTTTACCCGCACGTGAGCCACGATCTCTGGGGAAGCTTCTGAGAGTTTGGGGCGATGGCGCTGCCCGCAGGCGGTGCATGTCCAACTCTATCTCTTCATCCGATGGAGTGTCGCTTGAGCTGCTGTCCACCTCCCTCTCCTCGGCCGTTACATCCCATTCCGGCTCATCGGTCGAGGCGCGTGACCCTTTGTCCGCTGCCCACGAATCACTTCCACATCGGGACGATTCAGGAAGTGCTTTTGATTGGCCGCTTGCAAGGTGTAATCTGTAAGTGATGCTTCGCACCTCTTCTTCTGAGATAAACTCCATTTCAGTCGGGAAATTTGTGGTTTCATTATTCGGGGAGTTTTCTTTGTCTATTACCCTTTCTACCTCACACTCGTGCACATTGCTCACTGGCGTTGATGGATCGCTCTCCACTTGCCTTTGACCAGCGTGTGACCCAATCTCTGGCCTCGCCGTCTCTTTGTTTCTCTCTTCTTTCGCTGTTCCGACCACACTCTCCTCAACCGTCTCCACTGCCACCCCCTCTTCCCCTGCTCCATGACTCTCCTCGGTGGCGGAAATTCTCTCTGCCTGATCTTCCACTTCTACCTGAGTTTCAATGTCTGTTTCAGCTAGGTTTTCCTTCTCTTTGTTCCTTATTCCCTCCAATACATCATGCTGGTTCTCTGTGTCATTATCAGCATCTTTCTTAACCTTTTTCTCTTCCGCGTCCTGTTCCTCCAAAACGAGGGGTTCCTTCACAGTTTCAACTTCAACTTGGCTTTTCACTTCAGTCGAATCAAAACCTTTTTGTCCATCAGACCCTGTATTAGTTGGCTCTCTCTTTTCACAGCCCACCGCCTTCTCCAAAGGTTGTTGCTCTGTGATCGTTTGGTTTTCTTTCAGCTTGTCGTTCTCTCTCTCACCATTTTCATCAGCCTCTTTGCTCATGACCTCTTCGCCTAATGCATTGTTTTCCTCTTCTTTGACCATCATTTCCCAGTTTCTGTCCTCGCCTCTCTCTTCATCTGGCCTGAGGTAGTCCTTTTTTGTGGCTGCATCTTCACTTGCGCAGCGTTCAGCCTCTGATTGCATATAAACAGTTTCTTCTACCAGTGTTAGTCCAATTTCTTCAGCCAACATGTCTGGGTGTGTACAAGGGGTTTTATTCACTTTGATAAACTCAGATACATCCACACTGTCCTCAAATTCAACTGTAGGGGTTATATCTCCTTCCTCTATATTGTTTGTTGATTCACTCCCTCCGTTGTCCGGTTCTTCACCATCCTCAAGTGATGCTTTCAGGGTCTCCTGGCTGAGGTCGATAGCAGAACCTCCATGCCCAGCTTCCAACTCTGGGATACTTTTTTCCCCGACAGATAAATCAGCGGCCTCAAACGTAACAGGACTCATAAAACATTTAGGATCCAGCTCCTCCAGGTGCTCTCTTTCTCTGCCCTGTTCCGGGTACATATGAGTTGTTGACACAGCCTCAGTAGGCGGAACACCATCCTGTTCATTCAACTCGCCTGTGCAAATGAAGTCTACCGCCGCCACCTCAAAGCAGAGCTGTTGCTCCAGTGCTTTGTTTTCACACGCTGACACCAACAGAGGCAAGTGTGGCAGTGGCGCGGTATGACTGGTTTCCTGCGGGACTTTCGGTTGTGAGGGTGGCTGCGTTGGGTTCAATTGCGTCTGAATATACGAAAATACTTCCTCTGCTTCTGTTTCAGCCTCTGCTGCATCTTCCATTATTTGCTTTTCATACAGATTCTGCAATTGACACCCAAGGGCCTGAGGGCCTTTTTCAGCGTTCCCCTGGTGATTTAAACCCGCTCTGGTGGTGCATGCGTTCGACTTCTCATTGTTTACATCTGAAGGAGTCATGTCTTCATCCGTGGTGGGCTGGGGATTATTTGGTGCCTCTGTGCATTCATGCTCTGATTCCTGACAGTCGAAATCTGTAGGGTTTGTGCTTGTGTCTGCAACCACGCTTACACACAATTTTCCCTCTATCGGAACAGTTCTATCGGTATCATTCAGATGAGGCTTGAACGGATCTGGGCTGATCCCAGAAGATTCCTCGTCGTTTTTTGTCGAACCCGTCAACATGCTGTTTTCCATTGAGGCTCCCATCCATGAAGGTTCTCTCAATGATTTCAATTGATCAGCCAGGTTGCGATCCTCACTTTTCACCTGGCCACACACCAGCGGGTAGAGGGGAGCCAGCACGGTCCCGAACGTAAAGCTACCGGGTGCGTTGACAGGGCCTTCTTGGTGGTCTGTCAAACGGACATCGCTATGTGATTCCTCTCCTGTGTTGTGGACAATACAGACATCATCTCTTCGTCTCATACTCTGCAATGGCCTATGTCCGTTTTCCCCTGTTCTAAATGCAGCAGAGTGCTGCCTCTGTTCCCGTTCCTCCTCTGAATGTGGTTGTCTGGCATGTGTCGCTGCTGTCACCTCTCTCCTTTTTGCACTCAGAGGTTGGACAGTGTCTACGCTCTCAGATTTCTCTGCCTTGGAAGATTCTCCGCTCTGTGCTGGTGAGATGTCACGTTTTGGATCGGCGGAAGAGCTTTTGGAAAACGACGGAGAGCCCAAAAACGATTTCCCCAGGGGTTCGCCCTGCTTCGTACTGTCTGATGGTGGCTCCAAAAGCGATGCTTCCTTATCGTGAGCCTGCTCTGGTTTGGGATCTTTCGAAGAGAACAGGTCCTTCAGCTTTGCCTGCCGTGCTGCCCTGCGTCGACTCTTTCTGCTTGCATTCTTCTGGCTACTCTCCATCTGTATGACAATGAGATTGATGGATTTAGTTTTGTTTTAGTTGATATGCTATGCTTTGTCAAAAGGGAGGATATTTAGGAGCTTCTGCCGAGTGCATGAACTGTTGTGTTATGTTTGAACATCATGACATGATCAATAAATTGTATTTTGATATACAAAGCTTTTATTTAAAATTGTCATGGGTAGTTCAGTCATTAATCAGTCAATCACTATGAACCTGAAGCTTGTCCGTACACTTCAGACTGCAAACTGGTTCAACAGCCGATCGTTGGAACAAGACATGCTCCAGTGTCATCATGATTCAGCTGGTATGCTTTGATTTACTGCTCTAAATATAAGGCATGTGGCATTCTGCCTAGGGGTCTACCACCCTACTCCCCTTATAGTCCCGGACAACCTTCTCTCCCGTATGTTTGAATGTGTGAAACCACAGATAGGTAACAGCAGATGGAAGATGGCACGGCATTAAAAAGGTTTGCAAAATAAAAAAATCCACAAATAATTTCCCACTTATACCTTAAACAACAACCGTTTCATTATTAAATCAAAGGAGAGACCCCATTTTAACTGACCTTTAACTTTTGACCCTCCTCCTCTGCGGTGGCTGGATGGGAGTCAGGAACTTGAGGGACACCTTCTACATGTTTCGACACAACTGGAAAGTAGCCAGATAGTGACAGTGGTATGAAGATAGTTTGAGTCGGACGAGGACATAGACTAGTTTACCAAATGAGTCCCACTGAATTACCTGGAATAGTTTTTTCTATTGATTGCACTTTGTCCTCCAACGATGAATTGTCAACAGTGGTGAAGTGTTGTCTGTGAATGAAATTATTCAATAAAGTCAAGAACACATTGTACTTATTCACATATGATCCCATATGTATGTTATAAATGATGATGAAATGATCCATCGATTGATGGGGCATTATAAAACTAAAACAGCAAAGATGTGCTCATCATATGGCATTACAAAATAGAATAATTTGGTTTTGGTTAAATAAAATAAATTACAATGACAAATGTTTGAATGTATGTGTCCCTTGAGGTCACTGTGTGTGGGTGTGCGTGTGTGTGTGTGTGTGTGTGTGTGTGTGTGTGTGTGTGTGTGTGTGTGTGTGTGTGTGTGTGTGTGTGTGTGTGTGTGTGTGTGTAAATACAAAACCTAAATCCTAAACCCAAGACCTAAATGTAATAGGAAACCCACTTTAAACCACTCAAACCTTATCCTCAGAATAACCCTAAAACCAAAAACGGCCCTAATCATTAACCCCCAGAGGAAACCTTAACCCTAGAACCAAAAACTGATCCCTAAAACAGAATATAGAAATGAAACCCTAACCCTAAAACCAAACCCTAAAAAGTAATCCAAGTAGGAAACACAAACACTTAGAACACTAGAACACCTAAACACTAGAACCAAGATCTTAACCCTGAACCCTAACCCAGATAAGAAACCCGAACCCTGAAACAATTTGTTCGAACCTGTAACCGAACCCTCAAACCTAATCCTCAACATGGGGTTGGGACCCCATGGGGGTGAGACGCCCTGTTGAATATAAAGCAATGCATCAGTCAAAGTAATAATGGATAAAGTGATGAACTGAGTGGTTCCCCTCACTGGGAGACCTTAGGTAAAGAAAGATCCTTAAAACACACTGACAGGAAGTCAATCCTGGCCGGTGTTCTGCCGATTCATGCTACAGAGAACTGCTAACATCGCGTGAATTGTAAGTAAGAAAATGCCGGGATTGATTACCTTTAGTGATAATTGCAATAAAAAAAAGGGATAAAAAAAGAGGCCATTGAACAACCCCAAAGTTTAAAATGTCACTGATTCTCATATCTAGTTGCAATGTGCTTCTCCTTTACAGTCCCATTTAAGCCCCAGTCAAATTTTGCCCACATATACACTTACATGGTCTTAATAAGAACCCTTATCCTACAAACTATTTAATAAAGCAACCAAAGTAGTCTAACGAGCTGATACAGAGCGCAAGATTGTTTGTCTTGTGTGAGCGTCTGCATGCGCAGAACTACTATGTACCAAATCTACATCGACAAAACACCAGAATCCAATCAGACCCCCCCAACATGAAAGGAGGGCTTGTGCCTGGCATCGGTGGGCCGGGGAGGGGGCAAAAGAAGCACACACCGGCCTGCTCTCCATCAAATCTGTCTTGCCTCTCGACGCGCCCCCCGGCCAACACACTCAGAAATACAAATGAGCACACACATACCCACAATCGCATTCACACACACTCGCATACACACAAACACACACACACAAACCCATGCACACACAAACACACAGATACAAACACACACACACACACACATAAATACACACTTTACCCCCTATCATCCCCACTGACCACCTCCTCAACACAGATTCACGTTCACATTAGGGACTAAATTGAGGCATAGCCTCAATTTAGCTATGCCTCAATCTATGCCTAGATTGAGGCATAGCTCCAGCAACAGCACTCACCTTGCGGCCTTAAGGCAACTTTTTCTGCACACACATTCTTCCCGCAGCCTACTTTCCTCTTCTTTCTCTCTCTGGTGGCAGAACAGCACATAGTTGTTGCCGTCGTTGTTGGCCCAGAAGGTCCCCGCCGGAGTCTCGTACCGCAGGCACAAGTCCACCCTGGCTCCCCGCTCGTCGAACGGGGGGACCAGGGTCAGCTTGAAGGAGAAACAGTCCGTCACCCCATCGCCGGAGCCTTCCATGTACTCCGCCAGCAGGTCAAAGTGGCTGGCCCAGGCGTCCAAACTCGTGCGGACAAACACTGTCTTGTCGAAGGAGACGTTGAGGACGCGCACCACGCCTCTCAGGGCCGTGGTCCCGGGGAGGAGCTCGATGGACTCCAGTTCTATCTTCTGGTCCCTCACTCTTTTTCCCAGCTCCTCCAGAGCCCCCGGGACAGGGCTGGGGAAGGACAGGTCATAGGAGTACCGCTCCACCTCCTGCCCTTCCGCCTGCCTCTCGTCATAGCCCGGGGGCTTAGGGGAGTCCCGGCTGTCGAATTCCTTGACCAGCTCCAAGCGGAGACCCTTGGCGTCCGCGAAGCTCACTCTCCGGGTGCCAGGCGACGGGGGTTCCCTCTGGGCCTCGTCACACTCGTCCTCGGACGAGGATGTCTTTCTCCGCGGGAGAGGAGAGGACTTGGGCCTGATGCCGATGACCTCCTCCCAGTAATCTTCGTCTGAGTCCAGCGTTCTGAAGCCCGGGCCCGGCACCCCTAAGAGGTTAGCGGGCCTAAAGGTTCTCGGTTCCACCACTGCAGACTCCATGAAGGCCAGGCTCTCAGAGAGAGAGAGGGAGTCAGAGTGCAGCGTCTCTACTTCTGGCAGATGACATTCAGCATGCTGTGACTTAATACACGGAGTCCAGTTACAGATAGCATTGTAGCGTGGGCCAACACTATATATAGGACAGAGAGGGCTGGAGCTCAGAACAGTAGCGTCCGGGTTTTGTGGAGACAACGGAGATCTTTTTCGTTGCTTGTATCTTAGCACTAAACTTATATTTTATTGATGTTGGAAGACTAGACGTGATGTGTTTACCTCTGGGGCTCCGGGGGACCACATACTTAAGATAGTTCTGTGATCTGTCTATAAACTCGAGTTGTCGCCTCTTGAATCCGGCCTATTTTTAAAGGTCACGGGATCAAGTATGAAAGGGCATTGAAATTCCGGAACATTCAATGCAGTTTTTAGAGAGTAGAAGGTCCACGGCCACTTTAAGGTTAGCCTCGTATATCAGATAAATAAACTAGATTGACAAATAAATAAACGGCAATGCAAAGGTCGGTAAATTACAAATGACCGTTAGCAAGACCGTTGATGAAGAACATTGCACTCACAGTCCAGCTGTCAAATAACAAAAAACAAAAGAAGGTTTATTATAAGATGTAACGGGGAATAACTCATTGTTCTCCAAAGCAGTCAGTCGACACCTGTTGCAGGGAGGTGAACGGCAGTGTGAAGAGCTGCAGGGCTCCCTGCTCGTCTGTTCTCCCCAAAAACATGGAATTATTCTCTGCTTCACTTGTACGTCACTTCGGATAAAAGTGTCTGCTAAATTACTAAATTTAACCCGAGAGATGGGAGGAAGAGGGGAAGATATGACAGGAGACAAAGAGAGCGAGCTAGGGCCAGAGAGATAGAGAGATAGGAGAGAGAGAGGGAGAGAGAGAGAGAGAGGGAGAGGGAGATAGAGAGAGGGAGAGGGAGAGAGAGAGAGAGAGAGAGAGAGAGGGAGAGGGAGAGGGAGAGGGAGAGAGAGGGAGAGGGAGAGGGGGAGGGAGAGAGAGGGAGAGTGAGAGGGAGAGAGAGAGAGAGGGAAAGGGAGAGAGAGAAAGAGGGAGAGGGAGGGAGAGAGAGAGAGGGAGAGGGAGAGGGAGAGGGAGGGAGGTATGATGGCATGATAGGGCTCTGAACATGGAGCCGATACCTTCCTCCAGGGACATACTGTCAGAACCCACTGGTCCTCTGCAGGAATCTAGAGCCTAAAGAAGATCGGCATCCCGGACCGTGAACAGCCCCTGGGACCACTGTGGTGGCAGGGTTGGTGGTACACCCTATAATGTTCTGGCCGTCAGCCTGAGACGTCACGCGACCCGCTCACATGACTCGGCTGTATTTGAGGGCTTAACCATCATGCTTGACCTCTGACCCCACCAGATTGTGAGGTTGAGGGATGCATAGCTCTGGTTGAGGGAGTCACGTGAAACACGATCCCCGACACCTCGGTCGCCCTTCTCTCTTCTGCCTGTCTGCTGTCGTCACTGAGCCGTCTTCAAAAAGTGTCGTAATATAGCTAGACACAAAGCTGGATAAACAAGGCATTCAGCGTTCAAGCCACTAAAAAACATAAACAATGTAACACAACATTTTGTGTTACATGAGATTGTATATGTTCAAATCAGTGTGGGAAGTATCACTGAATGCTGCTTGATTTGATTTTTTGACACATCATAAGTGCAGATGAACACCTCGCCAGTAGGTGGCAGAGTTACCTTTGTAACACACGCTAAAGCAACTCATCCTATTCGAAGAAAGGTATATAATAATAACGATTACATTCCATATTATTTCATAAAGACATCAGAAGAGTACATTGAATGAGTCAGAATGTTTACGTTGTATTCAGAGCTTACTGAGACAGAGCTCATTGTGCTTCAGAAAACCTTCCCAAACAGTTTGCTTGTGTCGCCCCATGTAGTCAAGATTTTCACTGAAATACAATGCGGGCCTTCCCTTAAACATCTCCTTTACACAAATGTCTTGACAGAAAGGCAGTCGCGCAGTTCCTTTTATGTTGTTTTCTGAATTGATGTTATCTTTCCAAAACTCCTGGGTATGTAAATACAGTGCATCTAAATAAAGTCACAAAGCGCCACACTTGTCAACACATTTAAAACTCCTCGGTCTAGATAGGGATTAAGTTGTGCCTGTTTAGGCAGGTGTATCAGTTTGTCTTCTAAAGTGTCCTTTGGGCTTTGTGCCGGTTGTGTCGCCTGTTTTTGTGCACTAAGAATAGAAGTTTGTAGATCGTTGTTTATATAATAAAAATCATCAGCGTCAGTAAACACTTCTTCAACACATCAATGTGTGTGAACTGCGTTGGAGAAATTAAATCAACACAACATTTTAAGTTGCATATAAAATAAACATTAGACCCATGATTTAATCGTAGCTACTGTTTAATAAGAATTTGTATTTAATTGCCAGAGAGAGTGAAAATGTGTTCCTATTAGACATTTGTTCTAAATTGTATTATGTATCTGTATATTGTATTATTGTATCAACGATTGCTTTTTTATGCAATTGAAAGCACTTTGAAATTAATTTAGTGTATGAAAGGTGATATATAAATAAATATTATTTTTGTTATTTTTGTATTTATTATAACAATCCTTTTCACAAATATAAAACACATTAAATTGGGGAGCACTGGTTAAAAATGTGAATCAAAATTCCCAACTAGTCTGTTCTCGGAGCCACCTGGCTAGTTAACTAGCTTGTGGTCTGAAAACGTGGAGCCTCCTCAGTAAATGGTTGTCTTTCTGCGCCTATCAGCTGTCACTATGGACTCAGTGGCTCCGCCCCCTCAGGTGCATACACATCTAATGTCAGCCCGTTACTCTTCCTCACTGAGAAGGATCCACGTAAGGAGAGACACACACACACACACACACAGAGAAAGAGAGAGGGAGCAGCACACAATTTACTGCCTGCAAAGACTTCTATTCATCAATAAGGTTAGTGTATTAATAATTTACTTCTTAAGACAGGCAGAGAGGCTGTAACTGCTGCAGAAAAGTTTATTTTATTATGCTGATTGTGGTCTGTGGTGATTTTGAAAAGTTTTCTACCTTCAGTGAAGTTGTTTATGTCTGTGTATTTGTTTGTTGGTTCTCACGTTTTTGTGAAATGTGCTCAAGATGTGGTGCATACTCATTGTGTGTATACGTTGTCATGTTGCTTTTGTATGTGTAGCATACACGTTACCTCACACACCACTTTAAACTCGAAGGTTGTGTTTGACAAATACCATGCATACATGGGTAATTATTTACAGACCAAAACTAGCATTGCAAGTCTTGTATCTGGCACAAATGGCATGCAGCATGAAGGCACCTTTAATTTATATTTAACCACAAATGCATGTATAGTATATTCTGCTGTATAACAATTATTTGCAGCCCATTCATTTTTCTTATCCGTGGGAAGACTGTGGAAAGTCTGAAACTGTACACATGTTGGTTGTTTCAGTGTATTGATTGGTTGCCTGTTTATTGGTTACCTGTTCGTTGTTTTTAACCTTGAGTGAGTTAATTAGTGTTTTGTCTCTTACGCCCATGAAATTGTCGCTATTAACCCTCTCATGGTTTGCCACCTCATATCTGGTGTTTTTTTCTCTTCTTTTTTTTTGTCAGGAAATACTTTAGCAGACTCTTGGCTCTGTCTTTACCCTCTTCTGAGTCCTATGGCTGGAAACGGAGGGATAAATAAAAATAGTCTTCCAAGTCACACATGCAAGAAGAGAGAAGCCGAATACAGAGAGAGAGTGAGAGAGAGAGAGAGAGAGAGAGAGAGAGAGAGAGAGAGCTAGAGAGAAAGAGATAGACGGTAAGAAGTAGTCAGTGAGTGAGGGAGATAAAGTAATAGTAAGAGTAAGAGAGAGAGAGAGAGGGACAGAGAGAGAGACAGAGAGAGAGAGAGAGAGACAGAGAGAGAGACAGAGAGAGAGAGAGACAGAGAGAGAGAGCGAGAGAGAGAGACAGAGAGAGAGAGAGAGACAGAGAGAGAGAGAGAGAGACAGATAGTAAGAGAGAAAGAGTGTGAGAGGGAGAGAGTAGCTAATGGGGACGCGTGACTAAGTGAACACCAACACTCTGGCATAAGCAGGTATCTTCTTCATTTTCCACTTCCTCCTCCTCCTCTTCCTCCCGTTCACAAGTGCAGAAAATAGAAGGGGCGTCAGGGAGACAGATGTCAGGGGAGGAAGCCCCTCCTAGCCACGGAGGGGGGGGGGGGAGGTTCGCGTGACGGGGCACAGGCATGGCAGACTCTGCACACTCTGGTGACAGAGGCTGGGACTGAGGTGGGGGGCTGGTGATACATAGAGCTCTTGTTTGTCTTTCATTATCAGTAGGTGGGAAGGGGGGGGGGTGAGGAAGAGGAGGAAGAGATGGAATAATTGTTCCAAGTTGATGAGTGTGTAAGAGGGGAATAACCACGACCCCGACATCATTTTATGGTTGTCTGTCACGATTCTGTGCTGGGTGATCTTAATCAGGGGGGGGGGGGGTGGGCTCAATGAACCACAGCACACCTCAGAGAGGATGGACAGACAGTCACCCACGACGCCCCCCCGACCGTCCGTCTCCTCTGTCTGTCTCCTCCTCTTGTCACTTCTCCATTCTCCATCCTTCGTTGGTGTGTGTGTGTGTGTGTGTGGTCCTCATCACCCCGTGGAGCCAAAGGGTTGTGTCAACATGGAGACAACATGAAACTTGAGTGGTTTGTTGTACAATGGTTAACCATGGTTCAGTGTGGTTTTGGCTGAAGTATCACATTTCTTTAACATTCAACAATAATTACATTATCATTAAGCAATGGTTGTTATATTTTTAAAATAATATAATGCCATTCATTTTATTTAAAAAAGAGTATTCCATTTGTTTTCTAAAAGCAGATAATAATAATAATAATAATGCTAAAAATAATACAAACAAGGGTTAGCCCTAACCCTATAATGATAATGCTTTGCAAAGAATGGCTGGAAAGGAGTCAACGTGTTAAGGGTTCACCTGTCCTATGCTATGTTGGTGATTTTCTCTGTGTCAATTCCACGGAGTTGTCTCCGACTCAACAGACTGGTCAATGTCCTCCTGTGTTAAAGAGATCGGCATCTGGCTCGGGGAACCGTGGTCATTATTAGCAATGCACTTCGTTTCATATTCCGTGGGTGTTTGCATTAATACCCATAAACTTCAATTAGGAGTCACAACAAGCATGTAATTGTGGTGCTAATTAACTGCTCGGCCAATCGCGCGTCTCGACCGGGGTCAATGACACAACCTCCCCTGGCTGTGTACACAATGGCTCGACAACGCTCGCTTGTAATTGGACGGCGGGCATCTGCAGTCGAGGGTTTAATGCAGGTGTGTGTGTGTGTTTCTGTGTCGGTGTGTGTGTGCGTGTGTGTGTGTGTCTGTGTGTCTGTGTGTTGTCTTTAATTTAGTACTCTGTGCAAGGTACATTTTTCCTCACTCAGACCTCTGCTATGGTTCATTCTTTCCAATAATTAGAAAGAAGGAAAGAAATATAGAAAGAGAAAAAAAAGTGCATTCTTCACCTTCTGATTCTGCTACTCTGAACTCTCTCTAGTGTAGCCGAATAGATCTAATTCTATATTAGTAGGGGTTTATTCAGGCCGATTTGTTTCAGTACTTTTTGTGTTCAGATTTTGCATTTATCTGAATTATTTATTTAAAGTTAGTCTCGGTAAGAGCTTTAAAGAGAGAGAGGGAGAATAACTTCAGTAGGATTTTGAACAACCAAAAGTGTACCTCCCTCCTCTTTTCCTTGCAATTGATAAGTGTTGTAATCAGGGAAGAGATGCCCTGATTGATCAGAAATGAGCCGGGTGCAGTGTGAAATCTAAATCACAGAGTCCAAACAGATCTTCTCACAGCGCATTTTACCCACTATTAGCTGCAGGACTGCTCTGCAATTTCACAAGTAACACAAATAATAACTCCTTAATCTTACCTAGAGCACCTTTTAACAGTGACCTCATTATCATTAAGACAAAGCTAGGTTAGGCTTCTTACTCGAGGATCAGGGATCAAACCCAGTATATTTTGACTGAGAGTCGAACACCCCTTACCCCTTTCTCATCTGGTTGTCTGTGTCTACAGGATGGCTCCACAGCCTGCGCAGCAGACTCTCTCTGCCACTCAGCTGCAGTCTCTGCTCCAACATCAAGCCCTTCTCCTCCAACAGGTACTCACCACAGCCCAGCTACACACGCCCGTGGATGCTACCGAACTGTGCATGAGAAATACTAGAGGGGACCAGTAGATTGTGGGCGGCATGTAGGTCAGGAGGTAGAGCAGCTTGGCTGGTAACTGCAAGGTTGCTAGTTCGATCCCCGGTTCCAGAGTGTCGAGGCGTCCCTGAGCAAGGCACCTAACCCTTACTGCTCCCGACGAGCTGGCTGACGCCGCCATCGGTGTGTGAATGTGTGCATGAATGGTTGAATGTCAGGCAATATTGTACAGCACTTTGGGTGGCCTCTGGTTACAAAAAAGCACTATATAAATGCAGTCCATTTACAATCGTGTTTGGGCGCCCACACTGTTTTCTGTTATATTGACTTACATTTTACATTTTGTGGTCAACACTTTCTTTTTTTTTTAGCTTTACAAGAAACAACAGCTTCAGCTACAACTTCAGCTGCCACACAAGAAAGTTAAGGAGGTATGACATCACTTTGGTGACCTCTCAAATAGGTATTCATTGTAACTAGTGTTACTAGTAGTGCATTGTTATCCAATATTGACGGTATACAGATAACCAAAGAGGCAGCCATGTAGGGATGCTCAGGTGGCTACGGTCACAGGGGATGGAACCTTCCAGCTGGGGGTCAAACACCATCACCTCTACACGATTGTGAAGCTTTTAGTCTTTAACTTGGTCTCAATGGAAAGGTTGATGCCACAGCACTGTTGTTTGAACTTTTCAGATCGGAGAGAGAGGGCTGGATTGAGAGGGAAAGGGAAATGACAGAGGGAGGGAGGGAGAGGGGGAAAGAGGGAGCGAAGGAGACGGATTCCATATCCCTGACCCTTCCTGTTTTTTTTTCTCTCTCTGTTTCTCTCTCTCTCTCTCTCTCTCTCTCTCGCTCTCTCTCTCTTCCTCTCCCTCTCTCTCTCTCTCTCTCTTTCCCTCTCTCTCTCTCTCTCTCTCTCTCCCTCCCTCTCTCTCTCTCCCTCTCTCTCTTCCTCTCCCTCTCTCTCTCTCTCTCCCTCTCTCTCTCTCTCTCTCTCTCTCTCCCTCCCTCTCTCTCTCTCCCTCTCTCTCTTCCTCTCCCTCTCTCCCTCTCTCTCCCTCTCTCTCTCTCTCTCTCTCTCTCTCTCTCTCTCTCCCTCTCTCTCCCTCTCCCTCTCCCTCTCTCTCTCTCTCTCTCTCTCTCTCTCTCTCTCTCTCTCTCTCAGGTCGCTTCACCACAGCTGATGTTCCAACAGCTCCTCCGACTCCAGCAGTACCAGCAGCAGCTCTTAGGTCTCCAGAGGCCGACGGCCCCTTGTCCAGCAGCCCCACAAGGTCTGCCTCTCCTCTCCCCATTCATCTCAGACCTGCTTTGAGTCGTGGTTTGTGTTTGCCTTGGTCGAACATGATGATTGCGATGAGTTCTGCCCATTCTGCCTCTATGCTGTCTGTGGTCAAACCAAAACAAACTAGAGTGACAGCGTCCGCACTTATCCCGCCTCTTGCGAACTTAGGTCATGCTTACGTCATATCCCGCCCCTTGCAAGCAGAACCCCCTAAACCCCCCGTTGATTCTAGTGATGTCTGAATGACATTGATGTCCGCATATAAAGTATCAAGTGTGAATCACCCTCAGGGTCGAATCTCCTGATATACAAATGCGGCAAAAATGCGGAGGACATGTGTGAAAACGTGTATATACTCACACAGGACTGGGCCCCGGCAATGGAAAGTAACAAAGGGAAAAAATTACTTACTATATACTACTAAGCAGATGTTGAGGCTTTCTTTTTTCTTCCTTATGTATTGACACTGAACATTAGCTTCATGTCATTAAGGAGCTGGTTGCGGTTATTTAGGCAGGTTATCAAGGATGCCTTCAGGACGGTGGACATCCGGGTATGAACACAGAACCTCTGGGCTGGGAAACGGTCTCTTTTTGCTCAGGAAGACCTGTGGCCACAGGCAGAATAATAAAACATAATAAAGGATTAAAAATAATAAGAGATATTATATTAGTATAATGGTGGTGTTAAAGATTGCATTTCTTTTCTACAGAGGTCCACCAGATATGGAAGGAGTTGATCAACGGCCTACGAGAAGATAAAAGCACCAAGAAGGACTGGACAGCTTACCCTGCATACCCCATCAAAATCCCAGCGACTGAGATCAACAACCCACGATCTACCTCCCCTCTCCCCACAGAATGGTACGTTCCGCCTGTTCTCGGTGTTGAAGGGATCTCAAGAACGCAGCTGTTGTTGTCCTTTCCTAAACATCAAAGATGTGTCACTCTTTTTGAACAAAAAATGGTTCCTCCAATTCTTTGAAAAGCCAGAGGTGTTTGTTTGCTATTATGGTAGACTACGTATTTAATTCCCCTTGGGACCGTGTTTTGTTTTGTTGTGTTTTGTTTTCCACTTTTTACCAACAAGGCAAAGGAGAAAAGTTTAGTACCAAATCAAAAGATACACGGTTTGTAATAATCCTTCACGGTTTCCCTCCAACTCCAAATAGCGTCTTAAACCGTTTTTCTTGTATTTCGTAATTTGATGGACTTACAGTTCATTAAGGAGAGGTAAGGGTTAGACTTCTGGCTCATGGATGCCTTCTCTAAGGGCATGGGGATCAAACCCAGAACCTTTTAGACCTGGAGTTGAACCCCATATGAATATTGGGTACGTGGATGTCAATGCAACATGGGGGATGTCTTTTGTTCCTTTGCTATAAGTTGTTTATTTTAACCCTCATTCACATTTCTCCCTCATTTCCATGACACGTCCTTTCCCTCTCCTCCTCTCAGTGTCGGTGAAGCAGCGTCACACCATCTCTACGCTCACGGTCTGTGCAACTGGCCAGGCTGTGAGCTTGTGTGTGACAGCATCAGCCACTTTCTCAAGTAGGTTCATTGACGTTGCTTAACATTATCCCCATTAATACATCATTTTTTACTAGTAGTATTCATTTCAAATCTGACAGCTATTTTTATTAATTTTTTTTTTTAAATTCCTTTGTTGTTTGTCCTTTGCTTGGGACAAAGTTTTGTGCAGCGACCGGTTGGTTTGTATCTGTACGTTCTATTGCACTGTGCTGCTCTCATGGACCCCCATGTTGTGTTCCCAGGCACCTGGTGAGCGGACACACCCTGGACGACCGGACCACCGCCCAGTGTCGAGTCCAGATGCAAGTGGTCCAGCAGTTAGACCTCCAGGTCAGCTGGACTTGCATTCGTCTGCCCATCCGCCCATCATAACATCAAATCAACCTTGTCCCTCCCTACGTCTGTCTGTCTGCACTTGGTTCTATGAACGTCTTTACTGTACCGACAGCGATATATTGTTTCACTTCTTATGACAAATGTACTTATTGTAACAAATGCACTTATTGTAAGTCGCTTTGGATAAAAGCGTCTGCTAAATGCCCTAAATGTAAATGTAAATGTAAATGTCTGTCTGTCCAGCCTAACCTCCATCAATGCTGTCCCTCCCTACCTCCGTCTGTCTGTCATGTCTAACCTCCATCAATCCGGTCCCTCCCTACGTCCGCCTGTCTGTCCAGCCTAACCTCCATCAATCCGGTCCCTCCCTACGTCCGCCTGTCTGTCCAGCCTAACCTCCATCAATCCTGCTCCTCCCTAGGTCCATCCGTCCGTCTGTCCCTCTTTCTGTTAGGCTATCAGTTAATTACATACATTTGCATAGCCTGGGATGCCTTAGATTTCAACGAAGATGCTGTGTGCAACCAAAACATTGAAATAAAGTATGTTTCGTACACTGTTTGACAGGAAAAGCAGTGTTACAATCCATGCTCGGCTACCTCAGTTTATAGACCCAAAATATATAAGACTGTCATATGATAAAGTGAGGAAAGCTATCAAAGTGCTTAAATGATGTTCATGACTCGAACAACAATCACAAAGTCTTATTTGATTTATCAGCCCTTACTGTCGCCGCTTGTTTCGACAAAATTAAATCAAAAGGCTGTAAAGAAGTCTTCTCACGTTTGGTCCTTTGAATGAAGATCTCCCCCACATGATTTCTGATCTTCTATCCACCCCCCCGACCCTTCTTGTCTACTATCAACAGCTCTCTAAAGAACGGGAACGACTCCAGGCAATGATGGCTCACCTCCACCTGCCACCTTTGGGTGCCCTCTCTCTGGCAGCACCCGTGGGTGTTCTCCCGCCTCACCCTGAAGCGTCCGATGACCCGTTCAGTCAACAGGTAGATCTTGGACAGGGTGTTCAGGAGTTCTGATGGACAACAAAACTTGGGGAAAGCAAAAAGCAAATGGGCCATGAATTGAATTCCATGCTTCTTCGGAGATGAGGCTTATTTTTGTGATAAACAGACCCCATTGAAATAATACCTATTTTCTTCCACCATGTACACCACCCCACATGAACACCTAGGGCTCGTATTCCTCTCACAGTTCGATGACTCGTGTGAAATAGGCCGCATGCTGGATGTCGTTTCTGTGACCACACACACATGCATGAAATGAGGGTCACAAACATTTTACATTTTTCCGCTATTGCTTTTAAAATCAGTACTTTGCGTCTTTGTGACCCTGACCCATACCTCGTGAACATACACGCAGATACTCACGGTTCCATCGCATTTTGAGGACGATGGAGGGTGGCAATGTCTTCAAAGTGCCGCTGCCATGGTTTCCAGCTGTTGTGGCCAGATGTTTGCGGATGTGTGTGTGTTCAGACAGGACACAAAAGACCCAGCAGGATAATGGGATAACTAATGATCAGTTAATCTACCAAACTCTGCACCATAATCAAAAACTCGCCAAACAAATTTCACCCTGTAATTAGCCATGATTGGCTTCCCTCTTCCAAGCAAATTAGTGGACTCACACTCCGAGGCGGATCTAATCGCTGCGTTACACGCTGTTGACAACCTCCCTGTTTTTCCGTCTGGTTCACCGACGGCACCTTGGGCACGAAACTCTTCTTTAAAACAAATCTGGGACTGACCGTCACTTCCCCTTCACTCCCCTCTGTTCCCTTTTCTTTGTGTTCATTCAGCCCAGAACCATCGTCTCCAGCAGCTCGCCCTGCCCCAGCCTCCAGGAGAAGGCCCCCCCCATCAGAGCTCCGTCCCGGGGGGGGCCCGAGTCGGGTTTGGGGTCCCCCACAAGGACACTGGGGGGCTGGGGGGCCATGAGGAGACTGCATCGGCCGTCTCTCTCATCTTTGTCCTCTGGTAAAAAATGAATTCTCCGAAATGTTGTCGGTTGTATGATTATAACTGTCTGTGTCTTGTTATGTAAAGTGGCTTTGAGCATTTAGAAAAGCTCCTATCACTATATCATAAATGTATTTGTTCTAAGGGAAATATACATTGGGTCATTTTTTAATCAAACTTGCAATATTTCTGCTTTTTCAGAGGATGAGTTTGAGCTGTACAGGCATACTGACATCAGACCACCTTTTACCTACGCAACCCTGATAAGACAGGTAGATATTAATAAAATATACTGTTTTTCTTTCTCAATCACAACTAATAATACTTGACGAGTGCACATGACCTACGGTCATACCGGGAGCTTCATCTGATCTGAAACTGTATTTCTTCCAGGCTATAATGACGGCATCAGAAAAGCAGTTAACACTCAACGAGATATACAACTGGTTCACGTGCACGTTCGCGTATTTCCGGCGAAACGCTGCGACGTGGAAGGTAGCTGGAACCTTCAAAAAAACCTGGGGATCTAACTGTGATCAACCTCATGATCCGAATTAAATTGTCTTTGTTTGTTTGAATTATATTTGCTTTTCTTAACTGTAAGGCGACCTTTAGAGTTTTGAAAGGTGCCCTGAAATAAAATGTATTATTACTATTATTATTAGTTGGATAACTCTTTGTTTTAATGATTTCACGACTTTAACTCATCTTCTCAAATGGTCACTTTTATTGGATTTTCCCAGAATGCTGTGCGACACAATCTGAGCCTCCACAAATGCTTTGTGCGGGTGGAGAACGTGAAGGGGGCCGTTTGGACAGTAGACGAGTTGGAGTTCCAGAGGAGGAGGTCCCAGAAGCTGACAGGGTAACGTTTCATGGACTTCGTTTACCTTTGGTCCTTTAGCAGAGGTGGTTACACTGAAGTGACTAACCGTGACTTGAGATGAATGTCTCCAAGGAGATTGTAAGGGTTAGGAATCTGGCTTAAAGATGTCGTGGCAATTCCCTTTGTGGGATATTGGGTCTAGGACGGATAAGACTTTGAAACGCAAAAACGTTGTAGATAAAAATCCTTTTAAAGAATGCATACACTAGTCTCCTCTCTAGCAGAGTGAGCGCAGGATACCGTTCCACAGACCCTTCTACCACAGCCTCAACCCATCCCCGCAAGGAAATGGAGGAGGGAGATGTTGACCTAAAGGACAGAAAAGCCTGTGTTCTCATCAAGCAGATGCATGCAACAGGGAGTCACTGCTTTCTTGTGACCGGGTCACACTAGGAAAAAGGTTAACAAAACCAACAACAACCAACAATCAAAAAAAAAGGGGGGGCTAACAGTAGGTAGAAAGAGGGTGGCTAGATAACCCAACAGGAAGTAATCAAAGCTCAAATAATCTAAAGTAAACGTATGGATTTTCCATCCCAAAGGGGAACCATTAACCATTCTTATATCACAAAATCTCCCGAAAAAATATCACATATTACCTTTGAAGTAATTTGGTCCAGCTTTTACGGGATTTCTTCTTGGGATCTGATTCGATGTTAAGAATGTGTTGATTAGCGTGTTTATTCAAATTTGGCAGCACCACTGTCCTATTCTCTGATGGTTTCTTTTTTCTCCGGGCAGAAGTGCCTCTACGATGAAACCCGTGCCCTCCGGTCGCGCCTTGGGGTCGACCTCAGGTGTGGGACTACAGGTGAGTGGGTGCCGTGCGCATCCCTCTGGTCCATGGGCTTCAGCCACTCACTGCTTTGCATTGGACTCCGCAGCGCTCTATCCTTCTCTTGCCCACATCCCCATACTCAGCTTACCCTGCTCTACTCTGCACCACTCTACTCTTATGTACCCTATACCCTGCTGTACTCTGCCTACCCTACCCTGTTCTACTCTACTGCACCCTGTTCCCCTCTACCCTATACCCTGCTGCGCTCTGCCTACCCTACCCTGTTCTACTCTACTGTACCCTATTCCCCTCTACCCTATACCCTGCTGTACTCAACCTACCCTAACCTGTTCTATAGTAATCTACTTCACATTATTGTACCCTCTTCTACTCTACTCTACCTTGATCTACTCTACTCCCCGTCTCTACTGTACTCTACTCAACTCTACTCTCAATCGTTCCAGACGGCCGTTGTTGAGACGACCGTTCCCGGAGCGCAGTGCATCAAAGGTTCAGGGGGACACAGTGAGAGGGACGCAGAGACGACACACTGCTCCTCACAAGGCCAGCAGTAAGAACTTCACACTCACAGTACAGGAGCGCTGCATGCAGCTGGAGCTAACCCTAACCCTGGATTGATTTAAGACATGTCCCACTGTGGTGTTTTTCTAGACCCCGCTTCATGAAGGAGGAGGTGCTGAGTTCCGAAGAGGATCTGGGGTCACCCAGCCCCCTGTTCGACCCTGAATGACCCCTGACCCCCTGCAATGTTAAAACAAAGACAACTAAGTAAACAAAATATGTGGACGGTCAGCAGGGGATGCAGTCTGTAATCATCGTTATTATTTGTATTCTTCTGGAGGATTTTGATGACTTTAATTTGACCTTTGAACTGGATGTGTTTGTTACCGGTCTGATAGCAGTAATCACAGCGAGAACGTGTCATGGATCACAATGTGTATATTCAGTTGGCTAAACACTTGATAATATATTCTGTAATGTTATGACGTTTCAGATAGAAACCGTTATCTGAAGATATGTACAGTGTGCTGTAATGTTCTTATAATGTATTTGTATCTAGAAACCAATGTGAAGATGTTTCAAACTAACTAATTAATCAACTGCTTTACGGGGAGTAGAGTAGAGCAGTGTGTATCTGTCACACACAGCCGTTTTAAACTGCTTTAAGATTGTTCAATGCATTTAAATTAATTTATTGTTCCTCAATTCAAAAGTAAATTTGTATTTACAAAGGTTTCTTCTGTTTTTGTACATGCAAAGTTGGTTATTAAATTGTAATCAATATATAAATGGATTTGCTACACATTAAAGTGGTTGTTTGATTTTTGCAAAACATATTGTGTGTAAAACATTAAAATATCACAAGCTTAAAATATAAAAGGCTGTTGTATTACAATTTGTTGGCTATCTATGTGCTATAAAGCCTAATAATGTAAATGTAAGTATAAAGTTATCATATATGATAACTAATTTTTTTTTCTGCTGTTTATAAGAGTTAGTTCGCCATCCCCCTCCCAACACGATTCTCCGTCTACCTTGTCTCCCATCATGTGAAGGAAACCAAAAGATCTTTCACCAGCAAACAACGCAACAAAGCACCCGACATTTCAAGCGACTAAATCTTATTTTCTTCAGCCTCTTGTTGAGCATCAGTGTCAGTAATTGTCTGGGCTGATAAAGAGTTAGACTTAGGGTCTCTTTGATACCTTGTCAGCCCATTTAGGTGACATTTTCTGATTACCTCTCCCGGGCGTCGCCGTGTTTACCCGCTGAAAGTTAGCGCGCCGAGCGACAACTTGAACAGCTTCACTTAACGCGGGGCTTTGATGTGCCACAGACTCATCGCGAGACGCGCGAGTCAACATGTTTTCAACACAGCGCGGTGACAACATTTAGTCAACATCCCTGCCAAGAGGGTCACTCTCTGTTCATCTTCCCATCAGGATATCGTAACAACAATGAAGTCGTCTGCGTCTAATGTATTCATAACGTCCACACTGAACAATCGGATATTTGCAACGCTGCTTGATTTTTGTCTTTCATGGCCTATAGCTGCCCAATGTAGGTCTTTAAGGATGTTACTACTTCTGGTGTTGTCAGTTAAAGATAATATTGAGGGAATATTGAAAAACCTCCAATTTAATATTGGAGTGCTGTCGGTACTTTAAGACTTTACAAATACTTACATAAAATACCCCCCAAAAATATTTAGCATTGTATTATGAAAAATAAAACTGTTATATTGTGACCACTCAAAAATGTAGTTATATAATTAAAGTGAAATTAAAAGTGCTATTTTCACACTAATACGTTAGATGAGTCACTGGCGACCTGCTTCCTGTGAAGTGTGCTGCGTCCAGGAAGGAGCGTGGCTCACCTTGAGTTCACATGTTGTTTTCAACTTGATGTTGATTGTGTGTGTGTGTGTGTGTGTGTGTGTGTGTGTTTGTGTGTGTGTGTGTGTGTGTTTGTGAGTGAGTGTTTGTGAGTTTGTGCATAGGCATTCATGTTTGCATGCATGTCATGGATGTGTGTGTGTGTGTGTGTGTGTGTGTGTTTATAGACATTCATGTGTGCATGCATGTCATGGATATGTGTGTGTGTGTGTGTGTGTGTGTGTGTGTTCGTGCGTGCGTGTGTGTTAGGTCATCTTACTCATGCATCTGTGTGCACGGATGTGTGTTATGTATGTGCTTTCATGTTTGTGTGTATATGAGTGTTTGTGTGGTGGGTATGTCCCCACAACGCATGTGTTAAACTGTGTATAAGTGCGCAGACTTCCCTGTGTGCATCTGAGCGTGTGAATGCACCGTGTCGGCACACGTGCGCGTCCTGCTGACAGCCTCATGGGGTATGTGTCCCCATTGTGTTAGGGGACTAAAATCAGAACAAGGGGAGGAAGGAGGAGGAGGAGGAAGGAGGCAGAGGCGTCCCTCCTCTCACCCCACCCTGGCCCTCTCCGGCCCTCCACAGGGCTGACGGGGGTTTGAGGGCCCCTGGGTTGTGCTGATGAATCACCAGACCCAGTCGCCTCTTAACCAGGCCGGCGGCTTCACCCAGCATGAGGACACAGCCCAGTGCTCTAGGCGTAGGACGCGTGCGCTAGCCGTCAGGATGTTTCCATGGAGACGGAGGGGTTGTTGACGGTGTGAACCGGGGAGACATGTTACCGAGGGAACCCTCTTCAGAGGTCGCCGACCACCCAGGGGAGGGAGGGAGCGATTCTACCCGAGGTCAGTGTTGTGGGGGGTTCAAAATACTTTTGGAAAGCGAGGGGTGTATCTTGAATAGAGCATAGATTGTGTTTTTTTTCAGTCCTATGGTGTAAATATAATGTAATAAGTAGTACATATTATGTACTAATTCAATGATTTGTACACAATAGAATCCCTGACTGGGACTCCGACAGAGGGAAATAGCCTGAAACTTGGAAGCTGGGATACTCATTTCTCAAGGCCAAGCTCTTCTAGATTCATAGCAATACCATCAATGGGTCCCTTCCTTCAGGAAGGGCTATCGTTGTGTCGTTGGGTGTTGTCTTTCTAATCAGTTCCCCTCTCTAAGCGCTATTTATAATCATCTGTTTAATGTTTTACAATCTATCAACAAAAGTCTGCATTAGAAGCCCACTGGCCTTGATATCATAAGGGACCCTCACATAAGACATGAAGCAATAGGATTGATTGAGACGTCACCCGTGAATATGATATATATATACTGTATATATATATATATATATACACACACACTTGAGAACACCTCAGCATCCGTCAGCAATGACTCATCAGTAGCATACGGTGGGATGACAGCTCGTGGCACTGTCTTTTAATAAAACAAACTGCCAGACATCTCTCACATTCCTGTGCGTGTCACAGTCAAAACCTAACTCCTGGGTGCGAGGTTCATCAAAGGGGAACCAAGCATTTGATGAGGGTAAATAATGAGTTTGAAGGAAGGTGCTCGAGTAAAAGAAAGTAACTAGCCATGGTGTTCAAAGACACGCAGAGCGACAGACCATGAGTGAAGGGAATGTGTGGAAGATGTTGCGATGATGTGAAAGACATGAGTAGGAGCAATACACCAACAGATAAAATGAGAGCCTTGAAGATAAGGAAACCCAAATCAAATACAACATCGAAGTAAACATCTGTTATTATTTATAACTTTTTATAACCGCAGGTTTGAGCTAACACTATGGGAATAAGTAAAGTGAAGTCACTTAATTTCCACAGTGTTAAAGCTCAAACCTGCAGTTGTGATCAATTTGTTATGATGGATGGTTTTATTGATCTGTTTCCTCAGCAGCCCAGCGTGTCGATGGGGCGACCCCACCTCCAGCCCCTCTAGGGGGGGTGGAGGAGGTCCGTAGAGAACCCAAGCTGGTCCTCCCAGAGCCCTGTCCACGCTGCGGACAACCGGTACCCCCCACGACTACAGCGCCCCGGCCTTCTGGACCCCCGACCTCGACGCTACACGGCTCCAACCAATCGGTGAGCAGCAAGAGGAGCCGAAGTGGAGACAGTCTGACCCCATCCACCGCTGAGGCTACGGACGACGGTGAGGAAGACAAGAAGAATCTTTGTGCAGTAAAACAGAGAACTAGAATTATCGTTGGCGATCACTCAGGGGTCAAGTATGTCCTCTCTCTCGCGCGCGCTCTTTCTCTCACACAGACACTAAACAAAGCAAACAACGCGCAAGCAAATCCAAGGATGACACCCAGACTAGAAATGTAGAAAGGTAAACAATACACCAAAACTCTTTTGAACAAGCCCAGGCGATGTTTCAAGGGACCATGAAAGCACTGCCAAGCAGTGTAGAGATATGCTAAAACCCTGTTGTGCGCTATGCAATTCAAGCTTCGCTTCAGAGTTCAGTCTCATAAGCATATAGTGAGTAAATTGAGACACAAATACAGAAATGCTCCGTTATGACAAAGATTTGCCTAATGTTATGTTGGGGCCCGTAATTGTATCAACTGAGCAGAAATAAAACACTCAACTCTCCACCCTGGGGAATCCTCACATCCTTGTATTTACTTGCTGCAGTAAACAGGATAAAACATCTTGATTTGCATGAGCTCTCTCACTCGCCAGCCCTGGAGAGGATGAAAAAAGAAGACGACTATAAATCAAACACAATAACAATGCGGACCCTTTATGATCCGTTGGATAGACCACAGCAAAAGAGGCGTGCATGAAAGACAAGAGGTTAATGCATGCAATCACATGCGCGCTCACACCAAATTGAACTGCGGAGCAATTATCATGTGGATGACAGCTTCTTTGGAGATGCTGTTGATGTCTGGCAGACTCCCACCCAACACAGCCTTGCTGAAGTGATCTCCGCTGTGATTAAACAAACACAATCACACTTGATCTCTCTTTCAAGTCCAACACAGGCATAACGAGAGAAAACAAATCACAAACATGCCTGAGATTAATTTTGGGGTTAATGGTTGTTTTGTTAATCTCCCGTAGCCCATGACAGCAGTTGGGAGAACATGTGAAGCCTGTATTTTATCTGCATTAGCTTCACTTAAGATCCACAGCCTCTTTGGGATGGGAGGAGTCATCACTGCCAAAATTATGAAATAGGTGAAGCAATCAAACGCAATGATAGACATCTTAATTTTTGCACATACACAACAAGTAGTAGTAGTTTGTTGCCAACACATTGCTCTTTAAAGGGCCTGTTGTACCACCAGGTCTGGTTTGATGCTGATTACAAATGACCCATTAGTGACATCACAAGTGGGAGTGTCCACCATATACATAATGGATAATTCAACAGCCTACCAATTGTTAGTCCACTTAGGCAGGGCGGTCATTTGAAATCCTTTATTGTTGACCTGTGAAGATACTCCCTCTGTGTTGTGATGTCACTAATGGGGGCGATCTTGAAGCGCCTTGTAATTTTGTTTTGTTAATATAAATAATAATCCTCCTACTCCTTCCCGAAGCCTCCTTCCTGGGCCTGCTGCTGGCCTGCCTCTCGTGCCAGTGCTCCGTGGTGCTGCTGGGTCTCCTGGAGGCGTGCTGCGTCTGCCTGCACCACCTCTGCACCCGCTGCGGCGCCGAGGCGTGCGACGCGCCGGCCGAGGCGTTCAGCTGCCACGCCCACTGCCACGCCGCGGTGTTCGAGTCCTGCTGCGAGTCCACCGAGTGCCTGGAGTTCTGCCTGGACTGCTGCCTCATCTGCCATCACAGCTGACCCCCCCCCCCCGAGACAATCCGAGCCATCGGGCTTTACGTCCACGTTGGGGACCACGTCGCGGCTCCTCCCACACAGAGCGGTTGCCGAAAATGTGGCTCCGCCCACCTGACTGTTCTTCTTACAACATTGCGAAATTTTTCGATGGAAAATGTATGGGGATTTCACAGGGATGTGTATGTTTTTGTTGATTTAATTGCGCTGTTTGTTGAGTCTAACTTGAAATTGCAAAATAGCTGATGGATGAATGCCATTGTCATATGGTCCCTTTCAAAGTCCATTCCCTAGAAAATGTTCAATGAAATGGAAAAAGAAACTGCAATAACCAAACAGTATATTTATAATTGTCGTTAGTCACTCTTTGACTTAACCTACATTTTAAACATCTACAATTTTAGGGCAGAGATCAATTACACTTAAAAGTGATTATTACTATTACTTATAACCACCGATCACCCTCCTACAATACAACAGTCCTACAGAATAAACTTAAACCCAGCTGTTGTTAACCAAAGTATGCAGAGCTTTCTCATACAAACACGAAACAAGACACTGAAGTTACACGTTTAATATTTGAATGAACTGATTCATTAAGCGCGGACACAGATTTAGTCAGGGTCAGTTTTGCGCACCATATTAAATATTTCTGAGTAAACAGCAGTAGCCATAACACAGTGGGATTCATTAGCGCCACAATGAAGCGGCTCTCGTTCCAAAACAAACAACCTCCATCCGGTTCCTCCGAGTCATTTCATAGTAGTCAGAGAAACATGAACCCATATATAGAAGCTATTTGTTAGATATGGAGGATTCCCTAATGAATATATTGTGGTATGTGCTAAGAAACACATTCTCCACACATCAATTAAAGCTCTTCCAAAACAAAAGAGAGGATGGTATACAATCTTATTTATTCAGCGAGTTTTGGGGAAAATATAAAATTCAGTGTTTTCTACTCAAGGTTTTGCGTTGATTTATTAATCAGTAGCACTTTGTCAAGGACATTTGCTGTCTCTCTCCAGATCATAGGATCACATCTTTCACCTCAATGTGAGAAATAATTCAACAATGATGATTAATTAACTCATTGCACCCTGCAGTGCCAACGAAACCCTACTTCTCCACTCTGTCGAGTAATCACATCTGGCACAACAAAAGATTTTGTCCTCACCAAACCCCCCAAAGAATACATCGGCCCAGACATCAGTTTAATGTCGGTGCATGTTAACTTTGTACATGAAATAGCCATGCACAGATTGAACAACTCTGACCTCTGTGTGTCTCTTGATGAAGGGGGGCTTGCTTTGGGCTCTATGCTCAGATGAGGGTTTCTCATGTCGTGTAGAAAGACTCCTGCTTTGAATGTCTCCTGCATCGCTCTTTGCAGCTGAAGAGCAGGGTGATGTGAAACTTGTCAGTCGCTTCTTTACTCCCCAGCCTCCTCCTCCTCTTCCTGAATCGCTTGCTTCTCTCGGAACATGAAAGGAGCACGTGCCGTTTATTCTCCCCAGATCTCCGGAGTCGGCCCTTCTGAGCTCTCATTGTTTTCTCCGCGCGTGATGACAGTGAAGATAGCCAAAAATAAAACAAAGGCGTGCACTTACAAGACAACACTTAACTGTCAATCTGCTCCACGCAAATGAAGAGGCTCGTTTAAAGGGTGTCATCGCGATGGAATCTAATCAAAGGGTTTGCTTTACAAACAACGGCTTGGGATTCTGCTGCTGCCGGTGACATGAGGCCGTGGTGACATCTGATTTGGAGCATGGCGACCACAGCACAGCGAATATAACACACGTTTTGTTCCGTTTGTCCCGTTCAATTTGTTACAGCGGTACCGTAACACTCGAGGCCATAATGAGTGCAGAGGAAATAATAGTCCCATAGCGCAGAAACATTGAATGCTTAATCTGTAGGCATAGGTAAAGAAGGCCTGACAAATCAGGATTATTAGTGTGTCTGAATGTGAAGGCTGGCACTGCAGGGTATAGGACAGTAGATGTTGTCGTTCAGTAAAACAAACAACAGAATAATTAATAATCTGCACACACTGCATTAGGCCTAGGCCTATCATGTCCAGTTACATATACGATTTGTGTTGCGTTTAACACAATAGTGATTGTTCACATTGACCAAATGTGGCACTATTTGAAGTGAAAATAATTTGAAAAACCCACTAAAAGTATATTCTGACACAACCACACAGACAAACACACGCACATAATGGGGGGATATGGCGACGGTTGTCTGGTGAGAAATGGCGAGTGGACCACACATAAAAGATGACCCACTGGTGAACAGCAGGCTATGTTTTAAAACTCGAGTCGTTTCTTTTCTTCTTCCAAAAAACCAAAAACCTTTGAGCACATTTGCAGAAGACTGTGTGTCTATTTGTATTCCTCCGCGCCACCCTAAATCTCAGTGACAATGTTTGTAACCTTCTCAATCAAAACAAAGGTTTGCGTGTTGCGTGTGTGTGTGAAGTAGCGTCTTTAAAAACAAAGAATAAAAAGAAAAACCATAACAGCTAATAGTCAGTCTGTCATGTGTACCCACTTGCTGTAAACGAAACAAAAATAAACGTAACAGGATTTGAATATCTAACATTTGAGCCTGACAGAGAGGACAGATCAAAGCGGGGAGAGACACGCGTGTGGGAACGAATCGTCAACACATTGTCTCGTTTTAATAAATGAGGGGAATGGTTTCCGTCAAGCCCCTGCGCGCCATGCGAATTTGTGCGGGGTGCGAGTAGGCGTATCAAAACTTAAGATAATGAGGGTTAGGCTGCAATCGGTCTGCATGAATTATTGATGCTTTTCTTACCTCATTTCATCTAGGAATGAGAGGCCTTGGACGCGCCGGGAAAAGCATGCAGCGTAATTGCGTCGGGGCGTTTCCGAGGATTGATCCCGGAGTAACGGAAGTAAATATATTAAATATAATATAACAAAGATTTATTTACCATATTAACGCGGTTGCTAATGAGCGCCGTCGTCATTTATTCATCGACTATGAAAACAAAAACAAAGATGTCAATCCTTGAATACAACAGAGCTTTCTAATGTGACATGTTTGGAATAAAAATGTTGGTCACTAAATAAATGTTCTGACTTTTTTATACATTCATAAGTAATAAACCTTTTCTCATCTTATTTTAAAGACTTTATTTACAACCGTAGGTTCTTCTGTAATGTACAGGCATTTAAAATGTTCCCTTCTCAGATTGTACGCTACAAATGTCATGAAAGTACGAGAACAAAAAGGAAATACTGATACATTTCCACTTCTTAGGTGAAAGACAACACAAAACCTGAAATTACTGAAAAACCTATTGACTGTTGACAACATAAACTGCTTGAGGGTATCCAGATTATTCTGTTTTTGTCTCATTCCAAGTACAGTACAGTAACTTTAAAAAAACAACCAATCAAAACCATCACAAATATCAGTCGTATACCAAATTATCTGGATTTCAGTAATCACACCACTGGATGGCAAGCATCAAACGGTATCTCTAGTTGGCACCACTGGCGCACAACAAATAATAACAATTACAAAGATAAATCTTTGTAATTCCAAATGAACACAAATAAAAATCCAAACCGTATACAGTATATACACACCGTTCCCAAAACATACAGGATGAGTTGCAGCCCAAGCAGCCAATTCAGGAGGATTAGTCTCTCCCTTCGTTTCCACTGATAATTAGGGTGTTAAAACCATGGCATAGCAGACGCCTTTAAAAAGGAGAACATTAATAACAACATTTAAACCCTGCCATTTCGCTCCTGAGTGGATAAGTGCAATGTGCGTCCGTGAGAGAGACAGACAGACAGACAGCAAAAGAGGGAGAAAGAGAGAGAGAGAGAGCGAGCTTCAGACTACCGACGGTGGTGATGATAAATATCTTGATGGTGGTGACGGCGGCGCCCGCTTTGCCGTTTGGCCTCTTTACAAAACCCAGTCTTGCCCGCCCTCGATACTGGCGGTGATTGTCACAAACTGATTGTATATATCGATGCCTTGTTGTGGCAGCAGCTCCGTCCGGCCATAGGGGGGGGGGGGGGGGCAGCCCCCTCAGATCATGTAGTTGCTCTTCAGGACGTCCAGGTACTGCTGCGTGGCGCGGCTCCCCGGGTCGTCCGGGGGGTCCGCCGCCGAGGCTGAGCCCAGCGGGGACAGCCGGGCCGAGCCCCCGAGACCCTCCAGCTCCACCGTGGCTGGGGGACGGACGGACGGACGGACGGACGGACGGGTTTAGGAGTGACAGGGGGGAGATGGGGGAGATTGGAGACGGGACGTTATTATGGGGAAAAATCTCCCCCACAATAACGTCCCGTACACCATCCCCCCCATGACCCCCTCATGATGAGAACAGAGGGGAAATGAGGGGGATGGTGTGTGGGACGTTATTATGGGTTGCGATGGGGACTCCCGAACCCCGCATGAGAACGGAGATCCGCTGTGTGGTCTGTCGTTTGTTTTTACCGTTTTGTGTTTGTTCGATTTATTTGCTGTATTGCGTATTTAGTATTTAGTATGGGTTTTACTTTGCAAACCTTGTAGCAAAAAGGGTGATACAGACACAATCCAAATGACAAGGGTTGTGTGTTTTGTGTGTGGAGGGGCCCCACATCACTCACCATGGCTCAGCTCCTTGGACACGTTTCTCTCCAACTCACTCTGCATCTAGAGGAGGCGGGCGGGAGGAGATTTAACTAGGTCATATAATAATGGGATAATAAATATCATTATTATAAAAAATATTCAGATGGCGAATTGATGCATACACTCCAAACGGAAAAAAAATACCAAGGGGTGTTTCAAAAATAACGACACACACTTTACACACACACACACACACACACACACACACACACACACACACACACGCACACACACACACACACACACACACACACACACACACACAGGGGGCACCTGTAAGAGGTCAGCGCTGCAGATCTGCACGGCACAACATGCACACATGCAGAGTAAAAGCTTTAAACTACTGAATCATGGGCCTGTGCTTTCATATTCTGACCGTTTAAGCGTTTGTAAGTCGCTTTGGATAAAAGCGTCTGCTAAATGCCCTAAATGTAAATGTAAATGTTAAGCGGCTGGCTGCTTGAAAACACTGAACCGTGCAACACACACAATTGCGCTTCTCTGGGTGCCAGTTAAATAAAGGGACAAACTTTAAAAAAATGTGACTGGTGACATATCTTTAGATATGGCCATTGACTTCCTTTTGAAAATATGGGTTGATAATTTGAGGTCTCAATCAATTTAAGGTAACGGTCGATCGCTTTTTTGGGTTTATATATATATATATAATTTGTATTCATTAAATGTTTAATATAAATTGCAGAACAGCTAGATAAATATTTTTACATTATTTTCAATTTTGACATTTTCGATTTGAACATTTGTATTTTTCAAAATTCTCAGTTACAAAGTTTTTTTTGGAGAGAAATGCTGAATAAACGCATCATGTTATAAACTCAAAAATAATCGTGACTTCAAAATTGACCAAAATAATCGTGATTATGATTCTTTTGCATAATCGAGCAGCCTTATATCATGTTACTCTGCCATGCTCAGGGTGCACTTTAATGAAGTCTAACCAGTGTCAACAACGACAAGGTGGGTATTCTGAGAGGACCTCCACTCTCACATGAACATCCCAGCACCCAGTATTACCCAAATGGCAGCCACTCACAATCAAATAAAAACAATTCCCATGAGCTCCCTTGCATCTTCTTTTTCCCGACAGCTACTCCACATTTCGAGTGGATTTACTTTGTAGCGTGATTGAGCTGGCTAGATAAAGAAATTAAACGATGTGAGGTACAGTCCCTTTATACGTATAGCTTTCTGATCTGAATGCAAATTGCTCTGTTGTTTTGCAAAGAAAGACTACCGCTGCAATCCAATCTAGAAGACCGCCTAGCACAAGAGTGACGGAGGGAGGGTCAAAGGGAAAACCGAGGGGCCTGATTGGCTTACATCTAGGCGCCTTGACAGCTCATCCAACCAGCCGCCGAATAAGAAGCCCGGGGTTCCTACTCCTCTGCCTCCAAGATGGCAGCCGTCTTCAACATGTTTTTATTGTACACCAATGTATCGAGCAATGTATGCACGGTCGGATCGTTTCCCGATTGGATTGAGGCCAAATTCCCGCCAAAGTGAGGCTAACCGTAGGAACCCCGTTGACACAGGTCCCTTGAGGAGGGTCTACCGGTCGGGCGGGGGGGAGGGGGGGGGTTGGACACAAAGCGACAGCGAAGCAAGCAGAGGTACGCCAGCCAAATCAACCCAGGGGGGACTCAACTCACAGCTTGCTACACACCTGCTCATGTGTCTGGCTGGAGAGGCGAGAGGTGAGAGACAGATTTCTGAGCTAGAAGCTGAAAGGAGTGAGAAGGAGAGGAAGAAGAAGAAGAGGAGGAAGGAGAGGAGACGTTAGGCACGCGGCCCACCACCGTGCTACGACAGAGAGAACGTCACAGACACAGGCTCAGAAAGACACGGACACGGAGACATGGATCAGTGCCGACTGCAGCTGCTTTGGTGCCATGTGGAGAGGGTGGGAGCAGATTGATTCAGAGGGCAGCCCACCGCAAGGCAACATCCGTCCTCTTGGCCAAAAATAATCTAGCAATAAGTAAGTCAATTAAAGCAAATATGTTTCTACTCAATCTACCGTTTGAGTAAAAACACAATCCACCGTCATTTAATGAGCTTTACTTGACAAACGGTTATTTTTATGAGCCCAGTAGAATTCCAAAGACATTCCGGTCAAACCGCACGCCTCCAGATTTACACCTCGTATAGACACGCCCCTACCTGCACACCATTCCCGACACATGATGGTGAAGGAGATACAAACAAAGAAACAGAAACAACAACAGCAACATCAGTAACATCCCGCAAAGAAAAACAAAAAAAAACAACCCCAGAAACGCCACCACCGCAGCGCTGCTCACCTTGGCCAGGTAATCCTCCACCCTGCTGCCCTGCCGGTCCCCCAGGGGGCTGCCCCCGGGCCCCAGGCCCAGGGTCCCCAGGGAGGCCCCGTAGGCCGGCAGCGAGCCCAGGGAGCCCAGGGAGCCCAGGTCCAGCGGGGGGCCCACCAGGCTGCCGTTGGCCATGCTGCTGGCGATCAGCGACCTGCTGCGGTGACGCTCGCCCAGCAGCTTGGCGTTGGCCTCCGCCAGGCGGTCATTGGCCCTGGAGAGAGGGAGAGGTCAAGGGTCACCCCAGGCAAGCCCCTGCAAGGCTGATGCAGAGGTGTTCAGAGAGAGATTACAGTGAACCCTAACATGTAAGGAGAGACCACGGTGAACCCTAACATGTTAAGAGATAGACCACGGTGAACCCTAACATGTAAAGAAAGGCTATGGTGAACCCTGACATGTTGAGAGAGACCACGGTGAACCCTAACATGTTGAGAGAGAGCGATCACAGTGAACCCTAACATGTAAAGAAAGGCTATGGTGAACCCTAACATGTTGAGAGAGACCACGGTGAACCCTAACATGTAAAGAGAGCGATCACGGTGAACCCTAACATGTAAAGAGAGCGATCACGGTGAACCCTAACATGTAAAGAGAGCGATCACGGTGAACCCTAACATGTAAAGAGAGCGATCCCGGTGAACCCTAACATGTAAAGAGAGCGATCCCGGTGAACCCTAACATGTAAAGAGAGCGATCCCGGTGAACCCTAACATGTAAAGAGAGCGATCCCGGTGAACCCTAACATGTAAAGAGAGCGATCACGGTGAACCCTAACATGTAAAGAGAGCGATCACGGTGAACCCTAACATGTAAAGAGAGCGATCACGGTGAACCCTAACATGTAAAGAGAGCGATCCCGGTGAACCCTAACATGTAAAGAGAGCGATCCCGGTGAACCCTAACATGTAAAGAGAGCGATCACGGTGAACCATAACATGTAAAGAGAGCGATCACGGTGAATCCTAACATGTAAAGAGAGCGATCCCGGTGAACCCTAACATGTAAAGAGAGCGATCCCGGTGAACCCTAACATGTAAAGAGAGCGATCACGGTGAACCCTAACATGCAAAGAGAGCGATCACGGTGAACCCTAACATGTAAAGAGAGCGATCCCGGTGAACCCTAACATGTAAAGAGAGCGATCCCGGTGAACCCTAACATGTAAAGAGAGCGATCCCGGTGAACCCTAACATGTAAAGAGAGCGATCACGGTGAACCCTAACATGTAAAGAGAGCGATCACGGTGAACCCTAACATGTAAAGAGAGCGATCCCGGTGAACCCTAACATGTAAAGAGAGCGATCACGGTGAACCCTAACATGTCAAGAGAGCGATCACGGTGAACCCTAACATGTAAAGAGAGCGATCCCGGTGAACCCTAACATGTAAAGAGAGCGATCCCGGTGAACCCTAACATGTGCTCACCGGTCCAGCTTGGCCGCCAGGTCCTTGCGGCGGCCAAGCTCGTCGGTGTAGAGCTCCCGGTAGCGGTCCAGCTCGCTGCGGGCAGAGTCCCTCAGGCCGAGGCTGTCCTGCTGGCCGGACCGCGCCCTGCCCAGCTCCGCCTCCAGCTCCCGGATCCGATGCTCCAGCTGGCCGCGCACGTTGGCCTCGTTGGCCGACTTGATGTTGTCCAGAGCGTCCTGCGACGCCGCCTGGTTCTGATGGGGGCACACACACGGTCACACACACAGTCACACAGACAGTCACACAAAGTCACACACACAGAAACAGTCCCAGACACACACACAGTCACACAGACACAGACACGATGCCATTTCCATATTAAGCAGCAGTTTTTATCAATAAATTGTCTATAAAGCAGCTTATGGCTGGTTCAGACTACACGATTCTCAGACGTTCCTCCACGATTTAACATGTCACACTATGCAATCACAGAGCCAGGAAATCGGGCCTTGTCTCGTCGGAAGACTGGCCGCACTACAAGATTCGAGGGTGCGATGCTCTCTACTTTGTATCATTCACGTTTGCAAGATATTTAGAAAATCTAAGGTTTAGAACTGACATAAATGTTTTATACATTTTTGTCATAAAGGTTCCAGTAGTTTTTATATCCGCTCAATGCAGCAACCCCTCACAGTAGTTGCGTTGCGCGTGACATGAGCGATACAAAGTACCCGCAGCGACAACGTAGCCTAGCAACAGAGCGTCAACAATGGATCCCGAGTAGCTAGCCCTAGGCAATATGCCTGCGGTTTGAGGTTTATGATAGGTTGTGATCAGGGTCCAAAACTAACTTTTTCACTTACCAGCCAGGCTGGCTGGTAAGTGAAATTTTTTACCAGCCAGGCAGATATTTTACCAGCCAACCAAATAAAAATTGCTTTTAAGTGTTATGAATTGCTATCAGTATTATTTAACATGTCATTTGGGTCTAATATGCGATTCTCAATCAATATTTTATTGTATATGCACTAATACTAGTAGCAATGTATGTTAAAATATGAATCACTGTTTCTGATTTTAGCTCAACCAGACTGCAACAGCCCTATATAAACATGAATATCTGACCAGTGGTGGACAAAGTATTCAAAGACATGACTTAAGTGAAAGTTCTTTTTTTTTAATTCATGTAAAACCATAACCGTAACCCTAATATTCATTCTTCCGGATTCCACCTACGAAAAACACCGGTCACATACAAAGCGGGGAACATAGGGATGACCCCGTTAGATCGGTCTAGCACACAGTCTATACATTATTTTATCACAGGGAGTAAGTTGTAACGTTACGATGGATGGTTTCCATTTGATAACGAGCGAACGAAGCCATAATATTGATAACTCAGAACGACAACTCACTTCACTCAGTTCAGACAACTATACGCTCAATATACAACAGTTAGGAACCAATCAGATCGCTTGATTTATGCCACCCGTTTTATATATATATATATATATAATTGGTAAATTACGTAAATATATATATATATATATATATATATTTACGTAATTTACCGTTAAAATATTATTAATATATTCGGGCGCAAACAATCCCAGAATGCACTCGCCCGTGATGTGGGCGGGGCGTGATGTCACGCCCCGCCTTCCCGCAGGCCGCAGCGAGACGTACTTGGAGAACTCTGCTGGAAAGACACGTTACTCTGTCAGGAAACTAGCAGTTCTACTGGGCGCGCCAAACAACACCAATGGGTACGCTGAATGGTGGCATCACGCGCTTACGTGCCAAAAGATCGTCTCTGCTGAAAAGACACATTACTCTGTCAGGAAACTAGCAGATACCAGCGTCGTTCTCCTCCAGTAACGAAAAATTAAATTTTCGCCGGTAAAAAAAATAATAACTCGCCAGAGTGGCGAGTGGTCTTAAAAATTTACCAGCCAGAGACAAAATCTACTCGTAATTGGCGAGTGGCGAGTGTTAGTTTTGGACCCTGGTTGTGATAGCTATTAGCATGTCAACAGCTATTGGCTGCTCGCGGGGTTCCCTCACGCAACTGGGGGCGGGGTTCCCTCATGTCAACAATGGATACGTCATGCGATTCCCCAAAAAATTCTGACATGCCAAACGTTTCGTCGTGGGGTTTTCGAACGTTGCAGACGAAAACATCGCAGATTGCAAGCATGTCACATTACATTATTCGTCTCGTCGCCGACCTTTCAAAATCGTGTATGACTTGCAAATTTGTCTGCGACGAACGAATCAGGGCAAAATCGGGCTGAAATCGTGTAGTCTGAACCAGCCATAAGAATGAATTTAGACACAGGCCCTGTTGCTCAAGGACACCTGTTGCCTTTGGGACTCAAACTTAGTACTGTTCAGCTGGGAGTGGTGCAGCACCCCATGTTATTTTTTGTGTGTGTGTGTGTGTGTGTGTGTGTGTGTGTGTGTGTGTGTGTGTGTGTGTGTGTGTGTGTGTGTGTGTGTGTGTGTGTGTGTGTGTGTGTGTGTGTGTGTGTGTGTGCATGCGCCCGTCTCCTCCACCTACCTGCAGGAAGAGGTTGACCTCCTCCAGCTTCTGGCGGACCTGCAGGCTGGCCCTGTCCTCGGCCTCCCTCCGGTACCGCTCCGCCTGGCCGGGGTCGGAGGGGCCGGCCTCCTGGGCCCTCCGACGCAGGTCCTCCAGCTGCTCCTCCAGCCGCTGGTGGCTGCGGCCCAGGCCCTGCATGGAGGCCAGCCGCTCCTTCAGCTCCGCGTTGGCAACCTCCAGCTGCCCGACGCGGGACGCCTCCCTCTCCAGCTGCCCCGCCATGTCCTCCGTCGCCTGTAGGGGGCGACGCCGCGGTCAGAAGGGGGGCATGCGACAAGCCGTTTTGAAAATCTGCCCCTTATGACATCACAGGTGGGCATGTCCACCTAGATGTGTGCTGGATAGATCAGTCCATCAGTCCGCCCAGTGGACGGTAGCAAATGTCGTTCATCTATCCGTCACACATCTAGGTGGACACGCCCACCTGTGATGTCATAAGGGGCAGATTTCCAAAACGGCTTGTAGCGGCTAATCACGCCACACCTGGTGGCATGTCATGGGACCTTTAACTGTAGAATAATGTGCAATAAATAGGTTAGCACTTTAGCACACAGCCCTTTAGCACTAAGCACTTTACCACATAGCACTTTATCGACAAGTTCTTGTGCAATAGGGCAATACAATGATAATGTTAACACTTGCACTTTATCCCCATACTGTAGATTTCTGTGCGATACAGCAAAGCGCAATTTAACTCACAGTCTATCAAGCGCCACGTTGTCGATGTTAAAATGTTGGTTTGTTTTTGTTTTGTTGTACTCTCCGTTTATGTTATGAAAGCAATGATGCACTGTGCCCAAGACAAATTTCCCCACGGGGACAATGAAGTTTAACCTAACCTAGGTTAAACTTCATTGAGACTGATTCACATTTCTTTATTGATATTTTCTCAGGTAATGTGTTGCTGTGTTGTAGAAATGTTTGGATCATGATGATGGAAGATATCATCAAGTGTGAGTGAGTGAGTGAGTGAGTGAGCGAGTGAGCGAGTGTGCGTGAGTGAGACCTTGTCTCTCATGCTGAGCCTCAGTGTGTCCATCCTCTGGCTGCCCATGGGAGAGCCGCCATCTTGCTCCCTCAGCCTCTTCTTGGCCGTCTTCAGCAGAGTCCGCAGCCTTCATCACAACAAACAAACGGGGGAAAACATAGAAGAACAAACATTTCCGCCTTCACTTTTCCAAACCCAACAATGAGTCATATAATGACGATACTATGTGCTGTGTGAGAGATCATATAATATTGTGCTTAAGTGAATGCAAAACGAAATATTATACACAGAGTTGTTTAGCAGCTAGTTAGTGTCTAGATGACTTTATCTGACTAGATTAATGCCATAATCTTGTTGAACAAACTCTTTCTTAATCTAACATCCAAGTGTACGCAACACAGTGAAAGTGGGTCTAATGTCTAGTCCAATACACATGCAAGCCAGGTGTCAGCAGGGATGAGATCGGGACCAGTTCACCGCTCAATGCTCCGAAAGGGACGGGAACCAATCAGAGCCCTGCAGCAGCTACACCAGGAGGAGGAGGGTTCACGTGACAGTGGGTGGGTGGACAAGAAGACCACATATATATATATACACAGACGCCGCATTGACTGCTTCGGCCGGTTTTGTATTGTAAAAATGAATCCCTATGAATCGTAAATAATGCGACGTCTGTGTATATATGACGTCTCTGGGGCAGACCACTGATGTCTACTGGGGGTCCGTTACACGGGATGAACTGCAGGAGATCCAGGGGTCAGAGGTCAGGAGGCGGGAGGCGGGGGGTACAGTTTGTCACCTGTACATTTCTTTCTGTAAGTCTGTGTTCCTCTTCATCTCCTGGTCGAGCCTGCCGTCCACCGCCTTCTTCTGCTCCGCCATCTTCCTGGCTCTCTTCTTCTCCGTCTCCATCTAGAGGGGAGGGGTGGTACCGCGGGTTAACGACCGCTCTCAAGTCAATAGCAGGGCTCATTTCGGGGGGATATCACACGACATCTGAACTAAAAAAAACACTTTTCTAATCCTGGGCATGAAAAAAATGCTGAATAATCATAAGTGTCACTGCTGGCGTACGAAGACTTTTATGCACATTCCATGACTAAAGTCGGCTTCTTGTCTTGAGAGAAAATAAAACGAGTGATAGCGATGAGCGGTAGAGATAGTTGAGTCAAAGAAGGAGATAAAGACAATGATGGAGATCGAGCAGACGCTTCGACGCAGTCCTGAACCTGTTTTGGTTCTGCGTCGGGTTTCAGTGAGCGGACCAATCACAGCCCTCGCTGCTGCGTCGCCTCGACGTAAGGTTAACATTTTTGGGAGGCGCACGTCAGGCCCTTGCGGTGGACGCAAGGAGGGTCCGCAAAGGTAAGGGGTCCGTAACCCCCCCTGCGTTGCGTGACCATGGGACCATGATCAGCCCCTAAGGTCCAGAGCCAGAGGGAAAGGGGGAAGGCGGGGGGAGGCACCTGGCTGCCGAGCTCGGCCCGCTCCTTCTCCAGCTCGGCCAGCCTCAGGCCCAGCTTGGAGCGGCTCTTCAGCTCCTCCTCCCACAGGGCCTGGGAGTCATGGGCCGTGTGGGACAGCTGGCTCTGCCTCTGAGTCTGGGGGGGGGGGGGGAGAGAGAGAGAGAGAGAGACAGAGAGAGAGCGAGACATAGAGAGACAGAGAGAGCGAGAGAGAGCGAGAGACATAGAGAGACAGAGAGAGAGCGAGCGAGAGAGAGACAGAGAGAGAGAGACAGAGAGAGACAGAGACACAGAAAGAGAGAGACAGAGACACAGAGAGAGATAGAGAGAGAGAGAGAGAGAGAGAGACAGAGAGAGCGAGAGACAGACAGAGACAGAGAGAGAGAGAGAGAGAGAGAGAGAGACAGACAGAGACAGAGAGAGAGAGAGAGAGGTTAGAGCACAGCACAAGCAGGGCCAGAGGATAATGAGTGTTGTTGGAGTTTAGCGCAGGCCAGTGCAGAAGTTTTTGAGGGAGGAGTGGGCCGTGGTCTCACACCTCTCTGTTGAGTTGGTCCTCCAGGGTCATCTTACTGCCTTGAAGGTTGGTCACCAAGTCCTCCAGCCGACCTCTGGCCTGAAGAAATAGCACCAGGAAGGGCATCAGGAGACACTTCGGAAGATGCTTGAAAATGTCTACTTATATATTATCATGGATTAGGCCTGCACGATTCGGGGAAAAATATGAATCACGTTTTTTTTTAGCTTAGAATTAATATTACGATTCTCTGCCACGATTCCTTTCTCACGAAATGTCATTTTTATTGCAAACATGAACCATGAAAAAAAAAAATGGCAGTACCGAACATAGTCTTTTGGCACCTCTAGCATATAGCAGCACATTGTCTTTAATTGCTGGCCTTTTATAAATACTGAACCAACTCCACACAGCTGTAAATGAAGGCTTAAATAAAAAAAAAAGCAATAAAATTCGAGATTGCTATTTTATAACGATTTATCGTGCAGGCCTATTATGGATAAGTGTACATTTAATCGGGTGTACACCGAAAGCCCCTAAGCCCCTTAACAGTCAAGGAAAAAAACAAGAACCACAAATCTTGGTGGCATAAGAAAGAAACCTTCTAGGCTCTAATTGGTCAAAACAAAAAACTTCATGCAGCTTGAGAAGGAACCAAAAAACAGAGCCCAAGATGATTGATGTTACATTCAGAAAAACAAGATCCCATCACCCAGAGAACCCTGAACCCAGGCGTCAGATATGATGAAGGAAAAAAAAAATCAACACAAGATCCCATCACCCAGAGAACCCTGAAACCAGAAGTCAGATAGGATGTAGGAAAACAAAACCAACACCAGATCCCATCACCCAGAGAACCCTGAAACCAGCAGTAAGATAGAAAGTCCATGTATCTATATCCACTTTCTATGGAGGTTTCATCGATCTCTAAAACCGAGGTGCACACACACAGGAGACTAAGCCTAGAACCAAAATACCAACCGCGCCTCCGGGACCGTCAGGTGGCTGCGGGAATGAATTCAACATGTTATCAACACACAGATGGAAACACGGCAATGCTGTCACGCCTTTATTTGTCTTCATTTTATCTCATCGGACTGGCATGCTTCTGATAAAGCTATCCTACTGATCGTTGTGTTGTTATTCCTTTAACTGCTCATTCATAATTGGAATTATTTCATGATTTGTGGGCTTTCATTGTTCCTGGCCTGACTTCGATGTTGTTCGTCTGCTGAATGATTTAACTCATGTAAATGTGGCGCCCAACTGTCATCCGTTGGTTGGCGTCCTCACCACTGTAGCCTCGTGCACTCCTTTCTGCAGCGCCTCGATCTTGTTAGCCTGCTGCTTAGCCGCAGCCTCCAGTCGGGCGTTCTCTATCTCCAGCCTGAAAGTGACACCATCAAAGAGCATCATCAAGCCCCCACCGGGACCACAACCGGGAATAAAATGAAATAAGCCAATGTTTGCAGAATGGTGAGGTTTCTGTCCGGGAAATGGGGGCCCCATATAGCTACTTTACATTCCTGTTTGTATCTGTGAGTGAGAGTGAGTGAGTGAGATTGGGTGTGTGAGTGAGTGAGTGAGTGAGTGAGTGAGAGTGGGTGAGTGAGAGTGGGTGAGTGAGAGTGGGTGAGGGAGAGTGGGTGAGTGAGTGTGGGTGTGTGAGTGATTAAGTGAGTGGGTGATTGATGGCGTAAGTGAGTGAGTCAGCGAGTGAGAGTGGGTGTGTGAGTGAGTTAGTGAGTGAGTGAGTGAGTGAGAGAGTGAACACCTGACTGAGTGAGTTAACATGTGAGTGAGTTAGTGAATGAGTGAGCGAGTGTCTACATGCGTGCGTCCGCGTACCTCTGCACAGCCTCCTCCAGTAGCTTGACGCTGGCGTCCGAGCCAGCCAAGGTGGCCAGCGCCTCCCGGAGCTTCTGATTGGCCGTGGCCAGCTCTCGCTCGCGGTCGTCCAGCGTGGCCTTCAGAGCGTTGAGGCGTTGCTCCGCCTGCACGTACTGGTCCTCGCTCTCGTCCAGCTGCAGGGGTCAGAGGTCACAGGGTTAAATCTGTTTACTGTCTACTAGGGCTGCTAAAAGGTGTTGATGGATCAATCGACCGAATATGAATCAAATAAATGTTTGATATTAGATCAATCGGTAAGTTATTGAGTACAACTGAACGAACAAATAGTTACTGCTTAATGTTGCAGTTGAATTAAAAAATTTGCTTAGTGGATCATTCGAAGAGGAGTGCTTTGCTTTTTTCATGGCTGCTTCTCAGATAAAACAAGCATGTTTAAGACATCAGTTTGGACTCTGTTATTATTTATGACATTTTATATACTTAATGATTAATCGAAAAATATCATACGTTTAATAGACTTTAATAGACTCAATAGACTAGAACAAACAATTGATATTGCAGTCCTACTCATTAGTACTCTGCTGTACTTTCTGCTGCGTAAGCAAACCTCCCTCCTTGAATCCATACAGCGCCGCAGTGAGCGTAAACGTCCAGCAGGTGGTGCCGTTTCCTACCTTCCCCTTGAGCCGGTCCAGGTCCTTGAAGAGGCGGGCCTTCTCCTCCTCCAGGTCCTTGCGGTAGCGCGTGTTCACCTCCAGCGTCGCCTCGCTCATGGACAGCTTCTTCAGGGAGTCGGCACACTCCTGCTGAAGATGCCTCACACTGGACTGCTCAGAGAGAGAGAGAGAGAGAGAGAGAGAGAGAGAGAGAGAGAGAGAGAGAGAGAGAGAGAGAGAGAGAGAGAGAGAGAGAGAGAGAGAGAGAGACAAAGGGAGCAAAAGAAAGAGAGTGAGAGACATAGACACAGTGCATGTCCTGGGAGGACAAGAGGAGAGAAAGCTCTTGAACAGGACATTTAGCATTTGGACGCTATTCTAAAGGTGGCCGTTTGTGGAGGAGAGGGACCGAGACGCAGGTTATAGCCTCTCTCGCCCTCCATCTTCTCGCCCTCCAGCTTTATACCTGCTCGCACACCTCCCTTCCTCCCTCCCTCCCTCTCTCTTTCCTCCAATTTCTACCCCTGCTCCCTCACACCTCTCTCTCCGTCTTCTCCGCCTCCATCTTCTACACCTGCTCCCGTCCCTCCCACCTCTCCCTTGCTCCATCTCTCTCCTCCCCCCTGCTCCCTCACCTCCCCCCTGCTCCTTCACCCCCCCCCCCCCGCTCCCTCACCTCTCTCTCCCCCCCCTGCCCCCCTGCCCCCTCACCTCTCTCTCCCCCCCCTGCCCCCCTGCCCCCTCACCTCTCTCTCCGCCCTCTCCTCCTCCGTCTTGTACACCTGCTCCCGGAGGTCGGCCGCCTTGCCCGCCAGCTCGCGGCTGCGTTCCTCCGCCAGCTGGACCCGGGCCTCGCTGTCGGCCCGCAGCTGGGCCACCAGCTCGCCGAAGCGCTCCTGGGCATCGGTGACGGCGCGCTCCTTGGCCACGCCCTTGTTCTGGGCCTGCTCCAGCTGCTGCCGCAGCAGGGCCGCGTCGCTCTGCGCCTGGCCCAGCCGCTCCTGCGTGGCCTCCAGGCGGGCCGAGGCGCGCCCGCCCAGCTCCTTCTCCGCCCGCAGCGCCTCCTCCAGCTCCCGGGTGCGGGTGGCGGCCGCCTGGCTCTCCCGCTGGCCGGCGTCCAGCAGAAGGTTCTTCTCCGTCAGCTGCAGGGCGGAGCGGTGCACCTCGTTCTCCAGGCCGTTGGCCCGCGCCTCCGCCGCGGCCAGCCGCTGGGAGAGACCGCCCACCTCGTCGCGCTGGCCCGCCACCTCGCCTGCACGCCACACGACCAGGGGACAACATGAGTTAGGCTGCACGCCACACGACCAGGGGACATGAGTTAGGGCTGCACGCCGCACGACCAGTGGACAACATGAGTTAGGGCTGCACGCCACACGACCAGTGGACAACATGAGTTAGGCTGCACGCCGCACGACCAGTGGACAACATGAGTTAGGCTGCACGCCGCACGACCAGTGGACAACATGAGTTAGGCTGCACGCCACACGACCAGTGGACATGAGTTAGGGCTGCACGCCGCACGACCAGGGGACAACATGAGTTAGGGCTGCACGCCACACAACCAGGGGACATGAGTTAGGGCTGCACGCCGCACGACCAGTGGACAACATGAGTTAGGGCTGCACGCCGCACGACCAGTGGACAACATGAGTTAGGCTGCACGCCACACGACCAGTGGACAACATGAGTTAGGGCTGCACGCCAGACGACCAGGGGACATGAGTTAGGGCTGCACGCCACACGACCAGGGGACAACATGAGTTAGGCTGCACGCCGCACGACCAGTGGACAACATGAGTTAGGGCTGCACGCCACACGACCAGTGGACAACATGAGTTAGGCTGCACGCCGCACGACCAGTGGACAACATGAGTTAGGCTGCACGCCGCACGACCAGTGGACAACATGAGTTAGGCTGCACGCCACACGACCAGTGGACATGAGTTAGGGCTGCACGCCGCACGACCAGGGGACAACATGAGTTAGGGCTGCACGCCACACAACCAGGGGACATGAGTTAGGGCTGCACGCCGCACGACCAGTGGACAACATGAGTTAGGGCTGCACGCCGCACGACCAGTGGACAACATGAGTTAGGCTGCACGCCACACGACCAGTGGACAACATGAGTTAGGGCTGCACGCCAGACGACCAGGGGACATGAGTTAGGGCTGCACGCCACACGACCAGGGGACAACATGAGTTAGGCTGCACGCCGCACGACCAGTGGACAACATGAGTTAGGCTGCACGCCACACGACCAGTGGACAACATGAGTTAGGCTGCACGCCACACGACCAGGGGACATGAGTTAGGGCTGTACGATTGATCGCATTTTGATCGTGATTTCCTTTTTTGCGTCAAACTAATATAAATGAGTTTTATTCGATTATATGCTACGTTTCATCGTGATTATTTATCTAATCTATTTAGTGTCTTCATTAAATGTTTTATAGAACGGCTGGCTACATATTTTACAAAATGAAGAGATTATTCGATAATTAAGAGAGACTGACGGTGAGCGACGGTGACTACACACAGAGCCCTACTTGTGTTCTTGTCCCTCAGTCGCTGGCTCTCGTCCCGCTGGCGGAGCAGGTTCTTCTCCGCGTCGGCCAGCGCCGCCTGGCACCGCTCCGCCTCCTGCAGCGCCCCGGCCAGCCGCGTGCGCGCCGAGGACGCCTCCGCCTCCGCCACCTCCCGGCCCTGCCGCTCGTGCTCCAGCCGGCCAGCGGCGGCGGCGAGCTCCGCCTTCACGGCGCCCAGCTGCCCGTTGTACTGGAACACCGTCCGGGTCAGCGCCTCCTCGTTGAGCCGCAGGTCGCGCCGGGAGTCCTCCAGACGCTCCTTCAGGGCCTCCCGCTCCTCCTCCCGGCGGCCGTCCTCCTGGGCGGCGGCGGCACGGGCGCGCTCCAGCTCGGCGCGCGCCGCCGACAGCTCCTCGTGGAGCGCCGCCGTCTGCTGGAGGAGGTCCTTCTCCCGGTCGCTGGCCTCCGTCAGCTGGGACAGCGCCTGGCGTGACAGGCAGAGGTGTTTTGTTTTAGTATAGACTACACGTGACCCTCCTAAGACGCCGCAATTTGATTGGTTCGCTCTATTGGGATATTGGGCAATATCCTGTGATTGGGATCTCAAACTCGGGATATTGTTCTCATCCCAAAATGTCCGTCTCTTCACGCTAATAAAAACAAAAGAAACTCAAATAAAAAAAAAAAATCCAGGCAAAAAGAGTGTGCACGCGTAGTATATACTAACACAATTATTGACCTCAGGCTCATTATTCACCTCGCCTTCGGCCAATAATTGTTGAACAGAATATATGTATTCATTTATTTAAAATATTATGCTTTATGATAGAGTGAGACAGAGAGGAAGGTATGGGAGATAGAGGGGAGGACAGGCAGCAATTGACCACGAGCAGGAATTGAACCCGGGTCGCTGCGATCAGGACCGAGTCTATATGGTCCCGATTAGAGAATTGTTTAGAAGAGATCCAGCAATTCTATTAATAAGGGGAGAGAAACTCAATGGATGTATCTGCATCCGTCTGAAGTTTTGTTATAGAATTGTTTTAAAGAACTCAAGCAATTATATTAAGGGGTGAGTTATTAGACCACCAGGTGAGAAGGTGATTTGCCGCTACAAGCCGTTTGGAAAATCGGCCTCTTCTGACATCATAGGTGGGCGTGTCTACGCATGATGTATGACGGATAGATGAGCAACGATTGCTATAGGCCACTGGTAGACTGATCTATCCAGCATAGATCTAGGTGGTCACGCCCACTTGTGATGTCAGAAGAGGCCGATTTTCAAAACGGCTTGTAACGGCTAATCACACTCACACCTGGTGGTATAATATGTCCCCTTTAATAGGGGGAGAGAGACTCAATGGATCTGTTTGTCTTTTAAACTGTGGACGGTGGTTAGGCAGGGGCGAAACACCAAACACCGTTCACGGAACACGGGCCGACCAATCACCAGCCACTGAGCGGTACATCATTAGGCCGTACCTCGTTGCTCCTGCTGATGCTCCTGCGGCTCTCCTCCTCGATCTCCTGCTGCTTGCGGAGGTGGCTGCTGAGCAGGCTCTCCTGCAGCGCCCGGGCGCTGCGCTCCTTGGCCAGCAGCCTCTGAGTCTCGCTGAGGTCCTCTTCCAGCTGGAATAACGTTTAAGAAACCCCCCATCTATTGGTTCAGAGGCTCCTCAGACCACGGAGCAAGGCGGATCTCAGGATGGTTAAGATCCTGGGATGTGATTGTGGAACTAGAACCGTAACTTCCAAACTATTCATTGGAAATTCAAATCTAAACACTAAAGAAAGGTGGTCAGGGATGGGACGGGCATTGGAAATGAGCAAAAGCTATAAATGCTATGATGCTTTCTGCTGGATTGTGCACAATCCACATGAGTCGTATCTGTCCCTTAGCCTGGAAATCCAGACCAACTTCTAAGTATCCATTTGAAAATATCACTGCACGCAATTCGATAATACTACAACCAATCGGAAGAATACAAGGGGTGACGAATCCAGACCAGCGGAGCTAACCAATAGATAAGACTCTTGCCGTGTCCGGACGGTAAAAAAGCAACGCTTCTGGCCCTCCTATATCAGATACACCGATGTGATTGGTTAATGAGTGGCTCGCTGAGCATATTCAAATTGTGCTCTCGCGAGAACTCTGGATTTCCAGGGTATCTGTCCCTATCAAATAAACCCTAACTCACTCACTAACTAGGCTCCACTTCAGCCTGTATGACGACGGGGCGCGGCGTGCGGACCTGCTTCATGTTGTTCATCAGGGTCCTCCTCTCCAGCTCCAGGCTCCGGAGGGCCAGGTCCACCTTCTGCCGCTCCTCCGACTCGGCCTGCTGCTGCTCCTCCGCCCGCCGCAGCTTGTCCCGGCTGCCGTCGTACAGCATGGAGGCGTTACGCCGGTTCTCCTGCTCCTGCTTCAGCTTGAACCTGCAGCCGAGGAGCCGGGGGGGGTCGATACCAGCCAGGCTTCAGTGGCCCTTGTGTTGGCGCCGCACAGTGCTAGCCTGGCTGACGCCAGACCTCATCTCAATCTACATCGAGAAGAGGTCTGGGAACCACACATTCATTTTCTCGTATTCGAGGCGTGGTTTACGATTGCCCGGAGCCGTTTATTGGGCGCTACGAATGTCTATCATATGAGTATGTACGTAGCTCATAGCCAATCGTATCAATTATACCAGATGAGGTATGTAGAGCGACAGAAATTCGATGAGGAAGAAGACGACGGGTGTGTCGCATAGACGTCGTCATTGTCTTGCCGTCCCTCCCCGTTCTGTGATTGGTTCCCTATCTCAGGCGAAAATCGGATCCATGGAATCCAGGCTGCCTAGCAGCGCGAAATGAAATCGCGCGCAAGGCAGCATGGGTATACCCAGGCTAGCACAGTACAGTAAGGTCGGTGGAAGACCCTGTGAGGTCTCAGTTGAGGTAGCCTTGGATCCAGCAGTCTGACTATGATATAGCAGAACTTCTGGGAGAAGTCCAGGAAACCGACAACAGCAATTTTCGGGGTTAGGCTTTGTTTTTAAAGATAACCTAATACTCGTGAGGGGATGAGTGCATTTCTACATCGGCTGGTATACAAAGTATTGCTTTCAAACATTTACAGACCCTTCCTAAGAACGGTACCCAATGACACGCTATAGATCGCCGCCTCCCGCAACACGATTGGTCGAAACAAATACGAAGCGTAAGAAACGCAATCGATTCAATTCAATCAGGATCAGTGTCATGGCTGAGGTTCTCACCTGCCAGCCGAAAACCTAATGGGGTTCCATCATCCAAACTCCACAAACACCTACCTGTAGGCAAGACGCCTAGCCCCATCCCCCCCTTAAGGCTCGGGTATGGTTCCACGTCAACGCAACGCAATAACTAAGCAGACGCTTCGACGCAGTCGTGAAACTGTTTTGGTTCTGCGTCTGGTTTTAGTGAGCGGACCAATCACAGCCCTCGCTGCTGCGTCGCCTCGACGGAAGGTTAACATTTTTGGGAGGCGCAGGTCAGGCCCTTGCGGTGGACGCAAGGAGGGTTTGAAAGGACGCAACGGGTCCGCAAACCCCCTTGCGTTGCGTCAACGTTAGGGCTGGGCGATTAATCGAATTTTGATCGCGATTTCGATTTTAGCGTCAAACTATCACAAAATTAACATAATATTTTATTATTTTAATTTTAATTTTTTAAAATTTTATTTTTGGTTTTATATAAAGGGCAGAACAGCTGGATACATATCTTTATATTATTTTACATTGCAACATTTTCTTGTTGACCATTTTGTGTATGTTTTTAAAGCGAAATTTCAAAGTTCTCAGCTACAACGTTTTTTATGGGAGAGACACGCTGAATAAATACAACACGTTTTCAAACTCAAAAAATTGATCGTTTGAACAATCGTGACTTCAACACTGACCAAAATAAGGGTGAGTAGGATTTTTCCCATAATGGAGCAGCCCTAATCAAAGGTTGGAACCATAACTAAGCCTTAACTCCGCCGCACACCTCGTCAGTGTGCCTCACGGCTCTCGGGTCCTACCTGAGGTTGTCCACCTCCGTCTGCAGCTCCAGCTGCTGGCGCTCCAGGGCCGACTTGGCCTCCGTGAAGTCTTCCAGGGCGCCGCGGAGCTCCCGCCGCTCGCCCTCCAGCTGGCCCACCTTGTCGCTCAGGTGGCCGTGGCGACTGCGCGCCTTCTGGATGGAGTTCTCGTACTCGTGGAAGATGTTCTGCAGCTTCATCATGCTGCTCGAGTCTGTTGGTGGTCGGTGGTCGGGGGACAGGGGGGGGGGGGGGGGGGGGGGAGTTATTAGCTGTTAACAAAAATGTTCCCCTCCTAGTCTCAAGACATTACAAGCCAACGTTACTTAAGAAATTCACCAGCATAGTATCTTGGAAGATATATAAGGCTACTTCTTAAAGGTGTCATATTGCACCACCGGGTGTGAGTGTGATTAGCCGTCAGTGAATGAAGAGCCAGGTGTTTGGGAGACGGTGGCCTGCGTACCCAGCGTGGTGGAGTCTAACTTCTGGATGAGCATGGCGGCGTGGCGGTAGCCCGAGGCTGGGGAGTGGATGTCGTCCGTGTGGCTGTCCGACGACTGGGTGAGCTCATCTAGGTCCTCAGCCAGCTCCATCTCCCCTCCCTCCGTGTTCTGCCCACACACACACACACAATTTAAATGAATGACTTTGAAAACTGAAAACTCGATGCAATGAAAAACCTGCTCTATGCCTGTCTAGACTTGTTCACCAATGCTTCATGATACACATCACATTGCGTATTACCCCTCTATAACAACGTTGATAATGGTGATGATGATGAAGACCGTTATTCTCATTATGGACATCATCATTATTAAGGATATTTTCCATCTTATGGTGGAAATGTACTGGATATAAGTATTGACCCTTTTGGTGTGTGTGTGTGTGTGTGTGTGTGTGTGTGTGTGTGTGTGTGTGTGTGTGTGTGTGTATGTATGTATGTATGTATGCATGCATGTTTGTATGTATGTATGTATGTATACACGTAGGTAAGTGTATGCTGCATGTATATGCGAACACAATGTATGTATAGGATTTATTTGTAACTCTTAAAAATGTGAGAAGGGGGGGCTTGATATAAGCTCAAGCTTCTGCCCCTACCCCTTGGTTAGGACCAATAAAATGCATTCATTCATCACTGGCTGTTTTCTTAGGACAACATTTCAGGCGGGGGTTAGCAATAGCATCAAAAAGACATGATGTACCAAACTGTACAGAGACTGCCAACGCAGCGACGGCGGGGAGTTTACCTCGTCTAGCCGGTGGCATGCTGGTGGGGACCTGGAGCGAGACAGAAGGAAACATGGGTGTGTTGAACATCAACGCCACTATCCACCTGTGGGGGGGTTCCCACTCCTGTATCCGCTTGTAGGGAGGGGAGTTGGACGTGCAGTGGGATAAACATAAACGCAGCATGCTACGTTTCATCCGTTAGAAAGCCTGGCCATGCAAACTTATTCGAGAGGAAGACGGAACAGCGCTTGAAGAATGAATGAGCTCCCGGGTTATTTCCCCCCCCTGGTTTCCAAATGGTGTTCCCACGTGTTGGGAGACAGTAGGAAAGTAGAGTGACATTGACAGAGGCGGGAGAAGCAGTGGGCGACCAGGGAGCCAGGAGACACATGGATATATACCTTCCTTCACTGTCCGAAAGGTCACTTAGAGTGCTATCGTCAAACACAGAGAGAGGGTCTCCGTTAAGGTGGGCCGCAGTCCGAGGGGTACTGCCCAACCTGGGGGCCCCCGTGGGCCTCTTTGAGGGGACTGTCAGAGACATGGCGTCTCTGTTCCTGAGGGTGTTCTGCTGGACTGGCACTCGATGCGGAACCGGTTGCCTGTTGACGCTACGGAGAGCAGCAATATGTCTGGCGGTGAGTGGAGAGGGCCAATCACGAGACAGCACCTCAGCACATGGTGGCACTTGGAAATACTCAAGACATTGCTCCCGCCTGTATTTGTGTTAACGACAGTGCCACAGGCAACAAGGGAAACCCTGTACGATCAGGGCAGCTACTTCCATCTCATAAGAATACAAATCAACATCTCTTAAGAAATGTCACAGCCTGTGAATGCAACAATGAAAATAAAGAGCTACACAAAGCACTTCCTACCTCTTTGGGTTTTTCCCCGGCGGCCTTTGGACCAAACTCTCAGGGGGAGCTCGACGTCCTCCTCCCCCAGGACTCGAGCCGTTTGCCCTGGCCTGCCGTCCCGACTCTGGCTCGGGTTTCTGGGCTCCTTGTTCTTCCTCTTCCTCCTCCTCCTCCTCCTCCTCCTCCTCCTCGTCCTCTCCCCCGGCGTCCCAGGAAGCGCCAGAACCCTGCGCCGGCATGGCGGCTCGCGAGTATTTGGAAAACTACAAACCACAACAAAAAAGAAATACAATCAAACAAAAAGAAAAAACGGTTTAAAAGTGTTCCCTAAGGTGTAAACTGGAGTAACTCAAGCTTGAAGGCCAGCCTTAAAAAAGGTGCTTGGAGCAAGTACACTCTGCCATCCATAATTCAATGGCTCATTGCTTTTCTCGGGAGACCGAACACCTTAGCTTGCAGCACTGCATGTCGGCTAATTAGCTTCACATCACTAGCATGCATTGATGCACTCAAACAACCCTTGTAGTATTTGGTGAGCTTAAAGGAAGGGGAAAAAAGCTATGCGACACATCTTACTGCTATAATAGCAGGCCTGTCGCACCAGTTACTCAAGTTACTCAAGTGCGCACGTGCCAAGCGCAAACGCATATATACGCTGCAAGCACGCCCACAAACCGCACGTCAACACCAAGGCAGCGACACATACACGGAAGCGCACACACGCGCACGCACACACACAAACGCACAGATAAGACGTTTAACGGCTCCACCATCGGCACAAGCGCAGCGCACTACGTATTTGCGGTAGATTGATGGTTAAATATTGTCACACCACGATCGGTCATACTTGCAGGCACTCATTTGCAAGTGCACTGATTTTGTGTCCGATAGGCTATACCTGGCATTTATTCAGGTGATTGCTCTTCTAATTGCGCCAGATTGGTGCCTATTATTGCTGTGTTTGCATTGTAATGCACAACTTTGCCTCTCCTTGTTATAAATCAACGTGCAACACGCGTGCAAAACTCTAGTTTTACTTAATCATGAACATATTGCACAGATGATTACAACATTAAAATATGTGCAACAATTAAAAGGCTGGCCGAACTGTTAAAGGGCCCCTGTCTTACCACCAGGGGTGAGAGTAATTAGCCATTACAACCGGGCAGGGCAGATTGCATTTAATGGCTAATCACACAGACACACCGGTCAAAAGGGGCTTGTTAATGATGAGAGAACATAAATGGCATGCAGGAAAAGGATCACAACGATGACAACAACAACAAAAACAACAACAACAACAACATAAAGCCACTCCACGGGGCTTCTTTTCAGGGGAAAAGAAGTGTTTCGGCACACAAAGTCCACCCCACACACTACTGCATCTGGGTAGATGTGGAGGGCTACATGTCCAACTCATGCAGGATACACAGAACACAACGCAGACGCAGGAGACGATGAGAGATGGTCCGAGGCGTCAAACATAAACAGCAGGCCGAATGTAACATAGCTGAGAAATAGTAAGAGAGGCCAAAAGCCATCTCGGTTATTCTTAATATCTAAATATTAATGTCCTAGTTGTATTGAGAGTGGATACAGGAACTAAGTCACTTCTGAGGTTTGGGTCAATGTCACTTGATCACTAGCACAGAGAACACTTTCGTGCCAGGACAGACGCGTCCAAAATAGAGTCCATAATAGAGTCCATAATAGAGTCCATAATAGAGTCCATAATAGAGTCCTATTTGAAGCGTGCCACGTTCATGCTCTGCTCCTTTAAAATCGATATGATTGTAGTCATTATTTGGGGTTGCATTACAAAATCTGAATATACCACTATTGGCGCTCCGTGTGCTTTGGGCAATTAGACAGACTTTTGTAGAACATTTGCTGACATTAAAACACCCTGGTTTCGGCCTGGTCGCACCCTCAAAAGATCAGACTATGAAAAGCGTGAAGAGAAAGACAGGCATTCTAGAAGGCACTACAGTGGGTGGCGACCGCCCTCTACCTCTTCCTCAAGCCTGAGCTCATCTGTCCTCTCGGAGCCCGCGCACGCTCCTATCGGCATCCGTGCATCTGTCTCCACCTCCTGCGTGTCCAAATCCTGACGTTCCTCCGGCACTCTCGCTGTGGTGGGAGGACGCCCGGAAGGATGTGTGGCGGTCGATTGAGAGAGCGCTGGCTCGTCCAGATCGCTCTCTGAGTCGGCGTGGCTCCGGCCCTCAGGCTCGGCCACCGGGGCTGGGCTGTCCCGGCAGGACGGCGGTTCGATCTCAGAACCGGGCTCCGGAGCGGTTGCCGCCGGTGGCAACGGCCCGTCTCTGCATTCTCCGTGATCCATGGTGTGGGATCCCTCAGAGGGTCGCGGTGACGGAGAACGGCTGCTCTCGAGGTTACCGTGACCTCCGCTCAGGATGCCTGGATCAGCACCTCCCTGGTGGAGGTGGTGGTCACCATCTGGGGGTTTGGAGGCCTTAATACTGGCCTCGCTCAGGGAGTCCTCCTGGCCTGACTCCCTCTGTTCCGGTATGGTGCGAAGGGCCATGCTCCTGGCCATCGCCAAGGGCCTCATTATAGGCTCCCCTGCCTCATCTTCCTCCTCTTCGTCGTCGTCACTCGACGTTTCACCCGCCAGGGGGAACTCCAGGCCGGTCGGCCCCTGTCCCGGGTCGGGAGGGTCTTCGGGAGGCTCTTCGGCAGGAGGAAGACTGCCCTGCCGAGGTAGCTCTCCGAACTTCTGCCTCAGCTCGGCGGCCACGTCCCTGAAGGTGGACTTCACCTCTTTCGTCTCCACCTCCACCCACAGTTTCTCGAATCGGTTTTGCCACGGGGATTCCCCGGTGGATCCACGTGGTTCCCGGTGGCGCCCTGGGCACTCCTGAGGTGGGATTTCCTCTGCGGTTTCCCTCCGTTCGCAGTCCGACATGTCAGGGACTATCTCGGATGGGCTTTCCCTCTCCTTTGATCAACGAGTGAAGTTAGGCGGCAAAACGCAATGCACAAACAAAGACAAGATGATAATGCATAGACTAAGGAACAATAGCTTCATATAAAAGACACACATGCACTTATGTTCACTTTCATGAAATTGCAGAGACACAGAGCTTCATACACATAATAAACAACTGATTGTTGCTAGGAAAATCCCCCCGTGATTGCTTTGATTTGTAAAAGTCTGTAAGTGCCTAATGGTATGTAACCTGGGTTGATCATACCCATCAAACTGTAACAGTGGCACAGGGGAATCACAAGAGCTTGAGTCAATGCTTTTACAATGAGTCACCTGCTTAGCTTGCTCCTCTGGCTCTGGGCTGTCCTCAGGATCTGAAGGAGACTCATCGCCTGACATACCTGTAGGGACACCAGGGGACAGATTTAACCAGGGTGGGGGACTTGTACACAAAAATAGCACCTGCTTAAAGTCCCTTGGGATGCCTCACCTGCTACGCCGGAGGAGGTCTTAATCTCAGGTAGATTTGGCTGCTGCCTTTTGGATTTAACCGGCAAAGGAGAGGTCCCATTGTCCGAGTCCCAGTCCGACTCTATGAGAGGAGAGGGATGGAACATAAGGCGTCATACCAGTGTCTCTTTGTCCCAGTGAGAGTCAACAGTGATTATATTTTGATAAGGTTGGATTATCTGGTGCTAGCTCCTCATGTAACTTCACTATAAACAGCAGGGGGCTTACCTTCATCACTGTCCAATTTCAGGGGGAGCAGCTTCCTGGCTCTAGGTTGAGGTTTGGGTTGTGGCTGGGTCTGGGGTTCTGGCTGGGTCTGCGGTTCGGTCTGGGTCTGGGGTTCTGGGTTGGTTTGGAGTTCTCTCTGGTTCTGGGGTTCCGGCTGGGTCTTGGGTTCTGTTTGGGTCTGGGGGTCCGTCTGGGTCTTGGGTTCTGTCTGGGTCCGGGTCTTGGGTTCCGTCTGGGTCTGGGGTTCTGTCTGGGTCGGGGTCTGGGGTTGGGGTTGGGGCCGGGCTTGGGACTGGAATGAAGAAGAGGGGGACCGGGCCAGGGGACTGGGTGGAGACATCCTCACGGCGGCGACAGCCCCCTTGTGGGGGACCAGGGGGTCGGCGGCGCGGAGCTGGGGCTGAGCGGCGGAGGGCGCGGGGTGGCCGGGTGACGGCACCCTGCGCCCGGGGAGGGTCCGCCTGCTGGCCGTACTGGTGGAGTCCCAGTCCGAGGCGTCTGGAGGGGGGGGGAACAGTGGGAACTGTTAGTTGGGGATGCCTCGTAAGCTACCTAAGTGTTGCTAGGTGCACTGGGATACAGGATTTACTACTATACTATTACTACTTGTTTGCTTGCCAATAAAGGTGTGGATATTAATTCTTCCTGGTTTCCATTTTATTCTGTTAACGATGATATGCAGCTTAGCATAGGGGGGAGAAGGATTGACCTTTTCTACAGGGTTATTCCTACTGAGGGGTCAGTCATGCTTAGAATATATGCTCTCACGGTATTGTGAGATGCTTTGGATTAAAGCATCCACCATATAGCAGATATTCTAACTACAACTACTAATGAAGGGGTGAACTCTAGAGCTGACCCAGGGAACCGTTTTCTTCACTGACCTTTATTTTGAGCTTCGTCGGAGTTCAATGAAAAGGACAACACAAATATTTTCACTAGAGAGTAACAAGCTTTGCAGTCCATCGTCTTCGTCATCAATCATTTGGGGTTTCATTAAAAGTGAGGAATGAATGCTGTGTTTATCAGTGATATACTGTACTTAGCGTCTTCACTGAATCTGATATGGTTTCAAGCCTTGTATGGATCTTGCCAGTCTTTATACCTTGTGGTCTCACTAACTCATGAATCATTATAAACGCATGTACAACAAGCAGACTTTTGATGGCTGTGATAAGCTCCTCACAGCCTGAAACACATGAAGACGGAAGAGGTGACCTGTTTTTGTGTCATTTACCTTCAAGGTCATCAACGTCTCCCAGCCCAAGCTCCTCCATCAGATCTGTGTAGAAATGAAGTGCATCTCAAGTTGAAGCGGAAATAAAGATTGGGAGAAACTGATCAATTTGAAATCAGAATGAAAGGTTTTCAAAGTACCCGTTTTCATATTTCCTGCTTCCAGTTTATTGAGGACAGACAGTGGCTCCCACTTTGCCCTGTCAATCTGGAAAAACAAATCAATAAAATTAATATATATACTTTTAATAGATTAATTCCTTTCATAGAAGTCTACATCGTGGTCCCACCTCGTTCTGTGGAACCACCTCATCCTGCGGTGCTTTGACCTTGTTGCCATCACCGGTGGCACTGACAACTGTGGAAGAAGAGAAAGATGCTTCAAGAGGTTCAAAGGGTTCCGCGGATGGAATGGCAAAGCGCGAGAGCCTTTACAAAGACGTCCGAAATACAATGTTTTAGTCAAACGAGTACAGTGCAGGGTGATGCGCAGCGCAGCCGATGGAGATCCAGGTTAATGTGCCAAAGAATGAAAATGAAAACGAGCGTGAATGGCTGAGAGGCGCATGGTTAAAGGGCCCCTGTTTTACCACCAGGTGTGATGTTGATAAGGGATTAAAAGCCATCAATACCAACCCTTTAGTGACCTCACACATGGGTGTGTGTCCCATGTTGTATGAAAGATAGATCAGCTTACCAGCCTACCCAGTGGACAGTAATTAATGCCAGGTCAGAATTGAAGGTGCTACTGCTTACCTATAAAACCCTGCAGGGTTTAGCACCATCCAACCTGAAGGACCTTATATTCCCTATTGTCCCTCTTCAAGTTCACTAGATACTTCCCCCCATGTTCCTTGTCCACCCTGCCCCATAATACAGCCTATAGACCCTTTAAGACAGTAACTTTGATTAAGAGCTTAACAAATAAAATTGACTCGACTATAAACTGGTAGGCTGATCATCCATCGGGGAGGACACTCATGTGTGGAAGAACAGTCGACAATAAAAAGAAAACTACATAATGCCAGTTCAAATAATGATAAAAAACAACAACGATCCAACCCAAATCAACAGCAAGCTGAATGGTCTAGAATACGACTATCCCGATTGTGTTTGGTTACAAAACATTCTCACAGACACAGGAAGTGAAGGACGACGGCATTCCGGATGCACAGCGGATGCGTCATGCGACCGGGGTCAATGCGGTGGTTCATGTATCACGGGGGTCAATGACGGCTCACTGGGGATGCTACGGGACATGCTTCTCCTTGGCAAGCTCTGAGACAAGACAGACATTCATACCCACGCCCTGGCTGTCTCTTGGGCTGTCTACACCCCTCCAAGGCTCTAGAAATGTCCCCTTACTGCTCACTCCCCCTTTCAAGTAAGAGGGGATATAAAAGACGTCTACAAAAAGGAAATGTAACGTACTGTTAAAAGTTGGACAACTTAATAAGAATGAGTTAGTTCATATGTTAATACACGTGTTGCTGTGCCCCATTAATGGTATTTTGCTTTCATTGTCGGCATTTAAATACATACATACATACATACATACATACACACATACATACATACATACATACATACATATATATGGTCACCATTTTCTGCAGCATGGAATGATGCCTGGAATGATTGTAAAAAAGCAAAGCCAGTGGCACAAATCTGTCATTTTCAAACTCAGAAACAGAAAGTGAAACTACCTTCTCCGTTGTTCTTTCCAAGAGCAGAAATCGCTGCTTGCTCTTTAGGACGAGGAAGACTCTTTCCAGCACGAGAGTTTTCAGAGTGGGACTGGAAGTATTGTACAGATCGGTAAGTCTTTGAAACAATATGAACCTCAAACTACTTATACAGGGCCGAGATCATCCAAACTCTTCCTGACGTACCTCAGAATCCCAAGAATCATCTTCCTCCGCTTCCTTTTCCAGGCCCAACTCAGAGAGAAAATCTGCGGGTAAGGTAAAGGTTAAAGGAGAAATCCGGTGTAAAATGGATCTGGGATATGTTTAGTATGATAACGAGTTGGAATGTTCGTTTGGGAGCAAAAAAGCGACACTATAAACTTGGAAAGATGGGGGCATTTGTTATGGTAAAAATAAATCTCTATTTCAAACAACTTAAAAGGCTAGAAGTAGCCCGAGACTTCTTTGTAATATAATATGGATCTTAACATATAAAACAAGGCATTGTTTACTTTGTAAGTGTACAGATTGTTTATTAAAAACGACATTTTATACACACAATACCATCAGTAGTTCACCAGTCGACGCCATCTTGTTTTTAAGACTCGATAAGTAGATTGGCGAACACAGAGCTTGCGTGTTGCTGACAGATATCACAGTCTCTGTGTTCGTCAATCTACCTATCGAGTCTTAAAAACAAGATGGTGTCGACAGGTGATCTACTGATGGTATTGTGTGTATAAAATGTCCTTTTTAATAAACAATCTGTACACTTAAAAAGCTTAAAATGCCTTGTTTAATATGGTAAGACCCTTATTATAATACCAAAGAAGTGTCGGGCTACTTCTAGCCTTTTAAGTTGTTTAAAATAGCGATTTAGTTTTTACCATAACAAATGCCTCTTTCGTTCCAAGTTTATAGCGTTTTGATAGAATCGGCTAAAAACAGCCAACTGAAGAATGCGTCTATATGCATTTTTTGTGCTCCAAAATGAATGTTTCAACTCGTTATCATGCCAAACATATCCCAAATCCATTTTACATTGGATTTGTCCTTTAAGCGACAATCAAGTCACATTGACATTAAACAGCATAGAATAGAGCAGTCAGAAACTCACCCCTTCGACTATCCTTTGAGACTCCGGGTTCTTGAGAGGGGCCTGCTACAGTTGGGGGTGTGTCTTTCATCTCCTCATCCTGGTCATTTTCTGATGTGAGACCTTCTTCTTCTTCCTCCTCCTCCTCATCATCCTCCTCATCATCTTCTTCCTCCTCATCACCAGTTTCCTCCTCTCCATCATCGCTTAAGTCTTCATTCTGTGTATGGATGGGAACAAAAATATTTGTATTTATGAAGGTTCTTCCAAATACCTACACTTATACACTCCAATACACTGTATTTACATTTAGCAAATTAACATAATCAACCATGTTACATGAACATAAACTCCACAGAGAGAAGAACACAACTACCTGCTTCCTTTCACATGACACATGTCAGTTGTACCTGTTTGACAAGATTTGCTGTCTTTCCGATTCGGGGGCTTCCTTTGATCAAGTCCTCTGCCTCGTGTGGAGAGTCAACATCCACGTCGTCGATGTCAGTCGTAGGTAGCTCCTCATCAGAGAAGCCGTGGCTGTCGGACTCGGCAGCTTTCCGCACTTTAGCGGAAGCATAACCGCATGAGTCCACCTTCTCGTGGGCTACATCGCGGTGTTCCCCCAGCCCCGATATGTTCTCGCGGATGAGGTCATCTTCGCCGCCTAGTGCTGCATAGGACGTTAACCGGGGCTCGCACACCTCGTACGCCCTCTCTCCGGGAGCTTCGTCCTCCGGACCTTCGCCCACAGTACTGTCGGAGTCGTCACCGCACGGCACGGCCCCTTGGACTGTGGCATTGGCGAAATCGTCCTTCAGCTGCTTGGCCTGGCTGTCGGAATTCTCACTTTCTTCCTCTGCTTTGGGCGGGCCTTTGTTGGTACCGAAGAGCGGGTCTTCAGGATCGCCGCTGAAGTCCTCGTCGGATTCATTTCCCTCGATCATGGAGACCGGGGGCGACTCGTCACCGTCATATTCATCTTCTTTATCCCCGTCGTTCTCGTGGAGGACAGCTGCAGGGGTTACTATGGGGGAGACTGAGTTTCTTTGTGTGGCGGACCCGCTCTCAACATCGTCATCGTGTCGATCCTCTTCATCTTGCCCATCATTTTCGTCTTGCACTTCATCTTCGTCTTGCCCTAACATGAGTGGAGGGGGATTTACACTAAGTTCCTTTTCTTTTGTTTGCGTTGAGCTTTCACTCCTATTTTGAGATGGCGAAACGGGTCCCTCTACCTCATTATTTGAATAATCCTCACCGTCATCCCAGCTATTATCATCATCGTGGTCATTTTGATTGCCCAGGCATTCCTCAACTTCTGGAGACATGGTTGCTATTTCAACGTTACCGTCTAATGCTTGGGAGTTAGGCCTCTCTTCGTCCTGAGGCTCTGGTGACACCAGAGGGAAGACATCATGAGTAACCCTGTTAGTTTCCTCATTTAATTCTGCATCTTCGGTGAAAGAGGGATCCTTTTTTTGGCCGCCTTCGTCATCGTCCGAGGATGAATCCCACTCGGACTTTGATTCCTTCAGCTTTGATTCTGGTCTTTGCTGTGAGTCGGGGCAGCTTTGTAACGGGGAATCCACGGGACACATTGGTTCCCCCAACTGGGATTTGGGGGAATTGCATTTTGAGGGAGCCTCTGGTTGAGATGAAGAATCCCACAAGGATGCCTCATTTGGTAATGGAGAGGCGCTTTGAGCAGGTACTACCTCTGATTCCACACCTGGTCCATTCAGATCAGGAGGATCCTGCTCTCGGTCACTGCCATCGCTATGTATCGAAGAGCCCCATGACGAGCACTGTCGTTCCACTTTGGTCAGAGGTATTTCAGAGTCTGCAGCATCACCTTTCTCCTCCCTCATCTCCTCTACCGACATGTGGCTTCGTTGAGAGCGTACCGTGTTGCGTCCATGCTTAACGGCCTCCTGATCACCTAGGGCATCATCATCACTGTCCTTCCAAGAACCATCTCCGCTGTGCCCTTTACTTGTCAAGGACCAATCTTCACCATCTCTGTTGTCCTCTTGAACTAATTCCACATTCTGAGCGGTGGGCAGAATTGCTGGGCTATGACTGGGTGTAATGCCGCCTGTTGCACCTTCGCCTGGTTGTATATTTGGATCTGCGGACTGAACACTTTCTTCTTCATCTGAGAACTTGGACTCTACTCTGATAGCTGAAACAACACAGTCTCCCGCTATATCTAGGTTCGCTGGCATCCTATAGTTTGGTATCCCAGGCGAACCAGTCACACTGACACCTTCTGCCTCTGTAAACGCTTTCTCATTATCCGGAAGCCCCACACTCTCAACACCAGACTCGGTTACTTTGATATCAGAAAAGCAATTCTCAGGCTGATTTTGGCAACCATCACCTGTTAGGTCTCGGTTACCTTTACCAGAATGCTCAGTCTCGATACCGATGGACTCATCTAGCACAGAGGCCGCACTTTTGTCCTCCTCCTCCTCTTCTCCCTCACACTCTTCCTCGCTCTCAACATCCTCCCCCTCCTCTTCACTTTCCTCATCGTCTTCATCTTCTTCTTCTTCTTCTTCCTCTTCCTCTTCCTCGTCATCATCCTCCTCCTCTTCTTCTTCTTCTTCATCGTCATCGTCATTAACATCATCACCCTCCTCGTCTTCAACATCCTCTTCGTCCTCATTTTCCCCTTCAGAGTCGACCGCCTCGGGACTTCCATCGGGTCCTCCTTGTCCTGGAGATCTGGGCCTACTACCCGAAGCCTGCTCCGACAACTCACCCTCTCCCAGCTCCCCTCCGCCCTCTCCTCGTTCAGTACGATAACAGAAAGGGAGGGAGGAGAGGAGAGATGCAACGTCAAAATTACGACACGGTTCACATGCAAACATTTACCTTGGAGGGATTCGGGACAAAGGTGGAAGTCTTCAAGGGGGTTTTGGAGAAGGAGACAGGGACTGGGGCTACTGGGTGCTGGGGTACTCTGGGTGTCAACCCCTGAGGGAGGGATGAGGGTCTCTGGTGTCTAGCATCGGTCTCGGGCTCAGACTCACAGCCACTCAGGGATCTGTGGAGCTGGGCTAAAGGTGAGGGCAGGGATGGGAAGGGAGAAGGTTACTACGACCACAACCTAGTTGGGCAGGAGGTATAAAAGAAGGTTGAAGATGGTTCGATATTTACCAGCGGTCCCGCCCTTCTTAGAGGCAATCAATTTCTTCAGGTTTAGCTTTGGCTGTTTCTGGGTAAAAAAAAATATATAACACGGATAAGGAGAATAGTGTAGCAACAATGTCATTAATTAAAATCTCCAAGGATAAATCATTGCGTATGATGACTGAGTAAATGGGTGAAATTACCTTTGGTATCAAATCCAATTCATCGTCGTCCCCATCCGACGATGGCCAATCGTCCGCCGCACTCACTGAAGGCCTGGACAATTTGAAGTGTGATTAAACCGGGGGTTAGTGTCAGCATGTGGCAAAGCTGTCGGGGGTTCCGATATGCACACAAAGACAATGAAAACGGCGTTACCTGCTGACCGACTCCGACTGAGAATTATCCTCTGCATCTGAAATGAAGCACAAATAACATGTCAGTCGACCTCTTCTCATATTCTCACACTCACATTGCATTCGAGGGCTTGACCGTTTGAAATGACACCTAAACACAAACTGTTGAAACACTGGATGCTTTCCCGTGAACTCCGAAATCAGAACTCATCATGACAACGAAGAGTACACTAAACAACACAGAGACAACGGTGTAAGCCAGGTCATAGCCACACATAATACCTCTCCCTGATGCATGCGCTCCATGCTCTAGATCCATTGAAGTGGTATAGCATGAGGGATAAACAAAACAACCACGGTCAACGAGGAATAACTTCTCAGAGTCCCTACACAATAGGGCTGGGCGATTAATCAAATTTCGATCTCGATTTCGATTTTAGCGTCAAACGATCAGAAAACTAATATAATCGAGTTTGAGGTTTTTTTTCATATGTTTTAAAAAAATTTTTTTATAGAAAGTGCAGAAGAACAGATGGATACATATCTGTACATTATCATAGATTTGAACATTTTCTTCTTTACCATTTAGTGTATTTTTTTTAAGGCAAAATTTCAAAGTTCTCAGTTACAAAGTGTTTTTGGGAGAGACATTCTGAATAAAAATATCATGTTTTGAAACTCAAAAATAATCGTTTGAATAATCGGGATTTCAATATTGACCAAAATAATCGTGATTATGATTTTTTCCATAATCGAGCAGCCCTACTACAAAATATGAATCGGCGAGAGAAGCGCCTGCCTACCGTCCTTGTCGATGGCTGGTCCCCCTAGAGAGAAGCCTGCTTCTGCTCCGTGGGAAGGACCTCCCAGCACGCCTTTCTTCTTCTTTTTGCTGGGGGCTTGGTGCGATGGAGAGGGCCCGCCGTTCCTCTTGGTGCCGTGCTCGATGATGAGGTGGGAACAACTGAAAAGGCAAACATAAGACGTACTTTAATAATCCTACGCGGTATTAAGCGTAAAGTTCAACGTTTGCCTATGACAAATGTAGAATCACAAATTATTTTTTAGCTGAAATCCAATTTGTGAAAAATACACTTTAAAAAGGGACAGGAAGGACCACAGCTTACCCCTGACCAATGCATGTAAAAGTGGAATACACTGAATAGGGACCGTGGCTTACGCATGATGTCCGTTGATGACGGCGTGGTCGTCGGCGGACCAGCCCTTGCTGTCCTTCAGCGAGATCTCTGCGTCGTACTGCAGGAGCAGTCGCACCATGCTGATCTGGCCGTTCCCTGCGGCGATCATCAACGGCGACCTAGCGGTCCAAACCAGTGACGACAAAAAAAACAACAGCATGAAAAAAAATCAAGCAAGGTATAGACCAATGCTGTGTTCCAATATCCATACTGCCATGAGTACACTTAAACGTAGTACACTATCCGCACTCACTATTGTGCGCTGATTTTCAGATGTCAGTGTTGATCCAAATCGAATACTCCGTGGTGCACTAACCGGGAATTAAGATCACGACTGCCACCGCGGCTCCTCCCCCGCGATAAAAACATCCCGCTTTGAATGGTGAACTCGTTACGCCTAGCAGCTATAAAAAGCTATAAAAGCTATAAAAACTACAAAATGACTCTATTTATGCAGGCTATGTGGAGAATGCGCAGACGTTGGCTCAGCCTGGCTCCGCCCTCTTCTGCTACGTAGCTAAGATGGCTGCCGTTGAGTACGAAAAGTGTACATCGATCCACACTTCGCGGTTGGACCGTTTTGAGTACACCATCCGGGTCCTTTCAGTACACTTATTTTCACCCCGATCTTACTTGGAACGCCCTACGCACTCAAACTAAGTATTGCAAGTACAGATAGTATGGATATTGGAACACAGCACAAGGCTGGCTTTTTCAAAAAGTGTAGAAGTGTAGCTAGAGGCTGGTTGTTGTGACCTTTGACCCTGCTCTGTGATGTTCAAATCGGAGCCCTCTTTGAGGAGGAACTCGGCCATCTCCACGTGGTTCTCCCGGATAGTTACAGCCAAGGGTGTAAAGCCCTCCTGAAAACACACCATCTGTGTTAAAACGCTGGAAACACAATCCGGGCAAACTCATTCATATAAATAAACCCATTACAAAAATCAACGTACAGTACATTATTAAAACCACTACGATACAGGGGTATATAAAGCTCCCGATAACAGATTTGCTAAGTGCCTGGGTGCAGCACGTTCTCCTGCCGACCGATCCCGGTCGGACGAGACGAGCCAGGGAACGAGGACCTCAGCCGGGGTTCTGTGCGGTACATAAAGAGAGCGCCCTCGCCTTGTTCTGGGCGTTGATGCTGGCCTCGTGCTCCAGCAGCAGGGCGGCGGTGGAGCTGGACGGGATGTTGGCGGCCAGATGCATCGCCGTGTTCCCGTTGATGTCCACCAGGTTGGGGTCGGCGTGGCCCTCCAGCAACGTGCTCACACAGCGCTCGTGCCGGCACTGCACCGCCTGCCGCCGCCACGCAGGAAGGGGAACGCGGGGAGTTTGTTAAGCAGGGAATAGGAAGGAAAACATGGGCTTGAGTCCCGAGTTCAGTGCATTTATGTATATGTTATGGGTCTTATGTTCCCGTAAAGTGAGGACAAAGACAAGTGGGCTACAAGTGAGGTGAAACAACGCGTCGGAACGAAGCTGGGTAGCTGCCCGCTTAAGTTACGTTTTCCTTTATGTCCCTTTTGTGGGAAATTCTTTCTCTGCTTTTTGACCCATCCGGGAGCCAGTGAACACATACACACTTGTACATACACACACACAGAGGAGTGACCATGTCAGAGGTCCACACATATGGGGGCACAGCGGAACACCCTGTTTTATGTATATAAAAAAGGGGGAAATCAATCGACCAATAATCATCTACTTGATATTTAGTGCTTACCTTCATCAAGGCGGATCGGTTTTGATTGTCACATAGGTTGAGTTTGACTTTGCTGTCAAGAAGGAACTGGACCACCTCGACATGTCCGCTGGCACACGCGATATGGAGAGGTGTTCTGTGAACGGCAGAAAGGGAAGGAGACGTCAGGAGAAGTCCTGATCCGGTCTAGCTCAGCTCATAGAGACGGGGCACACTGCAACTACGTCAGGGGTTCGATTCCCACTGGAGCAGCCCATGCTAAGAATGCTCACTGTATTGTAAGGATGTATTGTATGGATAAAAAACGTCCAGTGTCCAACAAATTATATATGTTCTATTACACACTTATTTTGATTAACTTTAGGACATCATTATGGCATTAAGAGCCGCCTAGAGTCATGTTAATTTGGGGTTGATTAAAAAAAACCTGTAGGCTGGTTATACAGTATATATTACTGTTGTGCTTATTGTTAGATTGAATGTGAACCCTTGGATAAGCGATCCTCATATAGGTTTAGATTACTATAACTACTATGACTATGAGCTTCTTACTTGTCAAATTGTTCAAGACATTGCGTTTACAAAAAATAAATAAAGTGTAATTTTATACTAATTACTTAAACATAATTTGAATACAATTCATAAAGTAGTTCCAACTATTCCAGTAATCCCAACAATTACCCCTGTCACATTCTATTGGTCAAGGGTAACAAAATCCATTTCTGGAAACCTAAGTAAGTGGCAACACATGATGAGCGTAATGTGAACTAGGCTCAAACTCAAATGAAAGGTCATGCAACTGAACGCATTAATGCAAGTCAGTAGTACCTGTTCTCCTTGTCCAGCTGATTAATGTCATTCTTCTTGGCGAGTTGCACCAGCTTTGGGACGTCACCGAGCAGGGCGGCCTTGTGCAGCTTTCCCAGGTCCTTCTCTTTTAAATCATATCCACCCCCGGAAGTCGTGCTTCCGTTGTCAGAAGTGTTGGACGGGAACTTTTTTTTCTTGGTGAAGTTAAATATCTTCTTCATTGTTCAACTCGGAGCGGCTGAAAGCTAGACGACCTCATCGCCTTTGCAGCGTCACGGCCCGCTCCTCAGCGCCTGCTCCTTCTCACGGATCACTACAGGCGTTCCCATCCCTATAAATAAGACGTGCAAAGCGGATTAACCACTAAATTAAAACCCTCGTCGACAGCGCCTCGCTGTTGCACGAAGAGTGGCAGCGCATCCGATGCAAACATTGTCGCATCCTTGATGAGGCATTTGGCAAAAGAAAATGTAGAGCAGATCGCAGCACATCTATAGGGGCTGGCAAGGATACACCATGACCCAGCATGGCTTACCTGATGTTTATCCGTCAACATCGGGCCAAAATATGCTGATTTAAGGGGGTTGTTTAGCGTTTCATTCCTGAATTAATGTGTCGATCGCATCTCTAGTGGGCACTCGTGCAATAACTGACGCGCGACGCAGACGATCACCGTACTCTCGAACCGACGGCTAAAAAAAGAGAGTTGAACTTTATGCAACTTTATTCAAATGAGCAGCATTGGACAATCGACAATCAGAGAGGACAGGACTCGTGGGAAATTAAAGGTCCTGGTTTTAAGCACCTCCATCGATACAGTGGCTCCGCCAAGCAGTCATGGAGAGATTGCGTTGCCATGCGCTACCACGCGTTTGACGGGGCGAGCAGCAGCTGCAGCAGCGTTATTACACTATTCGCGGCGCGCACCTGAGCGTGTACTCGGCAGATTGTTGCCATGGCAACCGACGGCATACATAATCCATCATGGTATGCCGTCGTAGCAGAACTACAATTAGCTAGCTGTATGAATGCCGTTATTCACCGATTCACGTTGGAACCCGGTCCGTATGTCAACTTTGACCATATAATAGACCCCATTATTATAGCGCATACAAACTCGGCCGCCTGTGTAGTGGATTGTTGCCAGGCAACCCTGCTGGCGGGCTGTTCGGGTCGTCGTCCCTCAAGATCATGCTAACGTTAGGGGAGATTTCGATCATCGCGGTTTTGATGATTAAAAAGACATGCACCGTTGAAACGCCCCAATCACCTCGTTGGACATCAATCACGAGCTAACGTGGCTAAACGAGCCAATTTAAGCCAGCCAATTCAATGGTATTCAGCAGGAGATGTATTCAAAACGCCGAAAAAGTGATTTATTACGGTAGTTAGCTAAAAATTGAACGACCATCTCCTACTGTGTGAAATAAGACTCATAAGATTACGTCAGCACCCATAAATAGCACTCTACATTCAATGTAAAGTATGTACACAAACCTGTTGATTATCAAGATACAGCCAGTAGTAGCCAGAAGGAAAAACATACGAACATGCTGGCTACTGTCGGCGCTTCAAACCAATCAGAAGGTCGTATGAGATACTCTGATCTCCGTTGACCAATGAGCAGCACGCGTATAAAAGGTTGGTTGAGTTTTAAAAACCAGCCTCAGCGGTGGACAGATGCATTAACGACTCGCGGCCACTTGGCGGTGATATTCGCTATTAAATGGAAAGTTTAATTATAACTTTCACATCTCTGGTTCTGGACTAGGATACCATCCATATTATATGGAAATTAAACATTGATTGAAGACAAGACTCACACTTTAATTTACATCATCGTGTGTTGTTAAAAGTGTTATTGAACAACAATATTTAACTGATATGGTTTATGTGTTATGGTTTATTTATCAGACTACTTTTTATTTGGTTTGTAATTCTAGGCCAACAAGATAATGTTTAATCATAGACTGTAAAAAATAATAATTCAGCAGCTTCAAAGCAGCATATGAACAGAGTCAGATAGCCGAAGAGGCCTATACAAAGTGTTTTTAATTTGTTTATAGGGACAGAGCACATTAATAAACACCAGTGAAAGAAACATAAAAGACGTATGACAGAGATTGCAAAAATGCTAGATTACATCCATAGTCCCTAGGCAGGTAACAAAGCAAAACTATTACAGTGACAGTTTACAAAAACAAATACATGAAAAAAAGAAAAGGTACGTTATGAAACAATTTTAAAAGTGATCACAATTCTGGTCCGCCGTAAGCCATTGTTTGAGATGGATCTTAAAAGTGGGTTATGAAGGGCACTCTCTTATTGCAGGTGGTGGGCTATTCCAGTATTTACTTCCCTTTAAGGACAGCACAGTTTGTCCAAATGCGGTGCACCTATATGGCACCTCACTGTCTGTTGGCCCCAATGCCACTGTTAGCCATCTGTTTAATAAATTCAGTTAAAGGGGCCAAGATGATCAGAACAAATACAAAGCAAAGCAAAGCAAAACAGGCCACAAGATAGGCCCCTACACTATAAACAAGTGTAATGGAACCAATATAAATGCTACACAAACCAATATAAATGCTGCACCATGCATACTTCTTTTAGCACCTGAATCGATGCTTAACAATTTGAGAAGATTGCAACCAGAGAGCTGCATTTCTCAAAAGTGAGCACATCCACTCTGGGATTATATTCACACCATATAAGTGTCTGTGGGTGAAGTCAAATGGCAAGCTATTTTATGTTTATGAATTCTGACAAGGAACAAAAAGATTTAAGCTCTTTCACTGCCGCACATGAATCCACTTTCTCACCTCTCAAACAACACAAGTGTTTTGCTCTCCTGTCGTGCTAACGTATACAATGGGTTGTTTACGTCTAAATCCGAACACACCATATTAAACAGATCATGATTTCCTTTCCGACTGTATACATACATGTCCTTGGATACCACGTCAGCTTTAGGCCTATTTCTATCATCATTTAGTGTTTCCTATTCAAGTTACCATAATTGGACACTTATGGTTGTGGTATTAATCTGAGCTGTACATCCAGATCTGATAAAACACACAGGAGATCAAGTTTATATGCAGCACAGAGATTAAAGTTTGCCACATAATACCTCTGTGTTAAACTCCGTCCCACCACAATACTGTGTCCAACTATGGATGTGATCTGTAAAAAAATATAAAATATTTTCATGAGAAGCTCGATATCACTCCAGATTGTAGCAGGTACACGTTTTAGTAGAAATTTGAGATGACTTTTACGATGCTTTTGTGCCTCAGTGTACAGCCTTAAAGGAATCTAAAGAGAAGTACTTCCCAGATAGACCTCCGTGATAATGTTCAGACTAGAAGACTAGACTCATGATTTAAGTCTGCGTGTGAAGGTGCTTATTATCAGGACAGCCGCTGATCCAATCATAAGCAGTGGGAACATTCATAGCGATGGTGGCCAACTTTAATAAAAACGTTACGTGAATAAAAAATATGACCTTTTCTTGATCTGAGGAAATTGTTATGTGCATGCAAAAAAATAAAGTTATGATGTGTTTATTTGGAATTAAATAAATGATGAAGGTTAAGCTTGCTTGGAGAGAAAAACTCAAAATTCATTGATAGAGGAATTTTGAGGTCTGAGTGAGAACAATGTCAAAAAAGTGCATGACTGCGTTAAGTTTAAAAGGACTGATATCTTGCCTACCACATTTATGAAAAAAATATATAAATTAACTAAATGGATATAAATACAACTTGGTAAGCATGAGTTAAAATAGAATAGAATAGAATGAGAGGAAATTGTCTAATCACTGACCACGGTTAAGGGCTATAAATACAACAACATTGTTTTGAAGTGTGTGGGCACAATTCTCTCATTGTTTTGTACTTTACACATATATTCATCATACAAGCACAACACGGAACCCTATAGGGTTCATCATTGGGGTATTTTATGCTTAAATAAACTACACCAATCACATTAAATAAATTCATTGGATTTGATGATGTTTTTTTTGGGTACACAGTAGCCCTCTTAATCAACGAGTGTCTTCACACTAAGACAGTGTGGGTCAGTGTAGAGGACCCATTAGATTCAATGATAAGCTATTCAAGCCAAAGTAGACTCATTTTGCAGTATCTTGATAGAGATATGCTATGGAATATACAGATTTATGATGTCATGTCTTAGTCCCAAGACAAAAAAATCAGATGCAATGAGTACTAGAGCGAATTGCGTTTCCCTAATACTGTTTTAATAGTGTTTAATCAAGACATGTCCTGTATGCTTCATGAAACGTTACCTATGCTTTCTTGTACGTATTTCTGTAAGTTATTAGAAGCTTAGTAACACTTCAGCATCTATTATTTGATCTCTAGCCTCATTTGTTCATTTGCAGACTAACTGGTTCATGTTGTGTGCATTGAATACAGTAGGCCAACATATTTCAAGATTGATTTGATGCATGATTCATGTTGGGGGAAGAAATCTGAGTAAATAAATTATGCATGCGTTTAGAAGGCCGGCGTTTAAAAAATAAACACTTGCCATTAGTGAGCAAATTCAAAAATGTTATGCTTTTATAGCAACTGCAAATCAGTATGCTTCTATTCAGGTGAAAGTGTCTTGTGGATATGGGTACGTGATTTGCATGTAAACGACCTTATTGAGCGCCGTGTTTTACAGGTGTGAAAACACAATGCAAATCACCAGGGGCATCCAAAGCATGAATATCAGGTAAAATATATTTTCAAACTGACCACATTAAGGAAGCCATAACTTCTTTATGAATCCAGACATAGCCTTCACAAGCAAGTAAGAAAACACAAGCCATTTCTTGCCTATTCCTTTAGGCAAGAAATGATTCATTGCACAAGAAGTTAATTCTTGGATGTTTATTTTGTGTACGGAAGCAGGAGGTGCAAACAAGAACAAGTTTTGAAAGTTATATTTTCACATCATACAGGATCCATTTCATAGGATCGATACAAAACAATGTTTTACGAAGTATTACAATTTTGTATACATGAATTAGGCCATATAAACAAGTGTAAAATTAAGAAATTACCACATCTTCGATTTTTCCCATTGTGATTCCACTTAGTGTTTTTAATAACAGTTCATGAGCAACTTCATCCTTATTGTGGTGCTGGATGATTACACCATATTCCCCTGGTCTGATGTTTTGTCCTTGGGCAATTTGGTCTGAAGAAGCAAGTCAATACTCCTCCTTATCTGAGCCATCTGATGTCTTCCCATGGGGCGTCTGATTTCGTATGTGTATGGCATCGTATGGTGACTTTCATTACATTAGCAGCTGTGGCACTTGAGCTAAGTGCCTGCCACTTCTGGAGCAGGATGAAGGCTCGGATTTGAAGCAAGGTCTTGCATTGCAGACATTTCCCCTTCCTCAGATTGTCTTTATTCTCGCTCCTTCTCAGCCACAAGATTCCTAGCGTCATGAGAGGATGTACCTTTACTTAGGACACACATGTCACATTTCAAGGCGCACCACAAAAGTCCCTTTCTGAGCCGTGTGGCTGGAGGTGTGTCACATGCAACCTTTTTTCAGTGCTAGTCTGGTTTCCATCGCCCCGGGGGGAGAGATGGCAGGTCTAGGTGCACCTCCACATGGGGTCCTCGACAACCTAGGGTTGATCGCTTGAACCAGCACTCCTGCATGTGCCTGTCTTCATAGGGACCCGGACAGGTTTGGCTTCAATATTTAACCACTTGTTGGCTAAATTAACATTAAGACGCACTCTGGTAGGACATTTCGGTTCTCGGGTACTTTTTCTTCAAAAAGTCAGCTTCAAGATCAACGATGTTGATAAGGGTGCAATGTTTAATTCAGATTAAATAATAATCATCCCTTCTTTTCTCCCAAAAGATTTACACGTGTAAAAGATGTCAATGTTTGTCCTAACTCTTGAATAAATATGGTGTTCCAAAACCAAGAAAAGTTCTCCAACGTGTTGACTCTAAAGCAATGATTTATTGTGACTTATTGACGGTTCACTGCTTTGTCAGTTGAATATTGATGATTATGAATGAATCCATCAGGATGTATTTGTATGATTACTTAACAAGTGAGAAATTGTGTTCGACCATCATTAAATACGTTGTTATGATTTGATACGTTTATATCGTTTTGGGGTTTATAAACATGAATGGTTTCCCTCATTTGCAAGAATAAATATACTTTTGCTGTTAATATTAAATTATAAATGCCGGGTGAAGGTGTTATTAACTACATATAGTTATATCAATAAATAATAGGCTTTTTTAGGCCAATTTGTCAATCAAATTCTGAGAAAAAATTTGAATTGGCCTTCCTCGAGGGGAAAGAAAGAAAGAGAGTAAGAAAGAAAGTTAAATATTTATACAATACTTGCTTGGAACAAACATGCACTGAGCAAGCAGAATTTTTATGGGCAAATGAGCCAAGGTGTTTACAATATGTTGGGCTATTGCTGTTGTCGGTTGTCAAAGAGTGACATTCACTGTCCGTTGCTACCCCAATGGTTTTAGATATTGGATGGAGATGGTTAAAGATCCTTCCAAGCTCTTTGAGCCTTGATGAACAAATTCATCAAAGGCAGAGCCATTGGGTCTTCTTCCACTCACTGTTTGGTGAGGCTTATGAGTTTAAATAAATGTTGTTCTTTGTAATGTTGAAGAGGATGTGTGATGAAGACCCCTTGATTCTAAACTGTAATAAATCTGACATTGTTGTAAATGTCTGTTTAGGACCACATTTCCCAGAGGCCAATGCCTCAGGGAAAATATGCTCTCTGGTGGCTCATCCATTTCCTTGGAAGAGAAATCTAATTAAAATCAAATGAAACAATCCTTGGGGATGCGGTTTTGAGTGGGTACGTGGGGCTATTGTGGTCTTCCCCGGCTGCATGCCTGTCTGTGGGCCATTCTTCATGTGAAATCAATTCAGTCTCCATGTGATATTAGCCCAGTAGCGACATTTTCCACCGTCTTTATAGCTTATCGGATGTTCTCATTTAAGTGCGTCAGACAAATTGAGGTTTCAAACTTTGACATTTTATTATTGATGACTCTGCAGAGGGGGTTTTTGAGTGAAACTTATTTTTCAACTTGCCTTTCCCACCGATTCTATTGGACAAATTCAAACAACAGAATAAAAGTGGCCTACTTGCATGTTCCATAGCACCACTTACATTAAATATTTGTATTTTCATAATTCAGAGTACATACTGTATAGTATAAGTCCGAGTAGCAGTATATTTTCTGTAAGAAGAAAATAACAGCTGTAAATCTATTCTATATCTTTCTTATTCTTCACATGTCAGATGGATTCAGGAGATGGAACATAGCTAGGGAATGCAGTGAAAGAAGAAGACAGCAGATCATGTTCTATGTTTCATGGCAAAATATTGATGTTTCTCTTATGAAATAAAAGGAAACATACGTTCATAAATGAACTTCAAACTTTCATAAAAAATGATGAAAAAATGAAAGGAACTTCTCTGGAAGGAAATTAAAGCAAAATAAAATGAAGTGAAATTAAATATGAAATTCAAAAACCCAAAATATAAAAAATTGTCCCAGACACTTAGATGACTAATAAAATAAGGTTTGAGGACACAGGATATTGAAACATGAGCAAAGACGGGTGAAGACATCTGCGTCCGCAACCACCTCCACAAAGTCTCAGCGAGGAATGTCTGTGATGAGGCTTTAGTTTGCCTGTCACATACGTTACATTACCACCTCCAGGCTGCTTGCTAAACAACATTCTTTCCGAGCCATTTATAAGGTTTCCCCCGATTGTCTGCCAGGCTTGGTTATCCTCATTTGGTCCCGTGTTGAGGGGTTTCAATGTGTTTTTAGATGGTTGATATCGTCCGCTGCGGAAATACATTCAAGAGGCCATTTGGATATTGTTAGGGAGAACTTATTTCAACTCATCAAAAGGTCCATAGGCTTAGGAGGATTTAGTGTGGCCCTCAGCTTGCGTGTTTATTTTCACAGCCAACTACCAACAGCATGGGACTTGCGCTTCTGCCGGAGAAAAAACGTCACCCACGTTTTATCTATTTCAGACGCTTTCTCTTTTTTTCAAGGCTCCCAGTCAATATTTGGAGGCTCCTTGTATAGAAACATCTGGAGGTTATTTAACTGTTTCTCATCATCTGCTTGGCTTCGAGCGTCTGCTTCCAGGCATGAGAATATGCGAGTGACAACCAAGGTCAGGGCAACTGAGAAGGGCCGAGGTGGAAAAGTCTCAGAGCCACCATTACTCTAATGCCATTTCCCTTTCTAATGAGTCAGCAAGGACCATGGGAAAACACGAACAGAGGTTGTCAAAAAAATAACAAACAATGTATTTTTTTCTATGGCCGTGACAGTAGTAGTAAGCATGCTTTTTTGAAACATTGTTGGAAGTGTGATAAGATAAAAAAGAAGGAATCTGGAATAAATACTTGGGGATAGGGTTGTTGAAAGCTGAACCAGAGAAAAAAATAGTACTACCAAGGACATTTCGGAAGTATCGAGTAAAGGTTATAGGTTGTATACACATTTAGGAAAATGAATTATGCACCATACACAAGTTTCACATCTCCTTCAGTAAAAGTGTCTGTTTTTATTGTATTTTTTTTAACAATAAAGTCAATCTCTCTTTTTTCATATAGTAAGATTTTCTTTAAAATAAAGTTAATTTTTCTTTAATATGAAGTTCATTTTCTCTCAAATAAAGGATTGAATATTCGCTGTGTCATACCTTCACATGTGGCAGGTAAAACTGCAGACTGAATAATTATAATAATAAAGCTTTTCAACACAGATCCTATTTTGCCGTACTACTCACTTGCATAACCATTCCAGAGCAGCTTGCTCAGGCTCTGCAGACCACGGCTGGGAACGGCTGTGACTCTCTGATTACTGTTGCCTGCTTGCAAATAACTCTACATGTATGAATAATGCTCACTTTCTTGCTTACATTTTCTTGCTTACACATACACATTTAGGAAAATGATTTACGCACCATACACAAGTTTCACATCTCCTTCAGTAAAAGTGTCTGTTTTTATTGTATTTTTCTTAACAATAAAGTCAATCTCTCTTTTTTCATATAGTAACATTTTCTTTAAAATAGTTATTTTTTCTTTAATATGAAGTTCATTATCTCTCAAATAAAGGATTGAATATTGCTCAGCCTGATCCAGAGACAGAGTGCTCTGGTGTTTCATTTCACCCTGCTAATCAGCTGTTCCCATGGGGATAGAGAGTGAAAAGAGATTTAGGTAGTGTTAGATTACTGTTAAAACGCCATGGTAATGGCTGCATGAGGCAAGCAGAAGGCATAGGCCATGCGCTGACTTAAGAAGGCCTACGACATGACAACCCGAAATCGAGACTGAAGCGTAGAAGCATACCTTTGGCCCGGGCCCACTGGCGCACATCACCACAGATATCAAACAGAAATCAAACAGATATCAAAGACATGCTCCAAACCACGTCACATTGAGTTTGTGGATCTTACCAACTATTTTTTCAAATGTCCTTTAATCGATCCAATAAATGCTGTGATAATAATGATAAAAGGCAGGGATTATGTGTGCTCCTTTTTTCTGACTTTGTGCACAGCCTATTTATTCTTAAGTCTTCCTGTCTTTATTTCTTTCTTTCCATCTTTCTTGTTATTGTGGCAACCTTCCCCATGCCCATACAGTGAATCAATCACAGGAAACCTCGGTCACAATGTTTTGACTCTTTATGATGATCTTTCAAGTCCACTCAAGTTTACCACAGAAGCAGTTTTTGTTGCGTCCAATCAAGAACTGCTCCTAGTTTGGCTATCGGCATGCAGTCACCGCTCTCTGTGGAGTGGTTGGGCGGCAGTGGTGAAATCCTTACTTCATGGTTTCCTATACATCAGTCAAGTCGGCGATCAACACACAACAAGGACCAGAATAAAAGGTCCACATGTGAGACGGAATTAAAGCAAACAGTTAGATGGAGAACATGCATATGAATAATGGTGTTTTCTCAAAGGGCGCTACCCAGTAATTCTTAATCTTTCAATGCCAGGAAAAGAACCAAAAGGCACACAAGTGCCAAAAGGGGATTTAGGGAAAGAAAGTATATCACTCATATGAAGTCAACTTTGACGTTTCCTATACAAGGGCAGGGACAATAGTGAGATACATTTGCTGAATTTCACTAAGCGGTTAGGGTAATTTTATGTTAAGGCAAGTCAAGTAAATTTAATTTATATAGCCAATCATCACAGTTACATTCTCAAAAGGCTAGTTATGATTTGTTTCCAAAGAAAATTGCCTTCCTGGCTCCCTCGAACAATAGCTGAAAATAATAATTTCTTAACACTTAACTTAACACCACATTATCACAAATTAATACATTAGTGACTCTCCTTCATCAGTTTTGGCCTCCAACCCAGTTTACGCTTAAATGTAAAAAGTATTTTTTGGCCGACTCCAAATGCCATCAAAATAAATCTTTTATTTTGTTGATGGAATTTGTGTCTGTGTACTACTCATCTTAATGTAACATAGATTCTGAATTATGCAAACTAACCACTATCTGTGAGCCACTCACACATGCATATGTATGAAATAAACAAGTGAAGTGCTTTTGGTGCCAAGACTGTATGGTTTTCCATACAGCCTCCATTAAGTAAGCTGGTTTGATTGGAGCCAACTGTAGCCTTTTAGGCTAAGGAAAATAAACAGGCCGATGTGACTTGGCTTCAATGATGAAGTTGGCACTTGGCTTCATCACACATATAATACTCCAATGGCTCTCTCTTGCTCTGCCCGCAATACAATGAAAGAGAATATCATACAGCTTTTTGTACTTAGGGGCAGCAACACTGTTTACCAAACAACCATCAAAGGATTAGGCATCTGCAAAGCAGAGTTGACCTGGCATAGGTTGGATTAAGGGAGGGAAATTAGACTGGGTAAACACTTCCACACTGGCTCTTATCTATATTTACATTATGAATATTTGTGCTTGAAGTGGGGAAGTTGGTCGAAGTTTTATTTTGAGAAACAACAACTTGGAACCTTTAATTCTATCGAATCGGAAATAGAATTCTATCTCTTTATGTTCGCTGCATCATACCTTCACATGTGGCAGGTAAAACTGCAGACTGAATAATAATAATAATAAAGCTTTTCAACACAGATCCTATTTTGCCGTACTACTCGCTTGCATAACCATTCCAGAGCAGCTTGCTCAGGCTCTGCAGACCACGGCTGGGAACGGCTGTGACTCTCTGATTACTGCTGCCTGCTTGCAAATAACTCTAAATGTATGAATAATGCTCACTTTCTTGCTTTCAGACAAACAGCTGAAGAAATTCCTGCAGCTTTCTCAGTCGCTTGCTGAAGTTGACGGAAAAAAAGATGTGGACGCATGGGATTGGAATGTAACAATATCTGAACGCCACAATCCATTGATTGTCATCTTCAATATTTTATTATTATTATTATTATTATTATTGTATTATAATATTATTATTCACTGCACGCCACGGTCTTCTCATGTGGGGTGGGGGGGGGGGGGGGGGTTGGAGAGATCACCTGACTGGCCCAACGAGGAGCCAACCATACGGTCCTCGTCAAAACTTTTAAAAGTGACATATTATAACACCAGGTGTGAGTGTGATTAGCCGTAACAAGCCCTTTTGAAAATCTGCCTCTTCTGACATCACAAGTGGGCGGGTCCAACTAGATGTACATGTTTGACGAATAGATGAGCAACATTTGCTACAGTCCACTGGGTAGGCTGGTAGACTGGTATATATCCAGCACACATCCAGGTGGACACACCCACTTGTGATGTCAGAAGAGGCCGATTTTCAAAACGGCTTGTAATGGCTAATCACACTCACACTTGGTGGAATAATATATAACCTTTAATAACTCGCCCCCGCGCCAGGTGGGCGAACAAGAGCCTACGGACGTTTCCTCAGAGCCCATCATCCAACGACCACAAGTGATTTCCGAGCCGCACCGTAAAACAACCATAACAAGAACCGGGCCATCGAGACCAGCAACGCGTCAACAGTGGAGAGAAGGCAAACGTGTTCACTCCATCGTCTATTGTGTTGCTTGCTATTTAGGAAGACGGCGGTGACGACAACTATGGAATCGGTGAGAGTGAGCCAAAGCCTGGAGTATTTCTACTGTTGGCCGCTAATGCATCCCTCCTGCCGCTCCCAGTCTCCACCACAGGCGGGCTCGGGTCACACGCACACACTATCACAAAAACAACACATCATCCACGTCGCAGCAGTACGGGAACTCAAACAGTGGATTCTGGTGGAAAAGTTCCTCAATTGTCTTATTGCATTCTTTACTCAGTTGCTTTGAAGATGTAGCATAATAATCAAATGCAATGAAACATTGTGTGCGGTTCGTCACATTCTCTAATGGCAATGAATGGGTAAACCCACTTTAAATGACATAATAACTCATAACACCTGTTTCACTCCAATGTCTGCAATCTACATGTTTGTTTCATTGAGCAAGATAACCCCTAGTGTCAATTTGGATAAAAAACAACATGCTAATATTTATATATTAGCATTGTTGTATATGATATATGATAAACTGCTCCACCTCTTCTACAGAGATTTATATTTATCGTTTTTGTATCCGTTCTCCAACCTAATGGAGGACCTGAAGATGCATTCTGGTTCTGCCCTCCTCCTGAGGTTGTGTTGACCTCCCCAGAGTCCTCCTCCTGGCCCCAGAGGGGCCCTCAGGTTAGATATCTTCAAAACATTCCAGCCACACGGTTTGACGTTCTCAGCACAAGGGAATCGAGAAGTGCCTCCCCAATTTGGTTATCTTCTCATTGTCAACGCCCCGCCGTCAATCCTTCCCCACCTCGACTAAAGAGGCTTGTCTCTTGTGTGTGCGCCGGTGGAAAAGGTCAGTGGAATATACTGCCAACACATTGGACCGCAAGTGATCCACTAATCTGCAGCTGAGGGACCACCGCCAAGTCCTTTTCATCAAGGTGATCTTCAACATCAAGATACATTCTTTCTGCTTTAGATCACATTTCACTATGCATTATTCTTACTCTGTAAGCCTCTCTAGCTCCACGTTTTAAATTCAGATGATTTCTCCAAGGGACCGTTTGTAGAAAGAGGTGGGCCCTCTGTGACGGTGACTGATGGAGATTGAACTGCGAAGCACTGACTTCAAAAGGGCGCTGGGGAGACACCTGAGAGAGAGAGAGAGAGAGAGAGAGAGAGAGAGAGAGAGAGAGAGAGAGAGAGAGACCAGAGAGCGAGAGACCAGAGAGCGAGACACCAGAGAGCGAGAGAGAGAAAGAGAAATTGGGACACCAACCCAGTCACAGAGAGCAGTTGCTTCCGTGAGTCCCCCTCTCGGTATAGTGTGGAACGACTTCTTCCGTCCCTTTCTACTACACTGCGCTGTGCTGTGCGTATATGTTTTTCCAGAGGTCCGGTCGAGACAGTAGGGCACTTCAGCAGTCTCCACTCAGCTCCCTGTGAGTGTAAAACCTGGATGGAAACTAGTCCCCTAATGAAGAATGAAAGCCACAGCAGTGAGCGTTGGCCTCTGGCCATGTGTCTTGTTTTGATTGACCTTACCTTTATTTACACAGGGTCGGGTTTTATTTTTGCGGTTTTTATACGAAGTGTGCTTCACATTCACGCCTGTGGAGGCGAGGGGAAACCGCACCAGGTGGAAGAACACGTGAACATGGAAAGAACATGTGATTGCGACGCAGAAAGGCCCACTCAGGTCCTCCTCGCTGGGAGGCAAATACCGGCAGTTTTAGAAAACAGAACAGGTGGAAAGTTTGAGCTACATTGACACACGCAGGCACTTACGCACGCATACACACACACACATTCACGTAGGAACATACTGACACCCACACACACACTTACACATGTATGTTCATACATTCTCTCACACAACCACTCATGTACAGTATGTCTGGTTGAGTTTAAAAGAGAAAGAGTATGTGCTCACACATGTACATATTCATCCATAAATACAACCCTAAAACACACACACTTGTGATTGGTGTGTAGGAATGTGTCCATCTTAAGCTTCACATAACCTCTAATACAACATTGGGGACGTTCAAGAAGAAGCAATTTACATTAGAAGGGGCTGAAGACTTCTTGCAGTCAGCTGACTTTATTAGCCGATCGGAGAAGTAATTCCAGCAGGCCACAGCTAAGGTGAGCTCATTTAGGTTATACAAGAGACATCCTTGAGGACAGAATTCAAAAATGTAATTTGTTATTTCGGATTTATCTTGCATAACTTTCCAGCACACATCTAGGTGCATAATTACTCTCTCTATGTACTAGTACTACATGTACTCTTGTCAAGACCTTTGTCAAAAGAATTGTATTTTCACTCCAAAAATATATCAATTATAAAAGATCAATACAAACAAACCCAAACCTAAATTATTAAGCACGTGTCCATGTTGTGAAAGTTTTAAATACCAAACAGTAGATGTCATGTTCACCAAATAGCAATTGTTAATATCTGTAATATACAAACTGTAACTTTAGGAAAGGGAGAATATCTCATGTTTTCAAATATGTGTGCGAATGTATCCAAGGGAATTCTAGGGGATATAAAGACATTCAATGGCTCGGAAATGTCATATCAATGCGGGAAAAACGTCCTCATAAAATCATTATACTTCAGTTTAGACCGTTGGCACTGGAAAAGAATGTTAAGTTATAAGAAATGAGGTGTGAGTAATGAATTTGAAACGAAATGTAACACGCCATGACATCACATGACACCCCTGCTTAGCGGAGGGCACTGAAGCGCAGACCAATAGGGGCACAGGGTCATGTCCCTACCCCCCCCCGGCGAACCCACAACCTTTTAAATCCATAGAAACCACAGGGTTTCACCACCTGTTTAATCCATGGAAACAACAGGGTATCAAAAGGAAGTTCGACACGGGTCTCACACAGACACACACACTTATACACACACATACATACATGTACACACCCCAGCTGGGTTCGCAGCTGGGGTAGCAACACACATGCCTGACATGTTTATGCAGTTGATTCATGCCAGACACGAGTGGAAAACAGTAAGGGGAGACAATAAACCAGTGATCGCTTCTGGGCAAGGCTTGTGTTTCCCACAACTTCATCACACTATCGACCAAAACAAATAGAGCACCAGTCCACCACCAATGCTGAATAAATGGAGCATGTTAAAGACTCTCCTCTTTGGGACATGTTCCATGTGAGATGATCTGGCATGATCAATATTGTTGTCGTGACAAAGATGCACTCAAGCAGCCCTTGCCTTTTCATGTTTTCTGTGGTAAGATCGACCGAGTGGCAGTGGTAAGCAGTGGCACCTCGGGCCCAATGCTTGGAAGATCGATTCTTCACAGCTTCACTCCCTGATTCCATTATCCTTTTTCAAATATTTTCATTGGCTTTTTTTTGTGCCTTCATGAGCACAAAGAGACTGTGACAACTGGCAAACAGACGAGAGGGAATGAAATACATCCCCGGACTGCAGGACGCAATCGATCCAGGGTCACCACAGGGTGTATGATATATGCCAGTGTATGAGATACCTACTCTTTTCTCATCCATTTTTTTCAGTGACTCTCAGGTCTTCGTTTGGTTTCAGTGTGAAATGCTTGCAGCGCACTGAAGATTCGCTCACACATCAGTCACACAAATAGCCGACAATCACCAAAGAATTCACCAGGGAGGTGTGGTTTCTGTCCCCCTTGTTATATTTTGATTAATAATGGTGTTGTGGTGATCTCTGTGATAATGGATGTGACTTTGGGCCAGCGGATTGTGTCACAGTGTGCATAAGACTCAGAGTGCTGTGGTAAAAACACACAAACACACAAAAATGTCTTCATTAGTTTAATGTTATGTGAACTGAAAGTGGTTGTTTCATAGTGGAGGAATGATGTTCCAAATGTTGGCAAGGCCTTATCACTTCTCTCGTGTGTGTGTGTGTGTGTGTCTGTGTGTGTGTGTGTGTGTGTGTGTGTGTGTGTGTGTGTGTGTGTGTGTGTGTGTGTGTGTGTGTGTGTGTGTGTGGAGCCTTTAGCCCTTCCGTCAATAACACAAAGCCTTGGCTGAAATAGGCTGTTCAAGGAGAGAATATTTCTGTTCAGTCTCCAAACAAACATGACTTGATTGGCGGTCAGCATCCAATCACAAATGGAATCTGTTCAGTGCTGTTTTTAACCAGCTTTTACCAGTGTGTTTGTGTTTTTGTGTGTGTATGTGAATGTGAATTTATGATGAATGCCAATAGAAACAAATGATTTATTCCTGATTAGCTTCTGCTCTGAGGATTTCAAGTAGCCGCGGCGATACAAATGTTTAAACTCTGGAAAATCCATTTTTCCTTTTTAATCCTACGAATGCATCTGTCCAACAAGCCACTTAAAGCAAAAGCACGAAAAGCTATGCACAAAACAAACAATGCCACACATCAGCGGGCAGACAAATAGAGAAAAGTTGAGTGATTGTCACCATTGTTTTCCCTGCAGACCTCTTGGCATCTCTCGCTAATAGCTCTGTGTGTGATTATCGCTAATGACAGCGTCCTAAGGCAGCAGGAGAGCTGAACCGTAACACTCCAGTTCCCTTCGGACCTGTACAAAAGGGATGCTTTGCTCCCCACTTTGGTGCCTTGGAGCTCCTCCGGGATGGCACGCACTGATCGGTGGTGCAGCCAGATAGCAGTCAGATAGCCAGAGGTCAGTTATTAAGTCCCGGGGATGGGGGCGGAGCAAGTGGAGGAGGCAGAGAGGGGGATTACGGGTCGAGGGGAGCACTCTCCTCCGGCTTGGTGTGTGTTTCATCTGATGCGTGCCTTAACTTGGCACCCCCTTTCATCTCCCTGTAAATCCCGTCTCTGACTCCCAGCAAATCATCCGTACTCACACGTGAGTGGTGATCAGGGGAGAGGAGCATGGGGGGGGGGGGCAGGTGGTAAGTAGGTGAGGGGATGAGGGGGGTGAGTTCAGGGGTCACCTTGAAACATTGCATAACAGGAAGGTTTTTGAACGCGGTCATTCCAAAGGCATCCTCACTTGATTCATTTCTGTGGAAATATTCAAAGGTTCTCTTCTGAAATGATTGTTGTCAGATGTGTGCCGCTGAACTGTAGATAATTAATGTGATATTTCTGAAACATTGGAAAGCCATATGGAAGTTGGAAGGAATGGAATGGTGTCTGGCCTATATGTAGGAGGGGGTCTCGTGTGAGGGTTAGGCAATACCCGCCGGCCTCCGTTGAGGTCCGATGGTACCGGTGAAGCAAACCAGGGAAAGAAAGACGCTGAGTGCAGAATATCCGAATGATCAGACTGAGGATAGTAAATCTGTCACACACAGCCTGAGTTATGGCTGCACTTCAGAGATTTTCCCTAAAAATGTTTTCCATTCTTTCCTTCTCCATTTCGTTTTGTTGTTAAATCTGTCAGTGGTTAAAACGAAATGAAATGCTTCAGACGGTTAACCTTTTTGGGGGGATTTTTCACGGATACTCTCAGGTATCGCAAGCTTTCAGCTGGCTATAAATTCTCCATTCGAGATGACTGTCGTTATGTTTTTATAAGTGCACATAAAGAGAGTTCTGAAACTGTGGTGTTTCTTCAGGCTTTAACAGAGAGATGGGTACAGAGTTTTCCGGCTGTACCTGGGATGCAATCACAACACAGTATTGATGACAAGAGAAGAAAAGCCAAAGCAAAACGTAATTTCAAGGACCAGGGCAGGCTGAGGTCCCAGCCGTCCACACAAAAAAATTCCCTTTAACGAAAATAACATTTAAAAAAGTTAACAGTACAAAAAAAAATGCCATTTGAATAGCGTTTGCCATTTGAAATCCCATGGCCTGGCGTAGCCCAAAGCAGACACATTGAATGGGGTGATCTGACTGGCCAGGGTGTATACTGCGCCATGGTTCCCTCAAAAGAATTACGCATGTAAACCTTGGAATCAGGGGCGTAGGAATGAGTTTAACATTGGGGGGGACACATATCGGAAACCTGACAGATCCGGTATAATTTTTAGGTGGGACAAATGCGCCTGTCTCCGATATTGGAGGGGACACGTCCCCTCCGTCCCCCCCGGTTCCTACGCCCTTGCTTGGAATACACTGCAAGCCAGGGTTTGCCTCCCAGAATCTGACAGACATGAAATTAATGTAGAGGGAGGAAAAAAGTATCCAACCAACATAAACAATTATTCCATCCAAGCTTTTTATGAAACGTAAAGTGTGAGTTATATTCTCCTCAGCACTCATTATGCGGCCATGCTTTCGGGGCCTTAACGACACACTGGGGGGGGGGGGGGGGGGGGGGGGGTCATGGTTTCGGTCTTCCTTCGCTGCTCATTTTTTCCCGGCCATCGTTGAGCCATCAACCCTTAATTATACACCACGACAGCTGCGGGGAGCTAATGAGCGTGTGCAACAACGTGACATGAATCGAAGCCCTATCAGAACCCCCTGTGGCCCCTCTCTGGACAATCGGCCGCGGCGCGCAATGTGACTCAGCAGAGTCGCGGCCAGTTTAAATAGACCACCCTGATTGGACGCCGAGTCTTGTGGGGGCGGTCCTACCCCCCGTGTCTGACATTGTTTCACTTTAAGACACGACAGACACGCTAACAACTGACTCAGCTACCAAACACATAAATACATGCATTTGATTTATAAGTAAAAAGAATTATAGGGAGTCTGTTTTAGATGGTTCCTGAGAGCTAGGGCCTGAAGAAAAGCACCGTTCTAAGAAACAAACCCTGAGGCCATGGGTCCAAATCCAGTTAAGCGTTGAGCTACTGGTAGGGCTCCAGATGCCACTGCTACTGCTGCACTTGAGATTTATTTATTTTTATCATCAGCACCGGCTAACCCTTTAATAGTCTACGGGTCGAAACGCAATCCCAGTAAAACATAGGCAATTTTCCATGACATGTTTAGATTCTCCCTGCACAGTCAATTAGAGCCTGACGATGATATATATGTGCTTTGGGTCTGTGCCACGCGTTTCGCTCGACATGCAGTAGCTAAGGACATTGGGTGCACGTCAAGCAAAGCAGCGCCTCGGTAGAAGGGAAGGATGTGTTTTATGTTATAGAGCATAATGGCACCCTCCGGACTGCTGTACATAATAGATATATCATGTGTTTCTGTTAGAGCTGTGTGTGTGTGTGTGTGTGTGTGTGTGTGTGTGTGTGTGTGTCTTCACCACTACACATCTGTCTTACTTTCCAGAGATGAGTAGCAGCATCTCAGAAGCTGCAGGGTGAACATGTCCTGCGTTGTGTCTGTAGTCTCTCTCCTCTGGTCTGCCCAAGCTTCTATTTGACTTCACTTGTATTGCTTCAAATGAGCCTCTTTCCTCCACACACGCACACACATGACACACACACCCTAATCAGTGAGGAAGTATCCATTCTGCTTCCCCACACGTCCCCTATGACTGTACAAATACACCGCTATTTGTAGTTCAAAGATAACCCGCCGAGCTTACAAAAGCCAAGTCGAACCCCTTTTACAATCAGCATGTGTTTTCAGTTCCCTACAGTAGTTGTGTGAGGACGCCTTGTTGTAGAATAACACAGGCGTGTCACTGGAGATGACACGTTCTAAAGTGTTTTCATTGAGCATCACCGCTGCTATGGCTGCTCTTCTGAGACTCCGCAGCCTATATGAATAGTGTGGGTTTAACAGGTCGACAGGTGTTGGACCGAGTCCCAGAACAAGACTTGCAATTAAACATGAGCTCTCTTGGATAAACTGTATGCATCTGTGATTGGATACGTCATAAGATGTAAATCCAGTCCCCTGGATACAAAACAGTGCAAAGCCCTTTTAAGGTTTACATGGGCCGTAGTTATTTATGGACTAAGGTGAAAGCTGATCACAACATGTACGGAACAAAGGAAGAAACATCGGTGTGTGTTGCGCTGGGTTGCTTAGCATTGTGAGCTTTCCACGTGTGTTGTCTTGTGTGGTGCTGGGCTGCTTTTCTTGGCGCTGGGACCAGCATTGCTGTGTTGCGAGCATGGCTGTGTAATGTATATTAGATGTAACAAAAGCGAGGCGAGGTCGTGTGTTTTATTGTGTTCCTATGATGATGTCACACTCTGCCATCCTGCCGCTGCCCACTAATGAGACGCTGATCAGTCTGCACATGTTCCACCATACATTCCCGTGATCAGATTATAAAGAGGGCAAGACACAGAATCACAGCGGGTACGTAGAGTAAATCACTCTGGTGTAGCTGACTTACAGCACGTACAGACACTAAATTACTCATGAGTAGCTTCTCCCAGAGCAGCCAAGCTGGGGAATGCAACGCACCAGAGCTCCTGGCCTGGCCGTCGGCCTTGCCTCGCACCCAAGCACCTCTCCTGACACCTAAACAGATGTGTTCCATATCAAAGTGCACCACAAGTGAGGTTTCCTGGACGGATATCCGTAACGCTGACCAGGGACTTCTGCGGGGACAAATACAAAACGGAGGGCATGACTCTCCGTCACACCATTGCTCACTCTGAGAGAGAGAGTAGACAGGCAAGGGAATGTGTTCCAAGGTGATGTGTTTATTATCCCCCTAGTTCCTCGTCGCTGTCAGAGCGGATCCTGGTAAGGCTGGTGGTGAAGACTTTATGTTCAGGAGCTTTAAATGTCCACGCGAGGCTACGCAGGGAAAGGGTTCAACCTTTATTGCCCGCAGAGTTGGAAAGGTTTTGACGTTGATAAGGGCACATTTTATAGGGGACATATTATACCACCAGGTGTGAGTGTGATTACCCGTTACAAGCCATTTTGAAAATCTGCTTCTTCTGACATCACAAGTGGGCGTATCCACCTAGAGTATTACGTCCACTGGTGATGTCAGAAGAGGCCGATTTTCAAAATGGCTTGTAACAGCTAATCACACTCATAGATAGTTGTATAATATGTCACATTTTAAATGTGTTTTAGGACGTCTGCTACTCTACCTGTGTAGAGCAGTGCAAAGGGCCGCTGCCTCGAAAACGGCCGTCCCCAGGATCGAAGCAGACGCACGCTCCGATAAACCATATGTGCGCAGCACAATTTGAGTGGACTCAAATTGGACCAATGTTAAAAAAAATCTTTTTAGGATTGCAACAACATTGATTTAAGAGGGAGTCCATTTTCTGCCGTATCTTCACAGGCACAAATACATTTGCCCCATGAGTTTATATCAGCGGTTATGGCGTTTACCCCGGATGACTGTTGGCACTCTGGGACATGATACGTGCGATACACTACGTGCCAGAGATAGGTTTCAAACAGGTTGGGTGAATGTCATCCCCCGAGCAGAAGGTTGAGGCGTGTGGGGAGGTGACATAGATATTCTAACAAGGCATGAATGTCCGCTGTCTGGGACCGAAGAGGCGGTTAACTGCAGTCATGTTTATTTAGGCAATAATCCCTGAGAGGTCTTCTGGGGTCCAGAGTCATTTTAGAGCAGCTAGGGTTTAAAAGCCTTTTTGAAAACGGTTAGGAAAATGGTTACTGTAGACGACCCTGGTAAGATCTCACAAAATATAAAAAGAGCAACATAAAAAAGGCATAATTTGTTGGAAAGAAATTATTATTTGTATTATGGTATCCTATGTGACATTTCGTTTAAGTTATTTTGTTTACTATTAAAAATCCTTCCATCTATAAATATTATAAACAAAGTCCATAAATAATTCAATGCAATACATAATGTAACATAACAAATACTTCAAGTATAAAGGAAAACCTCAGCTCAAACATGCTCCTTTTCAATAATGCGACAAATGGTTGTCATGGTATCAAAGGCATAGAATGGGAGCCTATATACGGCATGGGTACAGCCTGGGGAGAGATAATGCATCAATCAATAATCAAAAGAAATTATGGAATATGTCCATCTGCATAATACATGATGGCAGACATGGACAGACAAGGGTTGACTGCTTCAGTTTCAGCCAATCATTCCTCACATGGCTGAGACATCAGTGTCTGGTAACAGCCCATCTTACTTTACCTTTAAACACATCTATGGGTTATGCATGCAATAGCACATGATGCCGGTCCATGTGTGCAAATATTGAAGACACATGTTACAGTTTACCAGCTGTTTCCTTCGAAATGTTCGCAGGTGAAGGCGGCAATCACAAATAAAGTACCAGTCACTGAATGGCACTGTGAAGACAAACACAACACATTCCAGAAATGCTTGTTTCTGAATCCAAACAGCTGAGCTCTTACTGGCAGTGTTGATTTAGCAAATGGGGAAAAGAATAAATCATAAATAAGTAAAAAAAATATTTATTTTATAATAAAATCAATCCAAGTCACTCAAAGTTCGCCACAACTATATTGGTCGAAATGAAGTGGTTCTAATAACTGCTTGAATTGTGTGTTTAACTGAAGGACAAACCAAATGAATTGGATGGCTTCTCTGTTGGGGCCTCTATACACATATTGCAGGGGCCCCTTTACACCTGTCTCAGGGGCCCCTATACAACATGTGGGGTGGGTGTGTGTGCTTAGTTTGATTACAGGTTCAGCACCAGGGCGAGTTAGCGAGCTAGCATGCTATCATGCCATCGAAACATGGCAACGACATTAACTTGGAAGATGTACGTTGATTTTTATGTTCCATTAAAGGGCATAATGGTGTTTTGGCTCTCGTATAGTTTTGCCTGTTATCTATCAAAGACTGGCTTCCAGCCATGGACATGACCAACTTTTAACCATGGAGGAATAATTGCATCCATCATGCCCACTCTCAGTGTTAATCATCTCAATATTATTTCAATGGATATGCTGCTAATGTTTCAAAATGGAACATTAGATAATTCTGGTAAACATGTCTTCATTCAATTGAGAGGGAGAGCAGATTGGACTGGGCTTGTGATTGTGTTGTGAAGCTTCGTGTGGTTGCCCTCTGTGGGAGATGGGGTTGGGCTAACATTAGCATGAGGTGTGAGGATAGAGAGAGAGTGCTGTGTTCTTAACGTGATGGGATACTCTGTGTCTGAACGAGTCCGGAAATTAGCCACGAAGCATGCAGGGCTCAACTCCTAGGAGCGGACCCAAATTGGACCAATGTTAAAAAAAGCTTTTTATGATTGCAACCACATTGATTTCAGTTCATCTCAAGAATGTCTCGGGTCGATGCATGTAAACATTCACGTTGCTTTGCCTGGGTTACAGGTGAGGCCTTGTTGAAATATAAGACACTTTACACTTTTAAAAACAATAAATTATCCAGATATATTCAGCAGCAATATCCGTTCTGTCAGGAATTATCTCACACATTCCATTCACAACGGACAGCTTGCACGTGCACACAAACGCACATACGCAGACACTAAGACACACACAAGCGCGCACACACACTTACAAATTTCTGTCAGTCTATCTGTCCTCATATTGTCTGAACCATTTAATAGTCTTATGAGTGGCAGCTCAACTCAAGTGCCGCAAGAATTATGGTAATTTGAATCCATGGGTGGTATTACCACAAATGGGAAATGTTAACCTTGAGTGATTTTCGAAGGGCTGTTATCCTTCGCCGTAGTTTATATTGGATTACCTTAAGGTGGACATAATTTCGCAGAAATTGCCTTGAAAACAGCGGACCGTTTCTTTTATTCAAAGACTTTTCTTTCTCTTTTCTGTCTATTCCCTTGTATAAGCCTAAGTAATGAATAAATGAATAAATCGCCTGGCAACCATTGATACATAGCTCTTCCATCTCCAGAATACAATTGAACCATCTTCCCTTGCTAGATTGGAGCAAATGCAGAATCCATAGTCGTGATGGTACGGGTCCACCTGTCCATCCATACATTCAGCCATTGTCCCATCCATCCATCCATTCATATTAGGTCCATCCATCCGTCCTCCCTTCCACCTGTCTGTCCCTCCCTCCGTCCATTCATTATCCACACGCCCACCTGTTCATCCTTCAATCCTATCCATCACTTCCTCCATCAACATGTCCCTTATCAACCCATTGACCTACCCCTCCCCTCACTCCATCCCCCCATCTACACATCCATCACTCCATATCCATCCACCCACACGTCCTAATCCACCTATCTATCCGACTACCCAATCACGTGATTGCACCCCCCCCCCCCCCCCCCCAAAAAGGGCGGAGCTTCTCGCTAGAGACTCAATTTCGACTCCGGACTGAACCTGTTTGACGTTCAGCCCATTCAAGCCCAGTCAAGCCAGCACGGTTCTGATGGTGGGAGAAACTCACGAGGGAGCACATGGAGAACGCGTAGGGGATTCGAAGCCGTACGCAATGTCGGAACCAACGGGGCTACTGGGTTGCTCACGTTTAATCGGTGGCATAGTTTAAAGCTGGGGTAGGCAACTTTGGAGAAACCAGCCGCAATAAACAAGGATTTAAAAGTATCTAACCGAAAGAATGCCACCCCTTCCTTCAGGCCTCCTCTAAACCACTAAAAACACATGAAAATAAAATAAAACCACTAAAAACACATGAACGCACACTGCCTGGCCACTGCTGGAGGATTAGACCACGAGAGAGCGTTACAGAGTGGAGCCCAGACTAGCTCTCTAATAACTTATTGTGATTTTTGGCCGTACCCTCAAAAATATAATAAAAGTTTTACTTTGTGATTGGATAAATCCATAGACAGTCATTTTTTAAAAAAAGGAATTATCTTATACCCTATACTTTCTACATACTTGCTATTTTACTGCACAGCATATTTTGGATTTAAGTGGAGATGTAAGTGTCATATACATTCATCATTCAACAGCCATCTGAAAGCTTCGACTGAGAACGCAGAGTTCCTGTTCCCATGATGCCCATTTCCTGTAGTGCGTCATCATGATTAAATTACTAATAATAACAGTCATTTGTAAGACAACTAACAGACGGTTAGTTGAGGACGGGCTAAAGGAGACGATTACTTATGATATTACAAATAATTTAATCTGATTTGTTCCTCGTTAGTTATGAAGTTAGCTTAACATAGCCTATGTATTGTGTAATAATGAAGGAATACAAGAGCTAAGGCTTAATTAATTTGGGCATCGGCTCATGAAAAGCTAGGTTAGGGGTCTGGAACCTTTTCAGTTGCAGAGCCATAGAAAAGATGATTACCTGAAAGGGATCTTTGAAGAGCTTGATAAAACCTGACAACAAATGAACATTATTCCTTTTAATGGTATTTAGTTATCTAATCATTCTGTTTCATTGATTCAATTATGGTTTTATTGTAAATAAATGGACCTGCAAGTTACATGAAAATGAGTTGGTAGCTTAGAAACCCAGAAAGAAATTTTACAATATTTAGAGTTAAACTACATTTTCTTTTGGCAATATAATCTATTTTCACCCTTGTTGATCTGCCATATTCAATCACTTAAAGTGCCATGGATGGATCGTCTCGAGATTAATGGACCATCATTTAGACCCTTAGGTGGATCTAAATAGACTTGCAATGTCATACTTCCAGCGGATTACTGGGTAGAAGTACTGGGTTCGATCACTAGTGTCTGCAGCCTACCGGTGCACCAGTAGAGCAACATATAGCCTATTACTATTTCCGGCTCAACTCATAGGGGTTAGGACACCAGGTCCCAAAATCGGTAATAGAAATGGGCTACATGTGTTTTAATTATTATCAGATATGCAAAGTGTTACATCAGCATTCTTCTAACTTGTGCAAACTTTTTGAGGGGAACATTGTCTGTCAGAAATATATGAATTTTATATAAATGGCAAAAATAAGGTTTTATATAAATGGCAGCCTGTCTAGCAGACCTGGATAATTAAAATCCTCAAAGGTTTTCGATACCTCTCTGATATTGAAACGCCTGCAGGTCATTGACTCCAAAATGCCAACTCATTTTTAGGAGCGTCTATATGAAGGGCAGCCTTCTCTTAGACTATTGGCCCTCAGAGCGTTATTCAACCAAGATTAAAACTCTGCGCCCCAAGAACTTCTGTTATTAACCTGTGCACGTTTATCCTCGGCGGTCGTATAGGCACGTCCACCTGCTGACGACCTGCTACCCCTAGGACCGTAAACCTAATAAGGCTACCATCAGTAAGTGATTCCCCTGTACACCCTAGGCATCGCGTACAACGGTCCCCTGCTATCGGCACAACTCCCTGGTAAATGTGAATGTGCAGGAGCATATGAGTGCTGTTAATGAGGAGGTGGGGAAGGAGGAGCGGGATGAAGAAGAAAAAGCTTAGAAGTCCCTCCCTCTGTCTTTTTTTCTTTCTTTTCTTATCAACAGAGACTCCACAGTTGAAGGTTCATTATGAATCCATGTTCAGGCAAGTGTGCTGTGCCTCGTGGTTGGCCGCTTTGAACATTGGATGTGAATGAGTACGTCTACGTCTGCTGCTACTTCCGAGTGTGTGAGCAGCACGAGGGGGCGTGCTGTGGTCCACCGACTAAGAATTAATGAAATTCGCACCATCCCTGTTTTAGATCTCTACTGCTTTCAAACAGCCATTGCCAATATGGAACAGTACACAACATGGAGCAAAGAGTGACGTGATGTCTAGACACACACACACACACGCACACACACACACACACACACACACATACACAATGCAGGACAGCAATTATGGGATGTGGACTTTGGCGTCTTGCCTGAGTTCACCTGAGCACCCGCTGTCTGGAGGTTAACGCGACAACCCTGGCTTTGGTACACAGGATGTCCTTTGTGGACCAGGGTCATTGTGGCATGTCATCAAGTTCAATTCAATCCGAATTCAAATTAGACAACTTTTCTTTTTTTCGATAAGAACTTTGTTCGCGGGTTACGAGTTACAGTGCATTAGGACATGTGTGACGGACGACATACAAGTATAATATGATGAGCAAGTGCATGATAAACTGTCCGAGTCTGTTCTAAGATGTGGTGTCCACTGAGTGATTAAAAATCATTTTAATAACTCAAGTCACGATGAGGAGTTGAGTGGTCTGATTGAGGCGGGGACACACTTTGTTCTGGATTGGAGTGAGCTGTATTTGCGTAGGCAGGTAAGGTGGTTGTCAAGGTGGTGCACAGTGTGTGTGTTGTGTCTGAGGCTGTGTGTGATCCATTAACCATTGTCCGTCTGCTGTGAAGGCTGCCGAGTGATTCTGGGTGCAGTCCAATGATTCGGCCGGTCATGCAAATGATTTCGTTGGGGGGGGGGGGATGAGATTGCTGTGAATCATGGAACCAAACGAGGGGATACTGTTGAACGTGATGATGGACTCAATGAATATTACACTTTACATTTGCAGGTAACATTATCGTCTTTCTCAGGGATGCATACAGGTAGACTGTAGGGGGTTGAACATGAGAGAACATTGAGGTTCGAACACAGAACCTTTCAGCTGAGAGTTAAACACTGTAAACATGAGACCTGATCCACCAAATCAACAATAAAAAATATGTTTTTAATTTACAAAAAGTGACCGCCACTTTTCTATCAGTGCTGAACTATCGTGATCTGTTATATGTGCATAGCTCTGCTGGGTGTCTGCATATGGTTGACACAGCTTAACTAGCTTCCTTGAGGTTTACCACCCATTGTGAAGCTCTGACTCACCATTGTGAGTTAGAACCCTAACCAGTAGGCTCCATCATTGGTGCACTTTTATTTAAATGGCAATTCTTGCTCTGATCCAATACTTGTTATATGTCCTTATCACACAGTAAAGTGCCGCAAAATAAACGTTGGTGTTCTCCTTTTCATGCTCTCCGTTCAAAATACCCATATGGAAATTGGAAATATTGATTCATTAAGATGTACATGTTTTGAATTTAACTAGTTATGAGGCTGACTCTTTCATATTTGTCTTTTAGAAATATGATATTTTTATAATATTTGTTTTTTGTTTGTTTGCTTAGTTTGTAAAAATGTGTGTCTGTATTTAGGCGTTTGTTGCCTATGCTACTGCCAGTCTTGGCCAGATATCTTATGTAAAGGGGATCCTTTACATAAGAATATGAGATCCTGTAAGTTTTTTAAAGGATATGCGGCGGTCTAAAGTTCATCACCAGATGTTTGAAAGAACATGGAGAATGTGGTGTTGGCTTGATGTCTCCGGTACACCAAAATATTATTCCTGTAATACTAATATTCATTCTTGGCATTAAGACACAGAAATCACACAGAAACTACCTCAAACCATTAAACAAGAGAACATATATCTGTACACTGAAACACAGCCATCTAAGTGTATAGAAATTTCAACATTGATGGACTTGCCTAATAAAATCCCAATTTTTTTTTTATCTCTACCAAAGCATCAGTGGCTGGCCCCGGTCCGACACCCAGACCCATGTTATTCTCCGGAAAGATCCGGCCCGGTCTTTGCGGAAAATGTTTCCTGGACGGTTGTGTTTTGGAGGAGACTTTTGGTCAGGATACACCTGCTGTGCCTGGCCAGCCTTAGCCATCTTTCTCCTGGCTGGAGACACCTGGAGGGAGGGACCGCCATCATCTCAACCAGCGACTGAGCCACGTGCACTGGGCACAACCTGGGAGAAAACCCCCCAACCTCTGGAGGTCGACCGACTGCCGTGTTACTCTGTCAGAGCGATTGTATGGAAAAGTGTGGGCTGCCTTTCTACGTTTTTTTTGCCCCTTTTTGATTGCAGCTGTGATTTCTCAGCCACAAGCCAGAGAGTTTCATTTTCTGGAGGATGGCGGTGCTTTCGAGAAAGAGGTGGACCAAAACTGGAATCAAAAAGAAGGAATGTTTTTCTGAAGGTTCCTTGTGTGGTTCTCAACCTTTGTGCGTGTTATCGGGGAGGCATCAGATGTTTCCTGGTCCCGTCCAAATAAGGAATTAATTTAAACTCATAAAATGTTTCTAATCCACGAGTGATGAATACCCGTATGGTCGTTGAAAAATCGTGTGTGGAGCCTGGGCTTGCAGACACCTCATAAAATTGAGGTTGTACTTTTATTTTTGCCATTGTTCAATCATTTTGTTTGCGTATATTTCACAATGAGCAGTAGTTGCATCACACTGCAGGTTTGAACATAACTCTTGGCTTGCTTTGGGCTAAAAACAGCGACAACCAAAGACTAAAAATTACAATTTAAAGGACAAATTCTGGTCTGGTCATTTAAATCATCACTTTCCATCTCCACTGGTTTCACTCAAACATCCCTCACCGATGCAATGGGTCACACTTACTTTGGATTCTGCTGAAGAGCGTTCAGCGTATGGGCCCTCTCACCACAAACGTAAACAACGAAATAAAAGACGCGGTTATGGAGTTTGTGAAAGTTTAGAAAAAGAAAACTGAATCGCCAAACAGTTTACTAAATGTCCTATCATTGAGATCAAAGTGCATCTGCTTGTTTACGTTCATGGTAGCCACGCTTAAACTAAATGTACTCAGGCAGAAGAAGCACAACTTATTGATTTTTGAGAAATTATATTTCTAAATGTTTTAGTGAGGCGAGGGGAAACAGTTTCAACGGTTGAATCACCAAGACAGTTATGGTCCTTTAAAGCCATTGCAGAGGCAATTTAAACCCTGTGTTGTATAATTCTTCCATCAGCACTTCAATATGCTTACATACATTTCCTTATCACTTTTTCTCCTTTTGACAAATACTATTGACCTCATTCATTAATGTATTTGTTTCAGAAACCTTGTGTTTTCGGATCATACCCCTAGCCGACATCTTACGTAAAGGATAAATATTTGCTGTTCTTTTACTGCAGCGGATGGCGGCGCCTCAGGATATTAGATAGAGAGATGTCCCATGGTTGTCTGAGACTCTGTAAAGAATAGGGCCAAACAGGTAGTAAAATAAAGAGCAAATTAGTTGATTTGAACATCACTAAGGACACGGCTCACACACAGGCTTTGATTGATAATTCCTATAAAGAAAAATATATTTTGCTCTTTGTAGAACACAATGATTTTAAAGAGAATACATGAGTATACGCTTAACAAAATTGATATTGCATGTAGAAAACTCTTCATAAACTGTGTTTATATTAACAGAAACAGATGTTTGAAAGAGTTGCTCAACATTTAGGATCACATTCTGTACTTAAAGCGATCCCCGGCTGATATTAATTTATGTCAATTGTTTCTTTCTTCCAAATTTCCCTGAGAATCTGGTCATATCCTGTCTGCACTTCTTGTTTTTCTTGACGATTGATGTCGAGAAGCTGCCAGCCTCGTTTTAGTGTGTGATGTTGAGGGGACGGAGTAAGCCGAACATCAGGAGAAGAAGTGAGGAGAAGATAAGACGCCATGGTGCATTTCTTCAATAACAATGAGACCCAGCACAGACTTAAAAATGTTAATTTGTAGATTTGTTGTGCGTTTCCTGTAAGGTTAAGGTTGAATTATAGAATATAGTTGTCACTATCACTATCAATTCATTAATCAATCAATTAATGTTTTATTTAGGCCATGCCTTAATTGCATAATGGGTTTATGGATAAATTGATTCATTTATTCATAATAAGGTTAAGTGATGAATGCCTATTCTGTAGACTCATTAGCCATAATTGACAATGTTGTGTGTTCATTGCATATATGACTACATCTAGCATTATGAAAGCAATCATTTCCTGACTTTCATCTCAAAACAGCCTATCACATTACTAATTCAACTTTCAAAACCCTTTATTGTCGTGATTTGTGACTGACCTGAGTGAGCGTGTGGGTGCGGCACATATTGTGTGCCCGATGGAATACTGATCTAAGGGCGACTCAGTGAAACAACGTGCCTTTCAAAATCCGTTGTAAGCCACTTGTGAAAGTTAATACCTATTACAACATTCATTGGTTGGATAAAATCTGATCTCCACATTAACACTCAATGCAGATTATCAAAAGGTGGCATCTGGAAATTACAATGACAGTAGAGATATATATATATATATATAAAATGTGCACATTGCTGTGATGAACATAAATAAAAAGCATGAAGGGATTGATTTGACGTGATTTAGACTAGGATTAGCTGCAATATCAGACATTCCATCACACATACTCCCTCATACCTCTCGGACTGCTCATAAAATTTCTTGAAACATCACATAGCTCTCCAAAATGCTCAGGTTAGGCTGTCAGGTTTAATTTAGCCCCCTTCAGTTATATCATCGCACAGCTTTATAATCCAGTGGTAGAGCAGGGTTAAACTAGGCAAAAGTAGGGCATTGAAATATAAATGGGTCAAAAATAAAAGTCCTACATTTTGGATTTTTTTCTTCTCAATAAGGACATTTAGAACAATTGCATCATTAAATGTAAGTTAAGTATAAGAATTTAAATGAAACATACTTATATGGTGGTATGGATCAAAATAATGACCTAATATTTGATTTCATTGTATACTTCCGTTATTCCCTTTAAGCAGTGTCATGAAATGGGGGAACCAACTAAATCAAATGCAATTTACATTGACATTGATACAAGTATTGAGGTCACATCCATCCTGTCACCCTTTATGATGAGTCCATCTGGAAACAAAAACCATCAATAAGTTTGAGCTATCTCATCTCGGCAGGAATTCAGGTCCAAATCTATGGATGCATTAGATTGAAATGTCACATATGGATTTCTATTAGCATTTGCAAATGCTAATATAAAAAAAAAGATAGTTTTTAATTGAGACTTTCGATCTGAGTAACTTTACTAAACCTTAAGGAGTGATGGGTCAGGATGGGATCAATAGAAGATGTGCTGTAGATATCATTCAATTTGAGTGAAATGATTGACAGTCCCTTCAGTTATTACTAATTAACCAACTTTGGAACCATAGACAGTCATGGAAGAATGATTGCAATCAGAAACAGGTTTACTGTAAATGTCCTGTCCTTTGGGTTACGCAAGAATTTTGCATAGTGTAATCAACCTAGGGGAAACGTCAATTTGTCATATATAAGCGGTATTACAATAACCCGAAAAGAATTGGGTATTCTAATGTCCTTTTTTGGTAAATTGCAAGTAAACACTGAAAAAGTAAAAGGCCGTTCATACAAAATAACAATTATGCTAACGGCCATATGAACTTTGAATGGAGTCGCACAGCTTAAATGTTAGGGGACTCAACTAAAATGGGACAATTTCGGTTTTCGGAGTAAATGGGTTTGTTTTCATAGATATTGAGAATACTTTCAATGGAACCTTCGTTTCACGCCAGCTTCAGTGTATCAGGTGGCCTTAATTCGGTCATTACTGACACGCACCTTACAGGATGTTCAACAGGCCATGAGAGAGACCTCCCTAACAGCAACGTCCGCCGCACCGCCATCGCACGCTACGAGTACACTGTACATCATTAGCTCCCGATGAGCCTTTACCAAAAGCACACTCTGAGATGACGCCATTAATGAGCAGGTAGAAGCGGCATAACTTTATCGACTATTAGGGCCCTTACGGCGGCATTTCTGCCTGTACGGCGTCTGTGTTTGTCAGTCGGTCGCCTGGGCAACCATACATTAATTGACCTTCTGGGGTTACCTCGTCCTGTCAGCGAAGACAAGGGGAGAACCAAATCTTCCTGACCTTTCCGGAACACGGATTAACCTGCCGCAAAGTGAGCCGCCCACTGACCATATCACTCCTCAAGTTTAGCATCGAGGTCGCTCTATGCAATGAGTAAACTACCTGTGTGTGTGTGTGTGTGTGTGTGTGTGTGTGTGTGTGCGTGCGTGCGTGCGTGATTCTTTGGGTGAGAGATTGCTGTGTCTAATCACATCAGAATAAATCCACTGTAATCTCACCATATTTATTCTGCGCAAACAAATGAAGACATCATATCATCATTTTCTCCGCCCCCCCCCCCCCGAACCTCCCTTCCTCACACAACACCCACACTAATAAATCTCTATCATTACGTCTAATGTCTAAAGAGTCATTCAAGACACACACACAAAGTATGAAACAACACCATCTGTCAGCACTTTGAAGCTCTAGAAAGAAAATCTCTCTCTCTCTCTCTCTCTCTCTCTCTCTCTCTCTCTCTCTCTCTCTCTCTCTCTCTCTCTCTCTCTCTCTCTCTCTCTATCATTTTTACCAGGTTGCCGGTGTTGTTGGTGTTATATAATGACATTATGTTGTTTTGCCCTCCAGGTATCCGCATGAAAAACTATGAATACCAATCTCGGTCCAAGTCCTGTCAGCCCCCCTCAACATTGGAACCACCCCCCCACCCCAACAACACTCTGCTCATTCATAATGCAGGACTGTATTCCACAGTCAGTGCTTGATGGCTGTCATTATGGCCGGTCGTTAGTCAGTCGTGGGCAGGGCAGCAGCCAGAGAGGCGGAGACGGTGTGCTGGTTCGCCATTGGCCATCGGAGTGTCATGGTATGTGTTTTTAAAAGGAAATAACATCACGCCTGGATCTCACACACTGCGTTGAGGGCAAATGTACTGGAATCATTATTTCTGCAAAAGGATTTTTTCTGTTGAAGTCAAGTTTGGTTGAAATGTTGTGCTAAAGGACAACATAACACATGGTTATTATTAATGGAAGTAAATACACTTTTAAGTCGCAATGTGTAAGATGGAGCCCCTCACAGGGCATAACCCATATGACGCTGTTTGGCCCACTCTAACTGTGCAAGTGTGACGCTAACTAGCCTAACTCGGCTGGCTGGGATGTGACATTGGGAGGGTTTTGGGTGTCTGTAGTAAGACACTTGTTAGCAAAACGCCAATATATTCTAATTGTGGAATATATCAGTTATAGGATGTGATTTAATTGATACCATTATTGAAATCACAATCGACTTTGCTATATTTTACACATTTTGATGTATATTATTTTTAGCTACAAGCAAGTTGAAATGTTACACACTACGACTTTAAGTTAAAATATGTATTTGCTAAGAAAGAAAAAAAAAGTCTAATTTTGGGCACGGTCCATGCGGGATTAGTTGTAGCGGCTTTGTTTGAAAATAGGCAAAATGATTGAAAAAAAGATGAAAAAAAATGAATAGTACGAACATGGCATCGCACAGTGGCTGCTGTGCGATGCCATGTTCGTACTAATCATGCATCATACAACAATCTCCTCCAATGTGGTCCACCGTGCGATAACCCCCAGATGTCCCTGCAGCTCAGGGTGATCCAGCGAACCCATCATCCTCTTAAACAGTAATAGAATCCAGGCAAAAGAACCCGTGTCTGGCCTCGTCTCCCAACACGTTCGTAAGTGCACCACTTGGAATCCACTTCACCGGACCCTGGTTAAAATAACCCTGCCACAACTCTCCTGAATTGCTCTCATATATGATCCAAAAGTTCCACAGAGCTATCGTTTCTGATACCCTGTCCCCCCTGTTAGTGTATATTAGCAGTGCTTGAAAATCAAAACAAATTTCGGTGAGGTAGTGCCCGGGTGCTGAATCGTGATTTATTTTCCTATGGTGAGTTACCTAATAGCAGTTACGTAATATACCCTGGGGTCTGTTTAACTTTGTCCTTTCAAGACAAGAGTCCCATATCGAAAGCGCAGACATGACACTATCAGGGAAAATCTTGAGCTCGTCTGATAAACAATGAAGAAACGGCGCAAACCAGAAGGCTTCTGGAACCATCCTGTGCCACACAATGTCTCTTCTATCCTTAGAAAATAACAGTGTTACCCCTCATTCTTAAAACGAGATCATGATCAAAATGTGTTTACTAATAAGATGACGCTATCATGAGGTAAAACCGCATGCACGCAACACACTCACTCACACACTCACTCACACGCAAACAGGTCAGTGAGTTGTGTACGTTTTCCTTTCATGGTCATCAAACAAAAACCTCCTTCCAACCCAGAATGACGTCATCAAACAAATACAATTTTGCTGTATACCTACTAAAAGTCTCTTATCTAATCTGCTTAGTGTTTCATTATCATGAAAAAAATATATATATATTTACTGTATAATTATAAATCAACGCAGTACATGTTATATTCTAAAAACACTTTGGTGGCCTCCCAACTGAGTGACCTGCGGCCTCAGGATATGAGCACGAGGGGAAAAGAAGACGCAACAGATATTCATTCTTTTCTGGAGCCTCCTCTGCAAGAGATTAGTCACCTCACGCACAGACACAGCCTCGCTGCAGCACAACACACGAAATACACTCACGGATCATCTGCAGGATGTCACACTGGGGAGCCCGGCCCCCCATCCCCCCTCCACCCTTAGCGTGAGAGAGAGTCGTTATGGATGTGGCCGTCTGACCGGCATAACGCAATCCCCCCCCCCTGCCATCCCGCTGCGTGAGAATGACGAGCGTAGCGGCGATGGCGAGCCATCCCACGCGGTGACCCGAGGAGAGAGGGGCCGCACAGGGGCCCTTTGTCCTCCAGACGCTTCCCCCCCGTCTGCTCACGGCCTTTGGATTCATTCAGAAAAAGACCCAGGTCGGCTATATAGGGAGTCGCGATGGGGAAGGAAACACCTTTGACCCCCCCCCCCCGTCGGACGAGGAGGTAGGCCTACTCTGCCGTGCGTTTTCTCGGGAAACCGGATAGACGCCCAGCAGTTTCTTTGAAGGGGGGGGGTCAAGATTCAGAGATAATCCCGTGATTCTGGGTGACGGGGGCCACGAACACGCACGCGCGAACACACGCACACACGAGTGTGCTAGCACTGACACGCACAGACCAGAGGAAGCCTCCACAGAGGTTAGGAAAAATAAGAAATGGAACGTGAGAAGGCAGACTGTTAAATGAAACGGTTTGTTGGAATAGTGAGTCACAAAATCATAATAACAATCAGAATTGTTTGTGCGTGCACACACATGCGTACGTGTGTGTATGTGTGTGTGTGTGTGTGTATGTGTAGGTTTCTGGCCGCTGTCTGACTACCAGTATGGCAAAAGGGAAAATATAGGACCTCTGCCAGCAGTTGACTCTTCGCTCTATCTCCTTCCCAGCTTCCCACATGTATTTCTAATGTGCAGATTGCTCCAGTGTGTGTGCGTGTGTGTGTGTGTGTGTGTGTGTGTGTGTGTGTGTGTGTGTGTGTGTGTGTGTGTGTGTGTGTGTGTGTGTGTGTGTGAGTGTGTGTGTGTGTGTGATAATATTTTGCTCAACAATAATTTGCAGATTTGCAGTACGTGGACTTTTCCAGACACTTTCATTTTGGGTAATAGGTGGTTCTACTGTACTGTTGAGTTGATAAGTGATTGCTGCCTCTATTTTGTTTTGTTGAGGTTCTCGCTCAGCTGGCCTTTATTGTTGTTTCACCCCCTGAGGCCCTTGATTTTCCGTATTTATTTTGCGTTAATATTTAAAAAATGTTACAAATTGGATATGCCCTAATGGTTTGGGTCTGGTACTTATTGTCAGCTAGGAGGGGAGTCATACATTGTGCATTGCGTCTGTTTCCCCTCAATCCGCTCAATCCCTTTTCATTTTATTCCCTCCCGGCTCACAGCTACCAGCCCGGCCCATGTGCTCCACAGATGTGCCGTTTGGGCAGTCGACAAAGGGAGCAGAACTCCTCATCGCGTCTTGGTTGTTAGGAATTGTTTGTTTGCTTGTTTATGCGTTTCTTGGAAAAACAAAAAGGAAAAATAAATCGCGCAATGCTTACATCAGGGGAAACCTGGTTGGGGGTTCGATTTATGTTGTGTTGCTCAAGGGCGGGGCAGGGAGTCGGCACGCAGGGGAGTCGCGGGGTGCAGGGACGTGAGGAGGTTGTGGGGGCCGAGTACACACGTGTTCCTTGTTGACTGACAAGCGTTGACTGAAATACTGGCAATGGATTGGAAAATCCCGACGCATTCCTGTGCAAGAAGATCACGCTGACGCCTTTCCCTTTGATCTGCTCAACACGGGGAGATCCAGTCCAATCACCGCTCGGCCGAGAAACGCACACAATAAAAAGGCTTCATTGTTATGGATGGGCTCTCACAGGATCTCTGTGATGAGCTCTGAACCTCCTCCACCTCCACCTCCACCTCCTCCACCTCCACCAACTCCTCATCCACCTCCTCATCCCACTTCTCCACCTCCTCATCCCACTTCTCCTCCTCCGCCTCCTCATCCCACTTCTCCTCCTCCACCTCCACCACCACCACCTTCTCCTCCTCCACCTCCACCTCCAGGAAACCAATCCAGTTTGGCAGGAGCAATCTTTGGTCCGAGGGAAGGTGTTCCTCGCCCAGAAGTCTAAAAGCCCAACTGGAGTTGGATCAACGTAAAAAAGCACTGTTCATTTTCGTACTTCAAGCAGTGTCCTTGAAGTACGAAAATAAAACACTGGCAGCTTGAAGCTGCACGATAGAAGAAACAACGATAATGAGTGGAAAATGAAGTTAGCGAAAAAGAACAGGGGAGGATTAGAGAGAGAGAAAGGTACGACCAAAACAACCCAGGGAACACAACTGTATCGCTTTTTTCTGATAGCGGAGCCTTAGAGATGAGTACGCCGTCTTGGGCTGATGGAGATTCATATAGCTCCGCAGGCTCCACAATAATGAAGAGTTATGGTTCATGTCATATTGCATCTGAGGACCTTTTATATGTTCTAAAGGCCCCCCGGTGACTGATCTTGTGACATGAAAAGACTTGCAGAAAAGAATATGCAATTGCAACCATACATGAACCACCATACATCATTTGAACTTTGACATACCATATATATATGGTCACAACATATGAACAACATCAAAGTCCTAATGTAGATTACTATGGAGGTACTACTATAGATGTCCTTTTCAATTAGTAGAGCACAGCATCAACACTGCCAGGGTTAGGGCTTTGATTCCCACCTACTGTCTCATATTGCTGTATTCCAAGACACTTCCACATGGATTGTATAGATCTCTATCCTGTAGCCCTCAACAGACACTAGTCCAGGGTCCGTCCCCACATCCATGGTCTGAGGCGAGATACACACACCATAAGGAATAGAGCATGGCTGTTATTTTTCATACCTCAGAGCTAATTGACCCAAACCCCGAGATCGGAATATTGGTTTGTTCATCATAGGAATTTAATCAAGTCCGAAGTGTGTGCGTGTGCGTGCGTGCGTGCGTGCGTGCGTGCGTGCGTGGTCTGGCTATAGTTATTTGTTAGGGTCTACGACTGGCTGGTGTTACAAATCATAATACACAACAGCCTCACTTATTTACCTTTATGGACACCATTTTCTTTTGAAATACTTTTTTTTTTTCAAGTTTGTTTGGTTGTCATGACCCTGAAGAAAAACAGTTTCATGAAGGTTAAAAATAAATTGTATATCACAGAAAGACTACATTTGAGTGTGTGTGTGTGTGTGTGTGTGTGTGTGTGTGTGTGTGTGTGTGTGTGTGTGTGTGTGTGTGTGTGTGTGTGTGTGTGTGTGCTTGTGTGTGTGTGTGTGTGTGTGTGCATGTGCATCTGTATGGGCATGTGTGTGTGTGTGTGTGTGTGTGTTCTATCTTTACAGCCTCTAATGTACATGAATGCATCTGTATCCTGTAGATAGTGGGTGTAGGATTGTAAACAAGCGTTTCAAACAGGATATTTAGTATCGTCGTTCTTAAAGAATTTTTTTTTAAATGAATGATTACAGATTTAAGTGCTCCTTTGTTTTACAGGCTACAAGATGCACATTCCACAACCTTGCATTTTTTTACCCATTTTTGTTACCATGATTAAATAAATTAATGGGTGAACAAAATGATCAAAGAAAAAAGAAAAAGATATTGTTCTCTCGTTGTGTGGGGTCAGAGAGCCTTCAAAATAAAAGCAGTGAGAACATTTCAGCCAATTCTCCTGATTAATGATCAGTCAAGACTAATCGTTTCAGGCTTCCCATAAGTCCGGCACGTATGAATGCATGTATGCATGCACACGCATGCACACACACAAACACACACATGCATACATACGGCCTACATAAATACATCCTCTGTTAGTGCAGGCTGTTCATGCATGCAAGGGTACACACACACACACACACACACACACACACACACACACACACACACACACACACACACACACGCACACACAATCTGAAGAGTTTCCACGCATCTCATTTGTCTTCATATAAATAGCTCTGCCGTAGTTCAGTGTTTATGTTTGTGAGTAACTTTCTCATCCGCATATCCTACTGAGCATGGCACACATCTGCAGACCACCTGCTGGGTAACCGAAAGCAACAAGTTGCTAAGGCAGTGATGCCTTAGGGGGTCCAGTGTCCCGCCCACATCAGTCGAGGGAACAAGATCCCGGGGATTTTGCTCTACGCCTCCGCAATGCAAACAAGTTGTAGTTTACTGTATACAAAACCTCCTCCTCCTCCTCCTCCTCAGCAGCGCCCGGGCGTGGGTTAATGCTAAACCACGTGCTAACCTTTAGCGCCAGGCCGGATCAGGACGGCGCGGTCACGGATCAGGATAAAATATTGGCCGTTATGAGCGTGCCCGCGTCTGGACCATGAGACGGGCGCAGACGTCATGACAGGCCACGGCCGACGGCAGAATGATCCGCCGCCATATGCTGTTTGCAGCCTAATTACACGCAAGCCTAGCTCACATACGTCTGTCTGTCTGTCCGTCGGTAGCTTAGCTTTAATGTTACACGGGTCTTTGAGAAGCGTGGCGCCTTAGTTAGGAGCGTCACCTCACATGACGAGGTCTTTACTTAGAAGCTTGGTCGCTCAGTTCACCACTGCTAAGTGAGGTTTAATGACATGTGTCCACAAGATAACATTATGCACGTTGAACTTTTATTTTGAAGTAAGAATTCGACCATAAGACCTATGAGTAGGGCAGGGGGAAAGAAATTAATGTGTGAACATTCCATCACATGACTGAGGCAGAGAGGTCTTCATGCAAGTCTTTTTCGTCTTCTTTTTTCTTACTTGATTTATAACACTTAATTAATTGCACAATTCATTTGTAGTGATCATCTTGTGCTAAATGCATATATAAAATTAACCATTGGAAAGGATTTGACAGAAATCTGTCCAACAGCAAATTGGACAGAAACTTCTGTCCCCAAAGCAGAAAAACAAATATGGCAGCCGGGGGGTGCTCAGATGCATCATTTAAGTAAATGGAAATAAAGTTTTTTAAATTATCAACATAGGGGGATGATGAACGATAAAAAGCCCTTCTGGTTCCTCTGCAAAGGCAAAAAAATATCTTCACAAAGGACGAAAAAGAGATGTGCATAAAATGATCCATCTCCTCTCTGCATCAGGAATGTGATGGAGGACTTTGACAGGGTAGTCATTTCATAGTCATTTTTTCCCGCCTGCCGTATGTCCCTAAGCCTCGGTGACCAAGCTATAGTGCACGGCTTATCACTTCCCTGTTAGCCAGAGGCACTCATTCCTTTAGATCCTTTAAAGGACCTGTCGCCCCCACAGCCAGCTCCTCTCCTGACAACACTCACTCTATTTTGACACCCACTCATGATGACACCCACTGTGTCTCACAGCTATGGGAAGACGAAGGGAGAGCGAGAAGGCAAAAGTGCTTCTTTTAATTGAACCTCCGATGAGTAGTGCAACATTTCCCACAATACACCTGTGAGGGAGTAAGGCTTTGGCGAGTTAACAGGGTTTCCAAGGACAGCAACACAAGCAGTAGACAAGGCGGTGTTGTGGGTGTGTTTGGCTGTAAACTGCGGTCTTTCACTGGAAAAAGTGACGGTACTATTTGATGATACTTTAGTGCTCTGCGGTTGAACGATAAAAATTGTTGGATTTATTTTCATTCCTCAGAATTCCGCATGTGCAACCAATAAAGATCACAGGTAGCTGCCTGGAGGACGTAAATTACGTTGTGAATATGTTGTTTGTTCATTCATCAATGTCTTTTGTTCATACCTTAGAGAGTTGGAGTTTGCAATGTTTTAAAATACAGCTTTTGTGTCCCCTGCCCTGAGCTTTATGTTACCTTGCTAAGGCTGTGATGGGTAACATTGGAGTTGCACGCGGCCGGTCCATCTAAAATGTTGCCCGATACAAATTGGATTTCAATTGAGAGACAAGAGAAGCAAAGGAAGATTGAGGGTCTTTATTAAAGGTCATGCACTGTGATGCTTGTTACTGGTTCTATCTGGAGCCTGCCTCTCGTCTCTGCTCCTCTCATCCCTCTGCGCATAAAGTTTGTGCGCTTGCATGCGTGCGTGCGTGCGTGCGTGCGTGCGTGCGTGCGTGCGTGTAGGTCTTTGCCTGGCAGCCAGGAGCCCGACCCAGCATGTGGCCGGCCATGGCAATGTCCTAGAACGTCTTAATGGTCACGGTTAATTTATGACTACACATTTCCCCCGCTTCTGTATATTTAGGCATCAGTTTCACTCCATGATTCTCCCTGTGGTTTGGACCGTGAATGACTTTTCTTCATTAAGAAAAATAATAATAAGGAGATTTTTCCTATAGAGTATATAAGTATATACCAAATAAAGAACAAATTGTCTATCTATTTCTAATTTGTTTTAAAGCAATATGGTACCAACATAATAACTGTTCTTGGAAGTTGGTTGACAGTAAAGTAATTACAAACCTAACTAGTCAGTAACGTAATCAATCACAACCTGTTCTCGATAATTACATTGAAACTGGAAGTAATGATGCATGTGGTCGATGCATATTCTTTATAGCGTCTCTAGAGAATATATGCTACCAAACACCTATAATGTATATAATGTAAGAAAAAAGCAAGCGATCGGGTAATACTTCTCTTCTCTGCGCTTTCCTATTTCCTATCCTATATATATTGTAAGTCGATTTGGATGAAAGCGTCTGCTTAATGCCCTAAATGTAACTGTTAATGTATACAGCACTACGGACGACGCCATAAGCATCCCATCATACATTAAATGAAACGGCGCAGCTTCACGGTCTGTTAACTATAACACAGAGGTTTAGCTGAGTACTGGAAGTCACACCTGGCTAACTGTGGCTGTGCCCATTGCCCCTCGGTTGCATAACTTGCACTGCAGTCGGAAGCAAGCGAAGGGATTCTCATTTAGCGTCTGAAGGTATAAACCCATTACCTTTTGTTTACTGGAGGCAGCCGTGTATTGCCCACAAGGACACTGTACCTCCATAAAACCAGCGCCGGTGGGATTATGACCTGGCTATACGCTGTTCCCGAACAGTTTGTGTCAATGTCTGCTCATGAGATGATCCGTAGGGTAAACAGATGATTAAAATCTTCTAATTTGATGTGGCCTTTGCAAGACCTTTGCATAGCTGATCTCCATCTCAATGCAAACACAGCGTGCGGTTAAAAAAGAAAAAAGCCTTTTGTGAAAGCAAACTCACTTTATTTGTGGGAGGCAATCGCGTGTGTCAGCGTATCGGGTGATGGGTTTCCAAGGGGGCCCGGGTTTTTCAATTAAAAGGCTCTATGGGTCCTTTATGCACATATCCCTCACACATTAGCTGCTCCAAGTAGGGCAGTGTACGGTCTGACGTTCTCCCTCCGCGGCCCCAGAGTGTGAGCAGATGAAGGTCACAATCAAAGCAACAGACAAGGACCACACACTTAACACGGAGGTGTAAGAAGCTGTATAGCCAAGGGAATAAACGCTCATCAGATCATTCAAATTGAAACGCTGCTGGACTTCAACCAACTGCCTTTCAACTTCGCTGCATTCAAATTTAAAAGCAAAGGGCAAGTATTAGAGCAGTGTGCTGTACCCTTTCCTTTAACATTAATCTTTGATGAGGAGTAATATATACACACTAATGCAGAAACACCATCAAAAGAGGGTGTTACTGGAGTAGACCAAACTAAAACTTGGATTAGACAAAAGTCTAGATCTAAACTAATGTCTAGATCTAAACTAAAGTAAAGGTCTTAACTAAAGTTTAGGTCTAAACTAAAGTAAAGGTCTTAACTAAAGTTTAGGTCTAAACTAAAGTCTAGGGCAAAACCAAAGTCTTGCTCTGAACTTATTCTTGGTTCAAGTTTTTTCTCTTATTCTTGGTTAAAAACTTACTCCGGCTCTAAACCCTGATGTGCTGCTCTAAACTAAAGTCTCCCGGGGGACCAGAGCTCCAGAACATCTGTGGGACCCAGAAGAGGCCAGGGTTCACTCCCTCGCTGGTGGGGGGGATGGGGGTGTCAGGTTGATGAATTAAGGAAGACTGCGGTGGCCATGGGGGAAGCAGCACACATTCCCTGGGTTCCAGGGGCCCAATAACAGGGGCCCGGGCACCGGAGCCTTGACACAGGGTCTATAAATATATACACAGACAGCGGTGGTGGTGGTGGTGGTGGTGGGGGTGTACACAGAGCAGACTCAACAGGTTGTTTTGCTAACAGACAGGACCAGACTCAGGCCTGTTTAAATAAATGTGGGCATCGCTTAAGACCCCCGACTCTCTCTGTGCCTACTTGCTTGCATTCCACCCACTCGAAAGATAAGAACCCAAACAAAAACAGGAATCTATGGACCGGATTTTTACGTGCAACAAAAAGAAAATGAACTCCAAAAACACATTAGAAAAGTTATGCATCAAATACAGACATGCATAGAAATACATAGACAGGCTTTGCATGTATCTAAGTATAACCTGCCATCTATATGTATAACAGTACACACATGAGCGTAGAGTAACACCGATTTTCAACACGCAGACACATTTAGAAACTTTCTAGGATGGAACACAAACACTGTAAACACACACACACACACACACACACAACAACAAACCATAATTTAACCCTCCCACAGCCAGCCATCAGAACAAGGAGCGGAGGAGTCACCGCCTACAGGATGTGGAACATAAGCGAGGGAAACACCATCAGGGTTAATGGGGATTATCCAATTAGCCACATATTTTCCGTGGACGAGCGAGGACACTTAAGAAGAGCGAGCCAGGCAGGACATACGTGGGTTCTGATTGAGAACCCAGAACTGGAGGTTTTCGCTGCGCCACCGCGAGAGCCAATCAGAATGAACAAAGGGGGCAGCGGCAGTGGTCTCTGCGTTGCCATCAAAGGGCCCCGGATGGTAGAGGCGCTCGTATCACTTTCCCCCCGCACACGTGGTGTGATCGGTGAAAGGGATACCTTCCTCCACCTCTTTGAACACAGCTGCAGCGGCTCTCAGTCATGACACATATAGAGCTGTTACTCAATGCGCGGGTGCACACAGGGCAGGGAAGAAGTAAGGATGGAAGCTGTGATATGATGTGAGAGACAGAGAGAGTGACAGAGGAGAGAGAGAGATACAAAGGAGAGAGAAACAGAGGAGAGAGAGAGACAGAAGAGAGAGAGGAGAGAGAGAGAGAAAGAGAGAGAGATGGGAAATGAAATGGAGAGGTTAGAGGCAAGGTGGGGAGGGAGAGAGAGACAAAGAGGGGTGAATGTGTTATATTAAAGACAAGGGCAAAAGTTCAAACACAGTTTGACACACAATTTCGGAATTTTTAAGCATTTAAAAATTATACATTCATCAAGCTTTTGTTATTTATGAACTTCTCAACTTGCGTTGACCTTCCAGTCAGTGAATATGTAAAGTGAAAAAGTGCAGTTCTGCCCTGGTAATAAATAAATTCTTCGAAATAGAAATGTTTCATTTTTACAGCCTGGACATTTTCTGATTTTTTTGTTCATTCAAGATCCATTGATCGACCAGTAAGCCTCCAAAAGGTTAGGCTTCTAAATTATGCATAGCCTTCATACTTAGTTATATTGCAAAGTAAGTTCAGCTGAAATTGTATGCGTTACTTTTCCATACAAAATATGACGTTGAAAGTGGGCGGTAACTCGGATCGAGGTTTGGTGAGGTAGGAGGAGAGGGGAGGATTACGCGCATTACGCACACGCCGTCTGAAATTTGATTCGAGTTTAAAAGGCACTTGCAACTGTCAAAAGCCAGCGGAGAACGACGGGCATCACAGCACCCGAAAGGAGCACAAAAGCACCAGTGCGGAGCCCCATCCAAGGTGTCCACTTTGCATCGTCCCGCCTGGCTCTCCGGGTCAGGCGCGCAGCGACGCGGTGCCATGCGCCCTGCTAGCCTCGCGCTGCTCCCCGTCGTAGACACCGGAGAAAACCAATCTTGCGCATTCGGTCCCACGTGTGAGCCAACCATGGGGACACCGGACAACTTCACGGTCAGCTCAGTGAACGGTTCGGATCCGTTTGCGCGCAACGAGGAGGTGGCCAAGCTGGAGATCGCCGTGCTGAGCGTCACGTTCCTGGTGGCCGTGGTGGGGAACGTCAGCGTGCTGCTGGCCATGTACAACACCAAGAAGAAGACGTCGCGAATGCACCTCTTCATCAAGCACCTGAGCTTGGCCGACCTGGTGGTGGCTTTCTTCCAGGTGCTGCCGCAGTTGTGCTGGAAGGTCACCTACCGTTTCTACGGGCCAGACTTCCTCTGCCGGATCGTGAAGCACCTGCAAGTGATGGGGATGTTTGCGTCCACCTACATGATGGTGATGATGACCGTGGACCGCTACATCGCTATCTGCCACCCGCTTAAGACTCTGCAGCAGCCCACGCGGCGGTCCTTCATCATGATCGTGTCCACCTGGGTAGGCAGCCTGTTGCTCAGCGCGCCGCAGTTCTTCATTTTCTCGCTGAGTGAGATAAAGAACGGCTCGGACGTGATGGACTGCTGGGGCCACTTTGTGGAGCCGTGGGGTGTGAAGACGTACATCACCTGGATCACGGTGGGGATATTTCTGATCCCCGTGTTCATCCTCATGATCTGCTACGGCTTCATCTGCCACAGCATATGGCAAAACATCAAGTATAAGACGAAGAAGTGCACGTCCGAGTCCGGGGCCAGGAATGGACTTATTGGGAAGAGTTCTGTCAGCAGCGTGACGACCATATCTAGAGCCAAGCTGAGGACCGTGAAGATGACTTTTGTGATTGTCCTAGCCTATATCGTGTGCTGGGCGCCGTTTTTTATCGTGCAGATGTGGTCTGTGTGGGATGAAAACTTCAATTTGGGCGGTAAATACCTCCATTCCATCTAGTCATTTTAATCAATTTATATCACCCATGAATTGCACTTTGTTACAGTTAGTTACTAATCAGTGACACATGTTTGACAATCTGAAAGAAACCCAAGCCATATATAAATGGAAAAAATGATTGGTTTCAAATCATTAAGTTATTATTTTAAGTAGATTTTATCATCAAGTTGTGCATGGGGTAAGAGTTAATCAAATCACATGATGACATTCTTTTTTTGGACTGCCATCTGAAAACCCATCGGATAATCAAATAATAGAATGATCCAACAAGCAAGGAATTGTGACTCAAGTCTTTCCTAGTCCCTGCAGTTGTTTATTGCTCATCTCTCTCTCTCTCTCTCTCTCTCTCTTTCATTTACCTCCCGCCAACCTCTCTCTCCATCTCTCTCTCTAAACATCGATCTCTCTCCAATCCCCCTCGCCCTCTTCCCCCCCCCCCCCCCCCCAGACTCAGAGAACCCCGCGGTGACGCTGTCGGTGCTGCTCGCCAGCCTCAACAGCTGCTGCAACCCCTGGATCTACATGATCTTCAGCGGCCACCTGCTGCAGGACTTCGCCCACTGCTTCTCCTGCCTGTGGCCGCGGGACCGCCGCCTCAAGTCCAAGGAGGACTCGGACAGCAGCGTGCGCCGGACCACCCTGCCCACCAAGCTGAGCACCTGCAGCACCCCCTGCAGCAGCGGCGCCTGGAGGGAGCTGGACAACTCGCCCAAGTCCTCGCTCGCCTCCATACAAGCGGAATAACGCCAGACCCCCCCCCCCACCCGGACCCGACAACCGGAGGGAGACCACACTGTACGACTGGGGAGACTTGTGATGGGGCGGTGTGGCGGCGGAGGACGGAGTGATGACAGCCCGCTGTGGCCGAAGGTGATGAGGTGATTGTGTTTTAATGGATCCCTGCTTGTTATTGCCAATAACAGCCAGCATCTGGGGAAGAATGGCGGTTCTTCGGCCGATTGCCGAGGAGAGGCCGAGCCAAGGAGGACAACGGGGGGGCCTCCCTCCCGAAGTGTGTGAAGGGGGGGGGAGGAGACAAACTCCAAAAACAATTGCAGTGTTTACCAGGTTTCCACGGCGGCTGCCCGGGACTAAATGTAGTTGTTGTGTTTGGAAGCCTGCGGCCTCAGTGGGGCGAGTGGGAGTCCCACTAACATCAAGACATCCACGCTGTCCATGTATTTACATATGGGAATGTATATAGAAAGAGGTGGTGCCTGAATATAGAAATATCCAAGGGAATTGAGTGTGTGTGTGTGTGTGTGTGCGTGCGTGCGTGTCCCAAGCATCCGACTTGACGCTTCCCACACAATGTCAAGGAAAAGCCGACGCATTCTTCATAAAGCACGTCAAAGCGTTTCCTGTCATCTACTACTACGCCCCCCCACCCTGTTTCCTACAAGAGTCATGGTTTGGGTTTGTGGTTGAAGCCCCTTAAGGCATTTTGTCTGACCAATTAAGCTTTTTGTTTTCCTACTATGGCGCACTGTCACCCAAAGCCACAGAGATAATCAATCATGAAATATTAATCATGGCAAAACGATTATCTTGCATTGTATAGTACTGTAAATAATGCAATTGTGTCCCCGATGTACATATCATGATTGTATCCATATGGTGTGTCTGGCGCACGAGCCTGTAAGCAAAACAATATCTTGGGAAGAATGTTGTGATTTTCTACGTTGAATGTATTTGTAAATAGGAGTAATATATGTAATTCTGTTGTACTTTGGAGCATATGCATCTGTTGTGTACATACCGAGAAGAATGTAAATATCACATGGAAATATGTTTCAATATAAACCATTGCTGTACTACAAATGATGTCTGCCTGTGATGCTGATGTTGAGGTCAACAGACCGAAATGTAATTTCCTAAAAATGTATTAATTTAGCATCTCTTATTCATACTTTGTGTCGTAATCTCTTAAAAGCATCAGTAAATTGCTACAGTTATCCAATTATTTTTGCAGATTATGCAGGGCTAGCACATTCATTTAATGGTTGATTACTTAAAAGCCTGGTTAAACTCATAGATAACATGGCCTTCTACTTTGGCCATGTAAGGCCAAAGTATTTCATCTACTCTTCGACTCTTAGTCAATTTGTGCCCAGTTGTATCCATAGTGACTCCCAGTGAATCCAGGGGTGAGGCATCCTGCGGATGTTAGGGATCAAGCCCAGACCCTTTCAGTGGATCATCAAGCCTTCAAAACCATCCTATATATTCCCAGTTGGGAACTTGTGAGCTGAAGACAAAATCCTAGCGGAATCCCTGATCGCTGACCGTTCCCACCAGGAAGCACATTTCACACATTATTATGTCTGAGGGATTCGTCTGGAGAATGGTGGCTTCCTTCAGTGAGGGAAAATGGCTTCCCATGCTTACCCCTGTCCTCCGTGGCTGTATGTATCCATGACCTGGGGCCCCAGGTCGACTGTGCCGAGAAATGCCCAAACATTTGTATTTGGGTTACCACGGTGAATTCCAGCTGTATGACATAGGTATTTATAAACAGGAAAACCCTGCACCGTTGTTCACCACTCTGTTTGACCGTCTCCGGATATCTCTGCGTACCCAGATAACCAACTTTCTCACCGAGCGTTCATAAGCACAGACACCTACCTACGCTGTTCTAAGGATGTTGCCCCTGGAGACCATATAGCACATCACCAGTATAGGGCTTACACATGGTGATAGTACAGCGCCAGAACCGTGGGAGTATAGGAGCATAAGAATGTTAATAACACTAAAAGTACTTTGGCCATATTTTGCCAACTAATCATGAAACTATTTCTCATTATGGGGTGCCATTGTTGTGCTTGAAACTGCCACAGGTTTTCTCATGAGAGACGTGGAAAAACTATTTTTCGATTAGCCTACAATACAGTATATGTACGTTTATTCAGGATTTGACAATTGCCACAACTCCCATGATGCATTCTGACGTACAAGCCCTATACCCACACAGCCTTACTTCAGCTTTTCCTCCAGTCATAGCGTTGGCAGATGGCCCAAGAGCCTAACGTAAGGGTTTGTTGACGCTGACTAGAGCTAGGTCCTGCGGGTCCCATGTCCGGGGCTATAAGGTCCCGGAGACCAAGCGAAGGCCAGACTAAGCCTCAGGGTTCAACTCCTGGAGAGCACAAATGGCAAGGGACCCCAATTAACCTTCAGATACACTCATATTCACCCCGTATGTGATGAATGTTAATGGGGGGCCACCCTCGGAAATTAAATGAAATGCCGCCGATCAAGAGGTTGTGAGCCTTCTGATCTGCCTTTTTTTGGTGGGGCGCAGATAATTCATAGAAGCTATTTCAGGGGATTTCACTGATGCCACAGAAAAATCCCATTCCCTTACAACTTGATTATTGTATTCTCAGGGAATACTTCAAGTGAATGCAGGAACATGAAAGGTAGACACACGCAGAGAGAGAGAGAGTGAGAGCAACAGCAAGTGAGCAACAGCGAGAGAGCGAAAGCGAGATAGCATGACAGCGCGAGATCTATCGTCTGCCATCCTTCATGTGTTTGAGTTATTGAAACCTGTGGAGGTGGTGAGAAGGGGCTTCTTCTGAGACAGGAACCCAGATGCAGGAGCAGCAGCTGATCTCTTCTGCATGCAGGAAGGAGGAGAAGAAGATGACGGTGGCTTCAGGTTAAACCCAATGCCGAAGACACGCAACGACACAGAACAAAAACCCTGATGTCCTCGTTGGGCGCCGTCTCGGGATAGGAGTGGGGTGTGATGAGTAAACAACATGAATCATTTCTGCTAGGAAGAATAGGGGGGATAAAGGCAGCATCACAGGGATTTCCTAATCGTACGAATCTTTATCAGGAATTCCGTCTGATCCGATGCCACGACATATGATGCCTTTCCTAAAAGGTTTCTTGCCAATGTTTCGTGCCCGTGTTTCGTATTGTAAACAGTAAGGAAACTGATGTTTCCTTACAGGAAATGAGTCCCATTCTCCATTAACCACTTTTTAATTAGGGTGGAAAACTGGCCCTTCCCAAAAGCCCCAAAACACAATAGAAATGATCTGGGAAAATCCGAACTGTCAGCAGGCTCGTTATGTTCAGTTATGCAATCAAAACACAAAAAAACACCTACTAAATAAAAACAAACAAAAGCCATAATATTCAGTATGAAATAAGCCAATTTAGAAATGTCAAAAAATATTCACACACTCACTCACGCACGCACACACGCCACATTAGACCTCCTTCCTGTTGCATTGTTCTCCCTGGACGCTCCTGAGAACAACGAGACTATTAACCCTCAATCAGGCTCCCCCAACAAACAAATATAGACTCAGCTTACTTAAGGCTTGTGGAGCGGAAATGGGAATGAGCAAAACATGCCCATAACGTGACTAAAGTGACACTCAGAATGGCAGAAGACCACTGTAGCTGAAATAATCAACACATTACTGATGAAGAGTTTGCTATTTGGCGATTCTTTATATATTTACTGATATATTTATTGTGATTATGATACATACTGAAGTCGTTTTATGTAATTGTGATACTTATTTTCCACATACAAGGAGGCAGGTTTGTGTTATTTGTTTTCTGAGCACAGCACGGCTTCCCCCAAGCATTGCACCGTGCTCATGTATCCTTTAAATAACAGAACAGGTCTATACATGTCTATTCATGTGACGCTGATAATAATGAGAATGAATTTGATTGATACTTCTTCTGTCATTAGTCTTTTCGGTCTTATAGTTGTCTTCTAGCATTAGTTGTTATGGATATCTACTGTGCTTTAATCATCTCACTACTGCTCCATCCTTAAAGGAATGACAACCACCACCACTACGATACACCAACAGCAAGCCCGGGTTCAAAGAGAAGTTGTTGATCAAAGCCCAGATGATACGCTGGGCAGGGCTGTTAATGAGGCCTCTGCAGGACATGACAGGAAGGTCATCGTAAAAGCTTGTAGAGTGGACATCTATGAAATAGGTTGTCTGATTTTGCAAGGTGACTGCGGAATACTGCTCGGTTCCTCCCTCTTCGTTTTAATATATATATATATATATATATATATAAAAAAAATCAATAATTTAGTATTTGATAATCCTGTAGGCTACAGTGGTTTTTGCATGGCTTTATCACAAGCACACACCACACCAAAAATGGAGGCAAGAATATCTTACCTGCGTCTCCTGGCAGCTTCGATCGCCTAAGTGCATTTCATTTATTTTATTTTATTCTGATGACACAAATCACGACTCCACACCTAACCTAAACGACAACCCACAATTCGACACATAGCTCTTCCTTTACGAGCATCCGATAGGCCTACACGTGGTTGCCAGGTCACAATGAGCCAAGTGAACGGGCTCCGAGGCCCGACGTTTAACGACGGACCAGCTTCGTGTTCGTGTGCGTCAGCCGGCCAGCGAGGTGGCGTCGGCGCGCTAATTAGGAAGCAGCCTGTCGGCGAGGGATCAGTCATCTGAGAGGGATTGGGTGTGTCTACCTCCATCAACACACAGCGCGCTCACCTCGAGGCTGTGGGCTGCGCTGTGTCACGAGACACGCACACACACCTCATGTATTTGACAATATTTACAATTATGACGGCAATAGCCAGAGAACCCATTCGTGTTGGAATGTTGGATTCCAGAGAATAGGCATCCTAAGGTGAGAGCTGATTTGGATCGAACGGCGCGGAGGAGCTGGCATGAGGGGAGAGAGTGTTGCGTAGAAGGCTGAAGACCAAGCCGAGTACTGGGTGCAGTAGCGCCCCCAAGGGGTGGCTACGGCCATCGTGATAAGCAGCTGCGGGGTGATGCCTCATCCATCCTATATCTGCTCCTTCATTACAGGTCCCTAGCAAGGGCGTAGGAACCGGGGGAGACGGAGGGGACGTATCCCCTCCAATATTGGAGACACGCATTTGTCCCACCCAAAAATTATACCGCGAGGAGAAAAACATTTTATTTTGTTTTGAAAGCGCAACACAGCGTCTTGCCACGGCTTCTTATTCTAAAAAACTGGATGATTGGGCCTGCAATTAAAGAATTGATTTGATATTTATCAGTTCATTACTGCCATTCAAAATGTGTTTTCCTTTACATGAACAAATGTATCCTTTTAGTAGAATAAAATATATTTGTGAATTTTTTCAGTGTAGTTAATTTATAACATATTTCTGTTCAAACCATTAACGGACCTGTCAGGTTTCCAATGTGTGTCCCCCCCAATGTTATACTCATTTCTACGCCACTGGTCCCTAGTAAACGTTTTTTTAAGTTCTGCTCGTAGCATGACACATTTCGTACATACGAAGTTCACGCTTTTTTTTTATTGACTATAACCATGTAATTATTTTTATGTTATAACTAACTTTATTAGTATTTTTGTCATTTGGGAGCGACAATGAATTAAGAATTTTGATTAAGCAGCGGGCAAAGGTTAGGCATTTTGCTGAAGGAGGCCAACAACAACAAATACAGCTGTGGACACCGGAATCGAACCCGGTTCCTTTTGGCAGCACGGAAACTAACCCCCCTCACCTCTACCCAGCATCCTGACTCCGGTTCCCTGCTAATGACAGATACACTTTATATGGAAAATCCAAACAACTGAGCTCCTCAGTGTCTAAGGCTGATTAAACGGATATTAAACACTGTTGTTTATTTTATAAGGGCCATTCATTTATCCATTCCTTTTTGTTATCCTGTCTCTGTGTTGTAATTGGCTGCTGCCTATCTGTCACTACCGTGGACCTGCAAGTCCAACACACTGTGCTCCCAGTTAAACAAATAACACCCGTCATATCTGTGGAGTGAATCAAATGTGAAGTCGTGATGGAAAACGGAGTCCTAAATTCTCTCTGGTTCGCTTCAGTCACTGTCCGAAGGGTACTGAGAGACTGATGTGATCAATACACTGCTACTCCTGGAGATCAATACAACCCCTTTCCCTCCCAAATAGGATACCAACAGTTTATATGTTGACCAAAACCCCTGTTGATAGATGGAGGGAGAACAGATGCCATATAAAATACTTATGACAGAAAACATATGTCCTTAAATCAGAAGATGCTTTTGGGGCTCTCACCGATGGCATCTTTCAGAATTATATTAAACGGGGATCACTTAAAAAATTGGATAAAAAAAGTAAATATATATTATGTATACAAATGGGAATAAAATACTGGGTTGGCTTAATATGTGATGGCAGTTGGACATGTTGATGATACAAGCCACAATAAAACAGCATGGAAGCAGATGCCTACAGCACTATCATTAAAAAAAAATATATGAATGACTATGACTTTGAATTGAAATATCATTCTTTAATGTTCGGATGCATACATTTGTTTCACCCTTTTTTATTTGTAGCACAAAGAATGGTGTGAGTTTCAAACGTATAACAGGTTAGAATGAGGAGGTTTTGGGGCCGATGCTACATAAATAATGTCACTGAACGATGCATGTTGGCGCCTACAAATGTCGGGCCATTCCAACGCACTCCCACTGCAACACCTAGCCAGGCAATAAATCCACACACACACACACACACACACACACACACACACACACACACACACACACACACACACACACACAGATCAGCAGTGACATCTGGTGGTCAAATGATTAATCTTCATCTATTAAAGTTCTTCAGCTAGTGAAAAACCTTTGCATATATCACATATATATATATATCAATATCAATATTGAGAGATGTATATATACACATATAATTAATACCTAATCTACTACCACTCTGTTTTTTCCAAAAGCAAAGGTTCTTTAGTTTTTAACTGAAAATAAACAGAGGGTTTGTATCTGTGCGAGTTACTTCTGTGCGAGTATCTGTGCGAGTTACTGAAAACCACCTGAATAAACCTCCTTTAGTCGCAGAGACAAAGCATTCAGCAAGCCCATGAGAGCACGCTTAGTCACACCAACCACCTGCAGATTATCCCGTCTTAGGTGTGTGTGTGTGTGTGTGTGTGTGTGTGTGTGTGTGTGTGTGTGTGTGTGTGTGTGTGTGTGTGTGTGTGTGTGTGTGTGTGTGTGTGTGTGTGTGTGTGTGTGTGTGTGTGTGTGTGTGTGTGTGTGTGTTCCCTCAGCTGGCCCAGTGACGAGATCACACGCACACACACATGAAGGGAAGTGACTTCACCCCAGTGTGACCCTGTCATTACAGTCATAATCTTCTCTCGGGCGTCTCAGAGCGAGAGACACCGGTCCCTTCCCCTATCTAATACAGGAATCATGTTTAACACATACTAGCCACATTTTTCATCTCATACGCTAATTAACAATAGCATTTTTTAATTAGCGTACCCAATTTAACCAATAGTATTGTCACATGTTTCCGCAGCACTTATTGTGGTGCAGCGGCTTTTTGTCCCGGTCCTAACCTGATCCGCCAAATCACATTCAGACAATGTTGATGCTCTATTTATATCGTTCCTTAGATACACCATAGATATATAGTCTTATTAGGGCTCCCCGCTGGGTAACAAATAGCTAATGCATGATTATGTAAACAAACACAACCACTGAAAAACTGTATGGCGAACAAAACTGCAAAATTCATTCAACTTAAACTACTTAAACATGTTCCTCCATGATACATTAAGATCTGTGAATGATATCCCTATATGTATGTTTGAAATGGAGGTTTTATGAGGTTGTTAGAGACCATCTCATGTCTGTGTGTGACACATTCATAATCTCTGATTCAAGTTTTCATTAAAGTTGCATTCCTCACCAATGAGCAGTTTTATTTCCACAAATCGCCCCTCTGAGCCTAAATATTGCCTTCCCCACTTCAAATTAAATCGGAAAGGATTGGCTACTAAACTGCTGTTTGTGCGCATCTGTGGGGGTGGGTGTTGACTGGCGTCCAATCAACCCTGCCGCCCTGATTTGCTCGGCTTGGAGGAGGAATAAACAGGTACCACAGATGGCTGGATGAAGAGATCGATGGAAATGGATGACCTAATACAAGTATATTTAGAAACAGAATAACAGCTTCCCCTATTATGCAGATTCTGAAATATCATCCTACTTTAAATGTCACCTCTACGGCCGTCCATCCCTAACAAGGTAGAACAGATGGAATTAAAAGGGTCATGTTATGGTCAACACACACATATTTGTCCAATTGAAAATCTCAGCAGATGATCTCAGCGTGTGTTTCAGTTACTGACCTTATAGTACAGACCAAGTGGCACCATTATTCCAGCAATTTAAATTAGGACATTCAATACATACTGCTTCTATTATGTATTCAGCAGTCAAAAAGACTGTTTGTATGTTACACAAATGTGTTGTGTGCGTGTGGCTTGAACCTCTCTCCACTACCCACTGACCCCAGATGCCGCAAGACATTCCCCTTTTTAGACACCATCATCACCAGTATGATCGCAATTGCACCATATTTAGGTTAATGATGTGCTTTCCTGGCAAACCAATGAATAATGGATGAAGCATTACGAATGCTTGCCAATTTGGCATCTCTTGCGCATCTGGGATTGATTCCCCAGGAAGACACAGCTTCTAATGAGACCAACACAGCTGCTTTTTATAGACCGGGCTGATCACCCTTATTTAGGCTCTACAGGCTGAAGCTTGCTATTTAGAAGAATTTGCCCAAACTGACTATAATATAGAGCAGGAAGTTTGTATGGACATAGAATGCAGCTTTAGGTATCTTGCCCAAGGATGCTTACAGGTAAAGGCTTTTAGAATGCTAGGGATTGAACCCAGAATCTTATGGACGGTGGTTGAACACCCTAGCCACAGCTATAAACCCTTAGGGACATCTGAAATTTGGATAACTGATATTGACGTGCTGGACTAAGATATATTCTGGCTGAACACATATAGGGCTCCATCAACTAAGAGCCCCCTCTGAGAAAACCTACGGTGGGTTATTGGGTTAGCTTGCAAAAATCAATTGCTCGTATTTCATAAGTGTAGGATACGATGTTTGATCATATGGACACACGCACACGCACACGCGCACACACACGTCGGATTACCAACCTTTGACCTCCGGCGCAGTCAACAGTAATCTACTCACTGATACGCCAGTAAAGAGCTGTCCTCCAACTGCAACTGGGCAGTCACATGATCCTGCGCGGAGGAGAAGCATTTCCGTGTTCACCGAGAGCTGAATCAATTACGCCACTGTTGTCAAAACTGAATCCTTCACAGTGCGAAACGCATTCACCGAGAAACAGTGCAGTATCGCTCAAGGGGGCAATCAGGCATTTCGGACCACGGCATGACCATGCTGACACGGGTGAAATCAGCGGTGACACATTTTATGGGGGGCATGATCGCTACTGGTGCAAATGGGGACCATTTGAGCGGTTCGGATCTGCCGTTGAAATTCCCGTACATGAGACCCGAGTTCTTGGGGTTGTCCCCGGACGAGATTGAGTGTTCAGCGGACCACAGTGCAAGACCCATCCTCATACTGAAGGAGAGTAAGAGGCTGCCCTGGTCTACCGGCTATGCAGAGTAAGTGTGTGCATCCTTCCTTTCGCCATCCGAGTAGGCTGCGTCTCACAGCATCCTTGATGCGAGGTGAACCTGGGATTTTCTGGTTTCTGGACCCACAGCAGCCAAGCGCACTTTACTTGTAGGATTTATAGATTATTATTTCTGGGTGATCACGGTAGAATGACGGTCACGGTGGCCAAAATACATTGATTTAGTCTAAACACAATTAAGGCCCTTTTGAAGAATACTTTTCCAAAAAGCTCCTTATACAAAAACAACAGAACCAGTTCCCAGTGTTCTGCTTACTGTGCGAAGAGTGTTTGCTCATTAAATATTTGCCTAGTGGGAAAAAACAATACTATCTCGTCCTTATTCCTGTGTGATAAGGACGTTATTATCCAACCTTGATTAGGCCAGGCATAAGGCTACATTACAAATAGCATTGCAGGCATAGCCTGCAGAAACAGTCATGTGCCAGCCATAGGCATAAGTATATAGACCCAGCCGTTGTTTTGGGAATAAATGGCCTTATTGTCGATACGGAGTACTGGTGCTTCACTCTTACAAAAGATAATCTGTTGCTCGCTGTCATTCCATCGGCGATTTGTGGATTGCTTAGAAAATGTGGAAGGAAAGAATTTGGGTCAAGTGAAGTATATCCTCTGATTGTGAAGCCAACCTACACACACACACACACACACACACACACACACACACACACACACACACACACACACACACACACACACACACACACACACACACACACACACACACACACACACACACACACGATTGTTTGCCCTAGTAACAGGGGGTGAGGAATGCATCGGCATCAAGTGTGCGGTTCATAATTCCAAATTTAACCCATATCTTGCTGCTACAGCCTTCTTTTATCTTTAACTTTGCTATCTAACATTTTCATATTATAGGCTGGGCGTAGTCTAAGTATTAAATTCATAGGGGTGTATTCAAAAATAGGCTTATTATGTGTTATTTTTATTACATAGACTGTTTATTTATTGAATTGCCAAATCTGGATTGTTATAGATCACAAATTACCTGAAAGATTTTGGCCATATCTCCCTGCCCACTTAGGCCCAGACACAGTATGTCAACAGATGTTTAAAGAGCTCAGATTCTTGTTCTTACTCCTCAAACAATGGGCTGATGAGTTATAACCTATAACCGTCAAGTCCGAACCCCTACAGCCATACAAAGTTTACGTGACGAGAGAAAGAGGATGCAAACCATAGCCTGATATTGATGTGGATCAAAATGTTTTTCGAAGAGCAGCTCTTCTTTTTTTTATTTCTCCCAGCCATTTTTTGGCTGAAGCAGAACCATAATGTTGGAAAACAGTATCGGCCTTCCGGAACAAGAACACTTTTAGAAAGCGTGGGCTGAAAACCCTCTCATGTCTAGGGCGCCCAGATGATGCCCTGCCATTTACCTCCATTAGAACAAGTGTCAATCTCTGTCACGCCAGACTAGGCTTTCCTCCGGGCAAAGTTTGCCTAGCCTACAAACACCACCTACCACCAGTCAGCCTTTGTACCAGGGAAACAAAGTATTAGCACTTTAACAGTTTCTGTGTGTACGGACATTTATCTTTAATTCCGTGAAGGAACCATGGTCTTCAAAGTGTTGAGTGTTGGGACACCCAATAAAATTTGACACATTAGGTTAGAATTATTATTATGAATGATTGAGTTAATTCCATTTTGTTTGATTTCCGTCTGTACGATTTGAAGGTATGCCAACTCTCAGTACATTTATTGTTTCTCAAACTGAAGCAACTTTGGTTTTATCTGGGTTGATTGGCACACATGAGGCACACCCTGTTCTTTAATTCGTATGCAAAGGTCAAACCAAATAATTTTGCATATAAACGACGACATGCGTTTGTCACTATGCCCAAAAAAGGAAGGCATTAGGTAAAATAGATGAGGTCATTATTTCTTGCTGCCCAGCTCATTATAGTATGTATAACACAAATGAGAACAGTGGCCCAATCCACTGTTCATTATAGTCAGAGAAACCTTCCATAACCAAAGCGCCATGTGTGTTGTTTTGATGTGGAAAACGCCAATTTAGTGAAGACACTTCCCATAGACATTAAACCTCTGATGTGCGTTCTTTAAAGACGAGCATCTGTTGGTGACGGCTGACGACCAGTGTGGGTGTTAGCATAGAGAAGAGATCCAGGTTTATTTTGAATGCATTGAATTCAGGGCTGAAGCGATGGCTATGCAATGCTATGCTTGCTATATGCTATGTTTGGAAACCATTGCTGCCCACTCAACAGAAGCAAATAGGGTGACACAGATCGCTGAAAGGCCACCTAAACTGACTCAGTATTTCACCCGGGCAGCAGCAGTGTTGTGTGGGTGAAATCTGACTACCGTGGTCAGGGGAGAGCATATTGGAATTATCATGAGCTGTGTACATGCACACATCCACTCCAGGATGTTCAACAAGGTACATAATTGCTTCCTGTGCCCAGAATAGACTCCACAAGCACACACACTTACTGTAGTTGCGCCCTTCTCCCTGGCTAGCACCATGCTAGGTCATTAACGCTAATTGACAGATGTCAGGGCAACCGGTCCATTCCTTTAAATGTTATCATTGTACCTTGCTGCGCTGCACTGAGGGAGCAAACATCCATTATTGAGAGAGCTCAGCCATGGCATATAGGGATAACATTTAACTGATTTAAAGCCCACAGCATGACGGGGCAAGAAAATGTAGAGGATGAATGTTTATGAAATCTAAAGTCATAGATAGATTCGTACAGACACCTACATGTGATGTGCAGCTAAGCCAAGTTTGTTCTAGCTCAGTGGTTCTCAATAAGGTTACGCGTACCCCTAGGGGTACTTTGGAGCACTCAGAAAGTAAATAAAATGATAAAGCTAACCACCTTATTTTTCACCCTGAGAAGGTTTCAATTCTGAAAGATGGTGTGCATTATAACTAGTTATTAGTCAAATATCAACTATTCTGAAATGTGCACTCACACGCACACTAAGACTGCTCTATTATGGGAAAATTCATAATCACGATTATTTTGGACAATATTGAAATAACGATTATTCAAACAATTATTTTTGAGATTGAAAACATGATGTATTTATTCAGCCTGTCTCTCCCAAAGAACACTTTGTAATGGAGAACTTTGAAATTTCGACTTAAAAAAATACACAAAATGGTCAAAAAGAAAAATCTTCAAATATAAAATAATGTACAGATATGTATCCAGCTGCACTTTCTATAAAAAAAATTAAGAAATATGTAATCGAAAACTCGATTATATGAATTTTATAAAATCGAAATTAAGATTCGATTAATCGCCCAGCCCTAACACACACACACACACACACACACACACACACACACACACACACACACACACACACACACACACACACACACACACACACACACACACACACACACACACACACTTTTATTAAGCATGTCAGGGTAAGTTAAGTGCAGAACTGTGGCCATGTGGGTCAGGCCTGTTCTGCCTCCAGCCTTGGGCCAACCGGGTCAGACTACAGGACACATCATTTGAACTTTCAACCTTTGGCCTACTGATATTCTCCGCCACCAAGAATCACATTAACAACAAAAAGGTTCTTCTATGTGAGATTCTCAAGTGAGAACCACGTGGGCATACATATATTGAAAAGGTACAGGAGGAAAATAACGTGTGGCTTATGAAATGTTACATTCGTAATCATTAGCAAAAATAGTGTTGCATAAAAGCACAAAGATCACCCTACGCTCCCACAGCAAATAGCAATGCAAGCTAAACTATAAAAAGGACGGCATGTTATACTTTTTCAGAAAATATCTCAAACAAACATTTTAAAGAGCAAAATAATGAATAAATAAATCCCGATGAACTGTCACCATTATAATCATTGAAATCTCCAGTCTAAGTAATATTATTCTAAAGATCTGGGCTGTCGCCTTCTTTCTAAAGGTTGTAGATTACTAAAAGAAATGCAACAGGCAAATCCTTTTGAATAATTCAACTCTAGGCCTACCATGCCTTTTACTATTGAGTCAGTTTTTTATCCAAAGCAACTTATCCTTAATGCAGTCTACCTGGGGGGCATGGTAGACTACATGTAGGTCAAATGCAGACACCAGGGTTCGAACCCAGAACATCTGGAGTGGGGGACAAACCCCCTCACCCCTGGACTAGCATTCCTTCTGTGGCAGGTGTCAATCACAAAACAGAAGAGCTTTCTAAAAACAAAGAAAAGCGCACATTTGATCTAGATTCTAGATCAACACACAAACCAACTCGATAAGCTCGATTCGTTTACATTTCATTTTTCCAATATTGTTCCCTCTCGGCCGTGGTGTTTTGCTTGGTAGGGAGGGAGTGAGATGATATCACTGCTCTGGATGGCTGGGGGGAGCCGCGGGAGCCGTGTGGAGCACATGAGAGAGGGCTGCTGGCTCGTTATAGCGGCACACTGGTGTCACATGTCGGGGTCACATGCTATCGGTTCACAGTGCACTGAGTTGGACGATGGTGTTGGTGGGGCCCTTTAGGGGGTGTCGTCGGGGATAGACGCCATGCAAATTGACAGCGTGTGCCTTTGGGTTCTTGTGTTTTAAGAAGTGGTCTGACAACTAAATGCCTGAAAGGCCCCTCTTCTGCAATTGTCGTATTGTGCGACGATGCTTGGATTCCCAGCTGAAAGAAACATTAGAAAAGGATAAGTACGGGACTGTTCAACCTGGACCGTATTTTCCCTAGCTTGAGAACCAGACAAATCTGCAAGCTCATGTTTTATTTGCTCTGGCATGTGTGTCTGGCCCCCGTCCTGTTAAGACAGATTTCCAGCAGACCTGGCCAGTCACAACTGTTTATCTGAAATGGGGCGGGTTTAGAACGTGAGCTATGGGCCCTGTGGGAGCACAGTCAAGCTATTTTCATAAACAAACAAGATGGCTGCCGCTGCTGTGTGACACGTTTATTTGCTCAGATTGGTTGTTGATCTATCCCATTGGATCCAAAGGCATTTTGGTCTGCGGCCATTGATAATGACACTTGGAAATTAAAAACTTATCTGAGAAGTTCGAGACTAATTCACATCTGTGAATTGATCGGATAGCCTAAAACCATATTTTCCCATCTTTTGAGGTCTAAGTGACTAATGAGCACAGTTATTAAAGAAAATAGGTCCAGTATCGAACGAGAGCGCCTCATTCAGTCACTGCAGCCGTGAAACCTGTTGCAATGTAGCCCTATGGCGTGCCATCGCCCGATATGGTTACATTGCTTGATCAGGTCTGTTGTTGCAGGAACTTGCCCCACTGTCTCTACAACCTCAACCCTCCTTCACCCAAATCTCTCATAACACCAAGCTATGCCATCTCTAGTCCAATAATGCAGCCCGTTTCGTGGCTGAAATGGCTTGTTGTCATCATTAGTCAACTAGACACAAAATGAGGGGAAATAGGATCCACGTTGAAGAAAGAATCCCAAGCTGATCCTTTAGGTATCCTTGAGTAGGATGCCTCACCTTCTCAAGAAGGACAATTTTATTCTGACTAAACACTCAGTCTTCCTCCGCCTCCCCATAGCGATAAGAAAAAACAACCCTAAAACCATAAAAGCACACAGACACAACGCCCAACTGTATTTTAAGGTCAGGGCGTGCGGGCCGCGTGCGATGTGATTCTAAATCAGGTTATGTGAGGTGACACACCGCATCCAGGGCTAGGAACGGAGCAGACCTGTCTCCTACCATCATGGATGTGGACGCCTTTTAAAAGAGTCAACCTTATCAAACCCTATCGAAGGGTATTAGAGAGCCACTCACCTCCGTGACTTTGGTTTTGGTGAATGACGCACAGAGCAGCTGAATGCTTTTGTGGTAGACGGGAAGTTAGAGGGAATAAACCTCACGCTTGTCGTGTCGTGAAGGAAATAAAAAACAGTTTCACGACAATAGTGAGGAAGGAATTGTGTTGCATAGCGAGTCTGTGCTAGCAGCACAGCCCTACAGATTTGGTAGAGCAGCGTTTTCAGAATACTGCTGTCGTTCCGTCTGTCTGTTGTCTCTAACCCCACTGTTGTTTGCGGTGACGGTGAGCCACCAGCCTGGAGTGGTGTGATTCATGGCTGAGTACCTGTGTGCCTTGCCCTCACGCGTTTCCTGTCTTGCACAGTCAATGCCTCATATGTGCCTGTACCATAATAACGAGCATGTCCACAGAAAATCTGTTTTGCAATACTTGGTCCCATTACACCTTTAAAAACATTAATACTTTGTCATTGAATGCTTTCTATAGGCTTGTGGATTTACTTTTATTTTTCATCAATTAATTAGATTACATGGTGGATGATTATTTCTCATTGCTTTAAGTTCATAATAGCATTTCTATTTACTATCAGTATCTTTGATATCATTAAAAAAAGTTGTACACAGGAAATTTAGAGATTGAAAATGTAAAACTGCTGCTCTCCCCCCCCCCCCAGGGTGATCAACGCTGGGAAGAGTTCCCTGAACGAGGACCAGGCGTGCTGCGAGGTGCTGACCGTCAAACCCAAGCCTCCTGCCAGCGGCGGCGGGGCCAACCGGACCCCCACGTCCCGCCGGAGGTCCTCCCTGCCCAACGGCGAGGGTCTGGGCCTCCAGGAGAGCCTGGTGAGGCCAGACCGCCCGGACCTCCAGACACACACTCTGCCCAGGGAGGGGTTCTGTAGCAGAGACCGGGGCTGCTCCATGTAGCAGCTAGATCACACTAGCACACTAACGCGATTGTATGAAGAAGAATACACTTGATTAATATTGAGTCTTCCAATAAGAGGCTTTACAAGTGTTGAACAGAAACCAAAAAAATAAGGTTTTGAAGGTTTTTGATTATGAAAGGCTTCAACTGGTTACTGTGACTGCAGCAAATGCTTTTTAGCCAAAGCAACTGAGTGAATTTTAGATTAATGTTATCAAAGAGGAGGATTCGATTAGTTTCCCTTTATACTACACTATCTTGCTCTTTGTATTGAAATGTCTTCAAAGATAGTGTTTCTCTTCTGGGGAAAATTCATTTAGACGTTGACCTTTTTTTTTTTTTTTTTTTAATTTACTGAGGTTAACCAACCCAAATCTGTCAGCAGTTTACTGACACACACACACACACACACACACACACACACACACACACACACACACACACACAGAACCCTCCAGTATCAGCACAGTCTAAATGACTAAAAGCCGTCCCAACAAATGTGTGAACATTTTTGTGCTAAATCCATCCCTTGCGGAAGGATTTAAACACCTACACTAGCACTCGAGTCGGCCGAGAGCTTACAACCAACACACAAAAAGCACCAGCCATGACTCACTGCTGCAGCGATACTGACCTGACAAAAGTAGCACAGAGAGTGTATCTAATGCTGTGGGGGGCCTTCAAAGTGGTAGCGTGGCCAATGCAAGACATTTATTTAGGTTTGGAGAAGGTATAAACCCAATTTTGTTTTGACTTGTTCGCTTATTAAAAGGTCTTTAAGATAGATTTGCAGACAACCATTATAGTTATTCTGTGGTTGGAAATTAATACCAAAAAAATATATACAGGCAGTCAATATGATCCAATTAAATAATGCAATCAATTTAAAAGTCCAAAGCTCCTACCTCACCAACCGTCCATGATGAAGGTTTTAAAAGTATATTAATCCATGTGGATGCAAAATACTCCAAACAGAATAGTCCAAGCATAAATCCAAAAACGGAATCCAAGATGAACAGAATTAAGATTCAGAATTCGTCAACCGTTCCTTCTTTTTCCATTTCACACCATAAACAAAGGCCTTTAAACTTAATATAGTTCCCAAAGATAAGGTTTCTTGTGCTTCCCCTCTCTCTAGCCACAGGGCAGCCATCTTGGGCTTGTGCTTTCAAATCAAACCAATTTTTGGGTGTGGCCAAATTAGCGTACAATTACCTCCACCTGCTTTCAATTATTCCTGTCAACCATCCAACACAATCCCATTAGACGTCAATCAAAACAAAACAAACTGCACATCCCTATACAACACCGGACTAAACACAGGCTCATCCAAGTGGGGCATATGGGAAATGCTTATAAATAAATCACCTGTTGACTCAAGACATGAGATAGGGCTTTTACTTTGGAACTGCAACTTTACTTTACTTTGAAAGTGTGCTGCAACCTGAAATGGCAAATTATAATTAACCAGCTGAACCATTTTTTTTGTATCAAGTTGTGTTACTGTAACGTACACTGTTTATATGAGTATATGTATGTGCGTGTGCATGCGTGCTCGTGTCTGTCCCTTTCTTACTGTGTGTGTGTGTGTGTGTGTGTGTGTGTGTGTGTGTGTGTGTGTGTGTGCGCGCGTGCCCCCCCCAGGAGGTGTGCGAGGGCCTGACCCTCCACTACTGGGGTCTGTTCGACGGGCACGCCGGCTCGGGCGTGGCGGTGGCGGCGTCCCGCCAGCTCCACGGCCACATCGCCCAGCACCTTCAGGAAGTGCTGGACATCCTGCGTCTGCCGGGCCAGCCGCCGCCCACCTGCATGGGGGAGGAGCCTCTCAACCACCACTACCACCCCCACCACCAGCACCAGCAGCAGCAGCAGCACCTCACGGCCACCGGCCAGCGCTCCCTGAGCAGGGCCGCGTCCCTGCGGGGGGCCGCAGGGGCACCCGGGACGTCCGGCACGCCCCCGCCCCAGACGCGCTTCTTCACTGAGAAGAAGGTGTCGCACGAGAGCCTGGTGGTGGGGGCCTTGGAGAACGCCTTCAAAGACATGGTGAGCGGGGCGGAGGAGGTGGGTGTAGATGGCAGCGTGGTTGTGGAGGAGTACAGAAAGCCCTCGCTGTGGATGGCAGAACCGTTTCCTTTGCAAACACCCACGCACACAGAGAATATGAGGCTGGTTGCTCAAAGACGCTAGTCACCAAAGCAAGCCCAGACTCATGTTTTAAGATACAAAGGTACTATTGATCCCCAACGGGTATTCAGGTGTTACAGGGAGGGTAGAGATGAGTAGAATAATACATAAAGAGATATCAATTACAATAAGAGTAAAATAAACGATAAATACAGAAAATACATCTAGATACATATTAGTTGTAGTAGTAGAAGTAAAGGACTATCTTCTCCGAGCCATTGTTTCTATGAGAATTCCCTCCAGTTTGTTCTGTGTTCCCCACCTCAACAAAACCAAAATGTTAGGACCTCACTCGTGTTATTGGAGGCTTTTCTGACTGCGATGTGCAGTCGACGCACTTGACTGCTTAACTCGTATGAGTTCAGTGATAAAATACAAATATTGGCCCAATGAACTGGGCTGAATCCAATGACAAGCCTCATAGGACCATAACTACACAATATTGAAGAGACTGCGATTAAAACACACAATACAAAGCGAAGCCATGGAAGAGAGCACATTCACAACAGCTAACCAGGAGCATACTGAAGGGCTGGGTTTGAGTTGTGGGAAAGTCTCTCAACCCACTCAACATTCATTATGCAGTAATTATCTAGACAAGTCAATTCATATTGACCCTCTGTTAATGTACGACCGAGCAGTGAACCCTCTCAGATACATCAGGTTATAGCCCCCCTACTCCACATTCACCCCACTTGGAAGTATGTAAAAGGCTGTATATTGTATTACAGTGTTTCATGTACATGTACTTGCATTGGATGCACGCACGATTAGTGATGTCACAAGTAATCTGAGGATAGGGATGCTAATTGGTTAGCCATGTTCACTAGCCTGTAGACATTTTGTTCAATAAAACTCCAACAGCAGGCTGAAAAACAATTCTAAAAGGTTAGTTGAACCCCCAAATCACTATTATCAGTGGAAAACGGTTCCATTTTGGTCTCATACGTTGTTAGTAAACATTTCTGTCTTCTTTTTTCCCAAATGTAGAAAGGTATAAAACGGGGTGAATTCTCTGTATAATGCAATAAGTCTGCTTCTTCTGTCTTTAAACACTTTTCCAGTGTGTTCAATGGAACATTCTTTCCATTGGCTGCAAACCCTAGCTCAAGCGAGTGTGACGTGGGTTTTGACAAGACTCTTCACACCCACTATGGAACCCAATTTGACTGTTTTTTCCCAAAAATAATTACTACACAGGGAGTGAAAAATCTGAAAGTCTAAAGGATCTTTTGTGTGTCTTGTGCACACTTTTGTAAAGCGTTTCAGACTGGACTTAGATGTATGATTCATTTTGTCTTAAATCTCCCAACAGGATTGTCAAATAGGACAACAAATGAAAGAAATCTGAATGCATGGTTTTTACTATGTTTTTCAAACATTACCTTTTAGATCACCGATCAGTTATGTACAAGCCTAAGCAACGCTGGTTAAATCAAAGAAATCCCCATACTTTTACAACCATTGCAGTCATTATACAACAGGTGTAATGTTCAGTTTGCCCACTAGGTGGCAGAGTAAAGCTTGTAATTAGTTTCAGATCACAAGATGCAACCAGGGCAATGCTGGACGAAAGCACTACCTCGTGACTAGTCTTTTGTTTGCGTTGCTGACACATGGACCAAACGAGTGTGTTTGATAACGATATATTTATATAGGCTTTAGCAAAGGCTTTATACAAAGAGTATTGTGCGTAGAGTAAATTAGCTTCTAGGGCAAATCCACTGCAGATAACTGACAGATGCTTGCTAAGGATTGAATTCTGTTTCCTCACGACTCTTCACTGTAGGACTCCCTTTCCCTCCCTTTCTCTCCATCTTTCTCAGACTCTTTTCTTTCTGTCTCTCTCCATCTTTATCTCTGCCCTCTCTGTCTCAATATCTCTACCCCCTCTCTCTATCTCTACCCTCTCTGTCTCTCTTTCTCTGCCCCCTCTGTTTCTATATTTCTGTCAGACTGTCTTACTTTCTTGGAAGCTAATTCAGTTTTGACTGTTTGCTTTAATTGTTCTCCGCCTCGCTTTGGATACAACCTTAGTCTGCTAAATCCGATTCTCAACTGCCGCAGATCATATGCTAAAGTTTACTCTTGGATAGGAACCATCAAATGTACTAATGTCTTGATGTTAATTCATGTTTCAATGGCTTACTATTCAATTGAGTGGAGCCCCAAAGTGGATGAAAGCATTGAGGATAACTGCAATATTGGTAAATGCATCTCTACACTACAGGATTTGACAGTTTTCATACGGTATGGCATCATCAATGTCATGGACGGACACAAACTTGTCACGTGCACACACACACACACACACACACACACACACACACACACACACACACACCATTGTGATTATAAATAGCACGAAGGGATTCCTTTGTATAGCATTTCAATGTTTTGGGAAACGCATGCAAACGCACACACACACACACACACACACACACACACACACACACACACACACACACACAGTCATCACCATGACTGATGATGACATACGTTAGACCTCTGCAGGAGCAGAGGGGGCGTTGCCCCAGTGTCGGTACGAGAAGCCAATCGCCTGTGTGGTCGCCAGGCAAACTCATTTCAGACCACAGTTCCCATAGTGAAGGAAAACGACGGTCGTTTGGTCGTTTTATTCTCCTTCCCCTCAGGTTTCATTAAACGTTGTTATCTTATCGGGAAAAACAACCCACTGCGATCTCCCACCCTCCGCTGCCTCAGCCCACCCCAACATGAGTCACTGTTCTGTTGAAACGGGGTGTTGGAGAATGGGCTGCCAGAGCCTGATAAACAACAGAGGGAGGTGTAAACATCAAGCGGGGGGGGGGGGGTCCCTCAACCCACGTCCTGGAAGTGAAATGGAGGGACCGTGGTCTCCGTAAAGAGACTCCTCCAGCCTCACCTCATCAGACCTTTGTCTTCGGGCTTCTGTGCGCGTGTGTGTGTGTGTGTGTGTGCGTGTGTGTGTGTGTGTGTGTTTGCATGCGTTTCCCAAAACATTGAAATGCTATACAAAGGAATCCCTTCGTGCTATTTATAATCACAATGGTGTGTGTGTGTGTGTGTGTGTGCGCACGTGACAAGTTTGTGTCTGTCCATGACATTGAAGATGCCATTCCGCATGAAAACCGTCAAACCCTGTAGTGTAGAGAGCATGTTCGAGTGCAGAGAGGAGCCTCTACGGGCTGTGGCTGGTAGGAGAAGCCCCCCCATATATTAGACTGTAACCAGATGCTAATCTGGGGCCAGGAGACGGGGAGGGAAGGTGTCGCCATTCATACAGACATCCTCCATTATTCAAGAGTCCCCTGATAGATATGTTTCCCTGGATGTGGATTCCTGATTTATCCCCCCGGTGTCGTGGACACATTTTTCCTCATACGATGTTGTTCTCTGACTCTGACTCTGACTCTGCCTCTCTCTCTCTCTCTCTCTCTCTCTCTCTCTCTCTCTCTCTCTCTCTCTCTCTCTCTCTCTCTCTCTCTCTCTCTCACGCAGGAATTCACACACACACACACACACACACACACACACACACACACGTACACACAATCACACCATGAATCCACAGCTATACATTAATGCTGCAGTGGGTATGATTTGCTATGCCGTCTGAAATTCGGAAGGTTGTTTCCATTGGTCTCATTGCTACCACTCCCCTTATACATGCTTTGCCAACATCAAAAACGAGACACCACTTTGAAGGGTTTACTTCTGTTGATAGCTTTTATCAGCTAACTAAAAAATTTAAATACGATAAAATCATTACGCAACTTGTATAATGAGAGTTGAACAGAACTCGAACAAAAAAATGAACTGGTTAATCAATTTTTTCAAACGTGCATATCCCGTCCTTATCCCCCAGTCTCTTTTTGTCTTTGTGTCCCTTTTTTACATTTCACACACGACACAATTACATAGACGGCTCTACACGTTATGTTCATGGAACCACAGCAAGGAAACTGGTCATACGATGAGAGCCATGCTGCTATATATAGGGATGGGTGGGAGGGTTAAGTCCTTAAATAAAGGCTTTGAATACATATGCTGATATACAACGCTGTATGTTGTGTATGATATGTACAGTGGATCAGTCTTCTCATAGCATTAGTGGTTTATAGTTGTTGGTGGTTAAATGCCCTTTTCTGGTGAACAAAATTCTCCAGCAACGATGGGGACAACAAAGGAATGTTTATTTAAAAAAAATAATAATTTCTTCTTATTATCATGGAATCAATGTTGGTGACTGCACTGGCTTATTAATGGGGGTTTTGTCAAACTTTTGGAGATGAATAATGAATATCATCGGCAGATTAAAACAACAACCTTGAATTAACCGTGGTACTTTTACAATCATGTCATGTATGTTACAATGCCTCAACTCTGGATAACCTGTGTGTGTGTGTGTGTGTGTGTGTGTGTGTGTCCTCAGGATGTCCAGATAGAGAAGGATAAGGGGGTCTATAATGTCTCTGGGGGCTGCACAGCTCTGGCCGTCCTGTATTTACTCGGCAAGCTCTATGTGGCTAATGCTGGGGACAGCAGGTGAGACACACACACACACACACACACGCACTCATCATTTGCATTACATCTGCATAATACAACTATTCAATTCTACTACAAGTAAAAATGTAATCTCCTGATACTGTATATGTTCCAGTGAAACTGAACCCAAACGCAAGCGACTGTTAAAGCTCATGTCGTGTGTGTGTGTGTGTGTGTGTGTGTGTCTGTGTGTGTGTCCCTCAGAGCTGTGATCATCCGGTCAGGGGAGGTCATCGCCATGTCGACCGAGTTCACTCCAGAGTCTGAGAGACAGAGGCTGCAGTTCCTGGTGAGAAGGAGGCCGACACAGAGACACTGGGTCCTAGAGCAGCGCCGGTCAGACAGTGCTGTACTTAGACCCACGCGCCGCTCACTCTCACACACTACCTCACCCTTGCCCGCTCACTCACCTCCCGGTCGCTCTGAATCTCCCGATACGATTTTAGAACAATCTTTTAAATAGTGGCATGAAAGCCAAACGTTTTCCAAAAGTTGAGTTCATTTTAAACGACGAAGTGGTATAAAATAAAGTTAATAAAATCTCCCTCAAGCCTAGTCTGATGATGTAACGGTTTTGTTCATGTCGTAGGCCTACATGCACCCACACCTGCTGGGCAATGAGTTCACCCATCTGGAGTTCGCCCGGCGAGTTCAGAAGAAAGAGATGGGGAAGAGGATGCTGTACCGGGACTTCACCATGTCAGGCTGGTGGGTGATTGGCTGATCTGTCAGGCTGGTGGGTGATTGGCTGATCTGTCAGGCTGGTGGGTGATTGGCTGATCTGATTCGATTGGTTGAATTCTCTAAGCACACTTTGTGCACGATGCTTCCTTGAACTGTTTGACTGGCAGATATGTAGACATACTGAACGCAGATATCATTCTAGCATAATTGTACACTGGGTTTTTATGTAGCCATTTACTGGCTATATAATCTCTTCTAAGCAAGGGTTGGCAATTTATTTTAGAGCCATTTCATCATGTTTGTCGTTTACAGCAATCAATATATCGAATTATCTCAGAAAATGTACAATGTCTAATTTCAATGTCCAATCAAATTTTGTTGGTTGGATACTCTCGAAATCTAGCTAACTCCGGCTGGTCTCTGCTAATTGCCTACCCTAGCTTTAACTCGGGTCAGAGGATTTCATTGCATTCCTAGGGCAATTTACAAAGGAACACTTTGAGCCAAATGACATCATCTGTGTAATTATGCCCCAGTGAATCATTACATGGAGAAAATCATTACTACATGGCTGATGTGGAAAACATTAGTGACATAGCCGGGATATTCTGTATCTGTGACGGATGCATGGATGACAAGTAGATAGAGCACACAGAAGAACAGAAAGGGCAAGAAAGGGAGAGAGAATGAACAAAGTGTAGTAGAGTAGAGTGCAGTCTTGCCAGTTGAAATCCCTTTTTTTCTGCCGTAGCTAGTTATTGACGTGCCCTTCAACAAAACATCCAACCTCTAATTGCTTACCCAATGAGCTGCTTGGCAGTTGTCCATGTGTGAGTGGATGACTGAGGATGTAATGAGGGTGAATGTGAGAGAGCGTGTACAGATGAGGGAGATTGTGAATGTATGATTAAGTGAGTGAGTAAATTAACTATCTGCTTTAAGTGGGTCAATGATTTAAAGAATATCCATATGTACATTGTGATATCCACCAACAGCAGCAACTTAATGTCAATTCCTTTTTTTTTGTTACTGATCAGCATCAGAAGGACACAGTATCGAGGTGAGGGGAAGAGGAAGTTGCGACTAAAAAAGGAGAACAGATAAAAAAAAAGGATAGCCAGTCAGACAGAGGGTAGACAGTCTGCTTGGTGGTGATGTGACTGCAAGCTCAAACACCCAGAATATAGGTTAGTCTGAGAGAAAATAGAAAACGACTTCTCCCATCAGGCCGCTGCAGCAGAGGCAGTGAGTCGGAAGGAGGGAGAATGTTTGTGATGTATTTTTAACCAGGTTCCCCGGGAGGTGTGTTCGTCTGGCTTCTAAATGCACCAGTCAGTCACACCTGCTCCTATAGGTGGCCCCCTATAGAGCGATTCAATTAGACCGAGTGCAAAAACAGCCATTTATAAAAAATGGAGTACTTTTCATACCATAATTAGTGTGTGTGGGTGTGTGTCTCTGTGTGCGCACATCAGTATGTATGTCAGTGTGTACAAACTGGTGTGTGTGTGTGTGTTTATATGTGTGTAAGTGTGTGTGTGTATGTGCACACATCAATATGTATGTCGATGTGTGCATGCATTGGCACGTGCCAAACCTCCAGTTTCCTCACCAGCGATGATCAAGGCCAGGCTCTAACAGAACAGTACCACCCGCCTCTTGTTTTCTCTTTATCTCTCGCCCACTTCTCCTCTCCCTCCCTCGATCCCTCCATCCGTTAGCCTGGTCGATAGAAACGTGAGCTAGGGCACTGGGAGAGGCAGGTAGTCATCGGATTACTGGTGGTGGTGCTGATGGTTTGTGTTGATGGTGGTGGTGGTACTGAAGAGACAGGGATGGATGGAGACAGAGAGCGATTTAGAGGGAGAGTGCATGAGGTAGTGGATGAGGTGACTTACCACCCCCCCCCCCCCACACACACACACACACACACACACACACACACACACACACACACACACACACACACACACAAACACACACACCTACTCACTAACTATGTAAAGTGCTTTGAGTGTCTTGAAAAACGTTATATAAATGCAATAGATTTCTATTATTAATATTATTAGAAAGAGGGAGACATAGAGACTGAGAGACTGAAAGAGTGAGAGAGAGAGAGAGAGAGACAGAGAGAGAGAGACAGAGCGAGTGAGTGAAAGAGAGAGAGCGAGAGAGATGGAGTTGTCACCTCTCTCCCCCCCAGGATGCCCTGAAGGCATCTTCCCCCCCCTGCCTCCCTCCTATCCACGCTTCATGCCTCCCTCAGGTTTCTTCAGGAGAACAACACACACTTTCATCTCTTTCTGTCCATCACCCTCCTCTCCTACTCCACTCCCAGTCCCACCATCATCTCTCACATCCGTGTCCTAGACCGCTGAAGTTCACGCAGTACCAACACAAGATCATTACAGGCCCAAAACACAGTGTCATTACCCACAGCCATTAACCGTAAACCTAGTCTCGATTCCAGAAGTTCGATGGTAAAGCCAACCTTGTGGTGGGAGACTGCACACTTTTGGGTGGATTGACAAGATGGAGGCTTCAGAAGTGTATTTGAACGAGTGTTTTTCTACAGAGGCCAGTCTGCTATTCAGGTTTTGATTTTAAAACTTTACATACACTTTGTCTAAGGACATCGGTGTCCGGACAGGATGATTTCATTTGACTTTCCCCCAGCTACGGGTAAAGTTTGGTTTCGGTGTATGCTTCGGATTGCCTACGTTTAATTAAACCTCCAATACAATCAGCTGCGGCTGCACTACTGTAATAGAGCTGCAGACAAAAGATGGAAAGCCATGACAGCATAATCGACCAACGAATAACCTTCTTGACCGTTTTGGTCCTCCCTTCCAACGGTGGTCAGGCCTATCTCATTTGTTTTCAGTCCAGACAAACACGCACAGACAGACCCCCCCCGCCCCCCAGGAACACGATTGATCGAAAAACAAAAGTGAAACGCCCGCTCGACAGAATGATGCTCGTTCACCCGCAATCAGACTATAGCGTTCTTTAGCGACTTTAATCTAAAGTCACAAAAACGATTTGTGATAGTACCATCAACCCAAGGCCTCCACTACTCTTTTCTACCAAAGTGGAGAAACGCCCGTCCAAGCCAGAGATGTCCTGTGTGCCAGGCGGTCCGACTCATCCGGTGCTGACTCAGAGCTCCCTTTGAATGTCAGCCCAAAATACAGTTAGAGGAGAGTTGGAGAGTGTGTGTGTGCACATAAAAATGCTGAGCTCTCAAAGCTAGATTTCACTCTCGCCTTTTTTTTTTTTTGCGCTAATCAGCCCTGCAAGTTTCTTCACCTGCAGGGAGGCAGGTGCGCACACACACACACACACACACACACACACACACACACACACACAGGTCCCTCCATTATTCTAAAGGCCGCTGTATCCCCAGGAGAGAGCAGGTATGGGCAGGATTATCCCCCATCACTTCTCCGCGTCATCCTCTGCTGTCACGCATCACCGGTGAGCTGCCTGTCTCTCTCTCCCTCCATCGGTTAGGGTTGAGACTGTCTCTCCGTCCGTCTTTCTGTCTATAGTTTGGGGAGACATTCCATAAACGGGAGCTTTATGGACAAGCTCTAGAGTTTTCTCTCCTGCTTTTTTTCACATGCCTTAGAACAGTAGTGAAATTGTTTACGATTTATCTTATTCAACTTCCTTTTAAAGCTAGCAAAACAAAGCAACCCCACTTCTTCAAGAGCGTGTTTGATGCCAGCGGTATTGTTTTTTTATTATTATATATTTAGGTCTATGCCAAAGCCCCTAGGTAGTCACTTCAAGTCTAGACTCTTAACGTTCGTGTTTTAATGTCCTAAGAAGAGCATTTCTTCTGTGCTGCGCGCAGACAGCGGACTCGTGTTTAAAAAAAAAAAAGAAAAACGACCGAAAGAAAGACAGAAAGCAAGCGAAGGGAAAGTGCTGAGTGTGGTGCAACGTGCGCGGGTTTAGGTGGAAACATATGGTCGCTGGGAGTGGAAGCAGCAGTAACTCCACCCCCCTGCTGTGTCTGTGTTTAATCCTCTCCACAGAGACTAGAGTAGCACTGCTTTACAAGGTGTTGCTTGGCCTTCTACTGCACTTGCAAATCATATTTTGTCCGTGTACATCGCACGGCTTGCGTTTAACAGGGCTGCAAAAATAAGTGTTCCATTAATTGTCTTCTGAATTAATAATGTCCGTCGGGGAACCGGTCTAAGCGTTTTAATAAGCTCATACCGCTTGCACCCTTTTAGTAGAGTCCGGGTTCAAGTGAGCCCGATGATGTAGAAAACAATGCGTGTAAATATCGTGTCGCATTGCTCTGTCAAAGCTATTTTTTACTGTTTTTTAACACTTTTATTAGTAAACCTTTGGGATCTTCGTATGTTGTCAGAATTCCCCCTCTAGAGTGATTTACCATCTGCCCTGTCACACATTTTTGACAAATTCATTATGTACTTTGCATACACACTATGGCTACATATTCACGTTCCTAAATAATACATGCAGCATATTTTTCCTAAATGCGTTTTCTACGGCTGGTCTGGTCCCTGTCTGCAGAGGCTAAATTATTGATCAGTGGGGGGAATTTTAAACGAGAATAAGCTTTACTGCATCCCTCAGCTCCTTACACACACACACACACACACACACACGCGCGCGCGCTCACGGCAAACACGCACACACACACACACACACACATACAAAGCAAAGACCCACTGAGGTACAGACACATACATACAGGCACACACACACATACAAAGATAAACAGAGATGCATGCACACACACACACACACACACACACACACACACAAAGATGGAGATTCATGCAGACACACATTCACATGCAACCATACACACACATACACCTCAGTGGCAGTAGTCACAGAGAAGATGTCAGACATCTGTTGACACATCATTGGCTGTCGCTAGGGAGATTTGAGAGAAAAAAAGTAAGCAGGAGAAACGGGAGGGGGTGTTTGGAAGTATGTGTTGCCTTCCCTGTATTTCATCAGTTCCCCCTCTCTCAGTCAACGAGGCAACTGTGTTTGTGTCTCTGGCGTGAGAGATTGTGTGTGTGTGTGCGGATGTGGCTGTGCATTTGGTGTGAGTGTGTGTGTGTGTGAGGGAAAGTCTGCGTGTGTGAGAGAGCCTATGTGTTAATGTTTGTGTGTGTGCGGATGTGGGTGTGCGTCTGGTGTGAGATAGTGTGAGTGTGTGTGTGTGTGTGTGTGTGAGGGAAGTATGGATGTGTAAGAGATAGTCTATGTGTGTGATAGTATGCGTGTGCCTGTGTGAGTACGCGTGTGGGAGTATGCGTGTGTG